>NC_133619.1:192047613-192388685 GCF_048593235.1 Sminthopsis crassicaudata
ACGTTTAAGTACTTGGTACTAATTAGAGGAGATTGTACATGGCCAAATGACTAGGACCTTGTTGTAGGTCCTACACATGTAAACAACATGTACAACACATGTAAAATTGGTTTTTCAACTTTTTGTACCAGGATCAATCAGTAGTGCTGAGAGTATTGTTACAGTTACAGAAATAATTTTCCTCTCTGAGTTGGGAAGAAATAGGGATGGTAAGAAAGGGGAAGCTTCTATTTTTTTTTTTTCTAAAAAAAAATACAGAAGGATAAAATTGAAATATTTTTTCTAAAATTCAACATTTTCAATTTACTCAGCCTATCCTGAATTTAAACTAGTTCAAAAGTTACTTTCTCAATTTAAAGAACTGTAGTTCCTTCATAGGATACAGGCTAAGGCAACATGGCTGTAGGTACTTGGAAATCAGATGCTGGTATCAAATAATCTATATGTTCTAACAAATTGTGAAGCAGGTTGAACATAAATTAGACAAGATATTAATATAATGAGAAAAATTTACATTCTCTATTTTGAGGCAAATATCTGTTCCTAATCCTTATCTTTCCTTAGATATCATTTATTTTCATTTATTAGAGGAGAAATAATTGTGGAGAGGAGGTTCACCTTTCTCAAAACCATCACAACCACCACCAATAGATATATACACATAAGAAGCCTAAGAGGGTCACCACCTTCCAGATACTAGTACCCTAACCACCCTATTCCTCACAGCTTTCAGAGATACAGTCATTCTGATCAGCTGTCTACCAATGATCACACACAAGTTATATGATTTGTCCAAGGTTACATTAGCTATTACTTTTTTTAAATTAAAGCTTTATTTTCAAAACATATTCATGGATAATTTTTTCAATATTGGTCTATAATATTCTTTCTCTGTTTTTACCCTACTTGGTTTAGCTATCACCACCATATCTATGTCATTAAAAAAAATTGGTAAGAGTCCTTCATTCCCTATTTTTTCAAATAGTTTATATAATATTGAAATTCATTGTTCCTTAAATGTTTGGTAGAATTCACATGTAAATCCATCCGGCCCTGGAGATTTTTTCTTCAGGAGTTGAATAATAGCTTGCTCTATTTCTTTTCCTAAAATAGGACTAATTCAATAATTTATTTCCTTTTCTCTTAACCTGGGCAACCTATATTTTTGTAGATATTTCTCCATTTCACTTAGAAATTTATTGGCATTGAAGCTGGGCAAAGTAACTTCTCATTATTGTTCTAATTTCCTTTTCATTGGTGGAAAGTTTTCCCATTTCATTTTTGAGACTAACAATTTGATTTTCTTCTTTCCTTTTTCTAATAAAATTTACTAGTGGCTTATCTATTGTGTTGGTTTTTTCATAAAACCAATTCTTACTTTTATTTATTAGTTCAAGCATTTTTTACCTTCAGTTTTATTAATCTTCCCTTTTATTTCAGAATTTCATATTTGGCATTTAATTGAGGGTTTTAATTTGTTTATTTCTAGCTTTTAAAATTGTAATCCCAATTCACTGATCTTTTTTTTTTTCTCTTTATTTTATGCAAGTAAGCATCTAGAGACATAAAATTTTCTCTAATAATCACTTTGGCTGCATCCCACAAATTCTGCTATGTTGTTTCATTATTGTCATTTTCTTGGATGAAGTTATTGATTGTGTCTATGATTTGTTGTTTTAGCCATTCTTTCTTGAGGATTAGATTATTTAGTTTTCAATTGATTTCAGTCTATCTTCCCCTGGCCTTTCATTGCATGAGATTTTTATTGCATCATGATCTGAAAAAATTTCTTCCTTTTTGCATTTGATTTTGAGGGTTTCGTTCCCTAACACATGGTCTATTTTTGTATAGATTCCATGAATCACCAAGAAAAAAGAAACTCCTTTCTGTCTCCATTTAACTTTCTCCAAAGATATATCATACCTAATTTTTCTAACATTCTGTTTACCCCCTTAACTTCTTTCTTGTTTATTTTGTGATTCGATTTATCTAGTTCTGAGAGATCAAGAGATCTGGAATCCTCTACTTGTATAGTTTTGCTGCCTATTTCTTCTTGCATCTCTATTAACTTCTCCATTAGGAATTTGGATGCTCTAACACTTGATGCATATATATTTAATATTGATATTGTTTAATTATCTATAGTACCCTTTAGCAATACATAGTTTCCTTCCTTATCTCTTTTAATTCGACCTATCTTTGCATTTACTTGATCTGAGATCAGGATTGCTAACCCTGCTTTTCTTTTCTTTTTTTTTTTTTTGCTTCATCTAAAGCATAATAGATTTTGCTGCAGTCCTTTACCTTCACTCTGTATGTCACTTTGATTTAAATGTGTTTCTTGTAAACAACATATTGTAGGGCTCTGGATTTTAATCCAGTCTGCTATCTACTTCCATTTTGTGGGACAGTTCATACCATTCACATTTACAGGTAAAATAATTAATTCTGTATTTTCTGCCATCCTATTTACTCCTAAGTTATGCTATTCTTTTTCCTTGCCCCATTTCCCTCCTTCCCAGTATTTTGCTTTTGACCACCACCTCCCTCAAATAGCCTTCCCCTTTTAGAGCCCTTCCTCCTTTCTTATACCTTTCCCCTACTACTTCTGTTTTCCTTGTCCCTTTGTTTAGCCCTTTCCCCTTCCACTTTCCTATAAGGTGAGACTAGTTTATATATGAAACCAAATATGTTTGATATTCTCTTTTTGAGCCAAATCTGATGAGAGTTAGATTCACACAATGCTCATTCCCCTTCCTTTTTTCCCTTAATTATAAGAGGTCTTCTTTGCCACTTCATAAGATGTAATTTCCCTTATTTCACCTCTTTTTTTCCTTTTCCAATTACAATCCCCTTTCCATTTCTAGTTTCTTTTTGATATTATCATAATAAAATCAAATTATAGTGTACTCTCTAAGTTTTCAGTTTTCAATTTAAACCCATAACAGACATATAGTTCTCAAGAATTCTTTCCTCTTTATCCTTTTATGCTTCTCTTGAGTTCTGTGTTTGGAGATCACATTTTTTTTTTTGTTCAGGTCTGGTGTTTTTATCAGAAATAGATGAAATTCACTTGTATCATTGAAAGTCCATCTTGTTCCCTGAATGATAATGCTAATTTTACCTGGATTCTTGACTGTAATCCAGGTTTCTTCAGATTCCAGGCCCCTAGATCATTTAAGGTGGTAGCTCCTAGGTCCTGTGTAATCCTGATTGTGGCTTTTCGGTGTTTTAATAAATTTTTTTTCTGGCTGCTTGAAATACCAATATAATAATAGTATATAGTAATATACTATAATATAGTATATAGTAAAGATATAGTAATTTTAAACATAAATGTGAATGGGTTGAACTCCCCCTTAAAGTGGAAGCAGATAGCAGACTGGATTAAAAACCAGAATCCTACAATATGTTGTTTACAGGGAACACACTTGGAGGAGGGTGATTCACACAGAGTAAAGGAAAAAGATTGGAGCAGAATCTACTATGCTTCAAGTAAAGTCAAAAAAGCAGAAGTAGCCATCCTCATCTCTGATCAAGCAAAAGCAAAAATTGATCTAATTAAAAGAGATAAGGAAGAGCACTATGTCTTGCTAAAAGGTAGCATAGATAATGAAGCAATATAATATTAAACATATATGCACCAAGTAGTGTAGCACCTAATTCTTAAAGGAGAAATTAAGAGACCTGCAAGAAGAAATAGACAGCAAAACTATAATAGTGGGAGATTTCCACCTTTCACTCTCAGAATTAGATGAATCAAACCACATAATAAATAAGAAAGAAGTCAAAGAGGTAAATAGAACACTAGAAAAGTAAGGTATGATAGATCTTTGGAGAAAAGTAAATGGAGATAGAAAGGAGTACACTTTCTTCTCAGCGGTTCATGGAACCTATACAAAAATTGACCATATATTAGGACATAAAAACTTTAAATTCAAATGCAGAAAGGCAGAAATAGTAAATGCATCCTTTTCAGATCATGACACAATGAAAATTACACTCAATAAAAAGACAGGGGAAAATATACCAAAAAATAACAATAATCTCATCCTAAAGAATGATTGGGTGAAACAGCAGATTGTAGGCACAATTAATAATTTCACTCAAGATAATGATAATGATGAGACATCATACCAAAATCTGTGGGATGCAGCCAAAAGTAATAAGGGGAAATTTTATATCTTTAGGGCCTTAATTGAATAATGTAGAGAAAGAGAAGATCACTGAATTGGGCTTGCAACTTAAAAAAGATAAAAAAAGACCAAATTAACACCCCCCCCCCAATCAAATACTAAACTTGAAATTCTAAAATTAAAAGGATAAATTAATAATATTAAAAGTTAAAAAAACTATTGAATTAATAAATAAAACTAAGAGTTGGTCTTATGAAAAAATCAATAAAGTAGATAAACCTTTGGTAAACTGATTAGAAAAAGGAAAGAGGAAAATCAAATTGTTATTCTTAAAAATGAAAAGGGGGGACTTTCCACCAATGAAGAGGAAATTAGAGCAATAATAAGGAGTTACTTTGCCCAACTTTATGCCAATAAATTTGATAACTTAAGTGAAATGGATGACTTCCTCCAAAAATATAGGTTTCCTAGATTAACAGAGGAGGAAATAAATTGCTTAAATAGTCCCATTTCAGAAAAAGAAATAGAACAAGCTATTAATCAACTCCTTAAGAAAAAATCCCGAGGACCAGATGGATTTACATGTGAATCCTACCAAACATTCAAAGTACAATTAGCCCCAATGTTATATAAAGTATTTGAAAAAAATAGGGAATGAAGGAGTCCTACCAAATTCCTTTTATGACACAGACATGGTCCTGATACCTAAGCCAGGTGGATTGAAAACTGAGAAAGAAAATTATAGATCAATCTCTCTAATGAAGATTGATGCTAAAATCTTAAATAAGATATTAGCAAAAAGACTACAGAAAATCATTCCCAGGATAATACACCATGATCAAGTAGGATTTATACTAGAAATTCGGGCTGGTTCAGTATTAGGAAAACTATTAGTATAATTGACCTTGTTAATAACCAAATTAACAAAAACCATATGATCATCTCAATAGATGCAGAAAAAGCATTTGATAAAATCCAATATCCATTCCTATTAAAAAATACTTGAGAGTATAGGAATAAATGGGCTTTTCCTTAAAATAATCAGTAGCTTCTATTTAAACCCATCAGTAAGCATCATATGCAATGGGGATAAACTGGAACCATTCCCAATAAGATCACCATTACTATTCTTTTTTTTCTTTCTTTTTTTTTTTTTTTTCTTATTACTATTCAATATTGTATTAGAAATGCTAGCTTTGGCAGTAAGAGTTGAGAAAGAGATTAAAGCAATTAGAATAGGCAATGAGGAAACCTATTAGGTTCTTCATAGGTGCTAAGTTGGTACTTAACAATTCTCTAGCTCAGGGTTCACACCTTTAGTTCACACCTTTAAAAGGAGTTTATACCTTTAGACTTGTGAAAAGTTTACACCTTTAAAGGAATTTACGCCTTTAAAAGGAGCTAGTGGTTGTAGGAGTTCCCACAAGCACCTGGAAGTACCTATAAGTCCATTCTCTGGGAGGATAAAAGGAGGTAACATTGAGTCTGCAGAGCTGTCTGGATTGGGTCAAGGACATGACTTCCCAGGAGAACTTCAGGGAAGCTGGAGGAGATTCAGAGCCAGGATTCAAGAAGAAGAGGATTCAAGATTCTACCTGCATGCTGACTGGAGGCTTTGGATTAAGAGGGAGCTAGAGACTGAAACTGGCTGGAGAGATTCTGACAGGAAAAGATTCAAGACATTGAAAGACACAGTACAGAACTAAAGCCAAGGCTACCTCCCCAGAAGCTCCCCAAAGATATCTCCTCCCAGAGAATGATCACAAATCTAGAAACAACAGAACATAACAGAAACCAAACTATCACTTTTTGCTGATTAATGATAGTATAATTAGAGAACCCCAGATATTCTACTAAAAATTCTACTAAAACCTTTATCAAAGTTGCACAATACAAAATAAACCCACATAAGTCATCAGCATTCTTATATATCACTAGCAAAATTGAACAGTTATAGCTACAAAGAGAAATTCCATTTAAAGTAACTACTGATAGTATAAAAAATTTAGGAATCTATCTGTCAAGGGAAAATCAGAAACTATATGAGCAAAACTACAAAACACTTTCCACACAAATAAATTCAGATCTAACCAATTGGAAAAATATTAAAAGCTCTTGGATAGGGGGAGCAAATATAATAAAGATGACAATACTAGCTAAACTATTCTATTTATTTAACACTATACCAATCAGACTCCCAAAAAACTATTTTAATGACCTAGAAAAAATAACAACAAAGTTTATATGGAAAAACAAAAGGTCAAGAATTTTAAGGGAATTAATGAAAAAAAAATCAAATGAAGGTGGCCTAGCTGTACCAGATCTAAAATTATATTATAAAGCAGCAGTTACCAAAACCATTTGGTATTGGATAAGAAATAGACTAGTTTACAGGAGAATAGATCAGGTTCAAAGGGAAAAAAAGCCAATAACTTCAATAATCTAGTGTTTGACAAACCCAAGGACCCCAGTTTTTGGGATAATGCAAAAATTGCTGGGAAAATTGGAAATTAGTATGGCAGAAACTAGGCATTGACCCATACTTAACACTGTACACCAAGATCAGGTCAAAATGGGTTCATGACCTAGGCATAAAGAATGAGATTATAAATGAATTAGAAGAGCATAGGAGAGTTTGCCTCTCAGACCTGTGGAAAAGAAAAGGATTTATGACCAAAGAAGAACTAGAGGTCATTATTAATTGCAAAATAGAAAAATTTGATTATATAAAATTGAAATTTTTTTGTACAAACAAAACTAATGCAGACAAGAATAGAAGCGAAGTAATAAACTGGGAAAACATTTTTACAGCTAAAGGTTCTGATAAAGGCCTCATTTCCAAAATATATAGAAAATTGACTCTAATTTATAAGAAATCAAGCCATTTTCAAATTGATAAATGGTCAAAGAATATGAACAGACAATTCTCAGATGAAGAAATTGAAACTATTTCTAGTTGTATGAAAAGATTCTCCAAGTCATTATTAATCAGAGAAATGCAAATTAAGATAACTCTGAGATACCACTACACACCTGTCAGATTGGCTACAATGACATAGATCATGCAGAATGTTGGAAGGGATGTGGGAAAACTGGGACACTGATACATTGTTGGTGGAGTTGTGACTACATCCAACCATTCTGGAGAGCAATTTGGAATTGTACTCAAAGAGTTATCAAAATATGCATATCCTTTGATTGAGCAGCGTTACTACTGGGCTTATATCCCAAGGAGATTTTAAAGAAGAGAAAGGGACCTGTATATGCAAGAATGTTTGTAGCAGCCGTCTTTGTAGCTGTCAGAAAGTGAAAACTGAGTGGATGCCCATCAATTGGAGAATGGCTGAATAAATTGTGGTGTATATGAATACTATGGAATAGTATGTTTTGTAAGAAATGATTTCAGAAAGGCCTGAAGAGACTTACATGAACTGATGCTGAGTGAAATGAGCAGGACCAGGAGATCATTATATACTTCAATAACAATCCTATATGATGATCAGTTTTGATGAACGAGGCCCTCTTCAACAATGAGATGAATTAAATCCCTTCTAATAAAGCAGTAATGAACTGAACCAGCTGCACCCAGTGAAAGAACTCTGGGAGATGACTATGAACCACTACATAGAATTCTCAATCTCTCTATTTTTGTCTGCCTACATTTTTGATTTCCTACACTGTTTCAAAGTCCGATTTTTTTTTGTACAGCAAAATAACTGTTTGGACATGTATATGTATATCATATTTAACTTATACTTTAACATATTTAACATGAATTGGTCAACCTGCCATCTGGGGTTAGGACTGGGGGTAAGGAGGGGAAAAGTTGGAACAAAAGGTTTTGCAGTTGTTAATGCTGAAAAATTACCTATGCATAAAATTTTTGTAAAAATTAAATAAATTAATTAATTAAAAAAAAGAATGATTGGGTGAAATAGCAAATCATGAACATATTTAATAATTTCATCCAAAAAAATGACCATAATGAGACGTCATACAAAAATAGGGATGCAGCAAAAGTGGTAAAAAGGGGAAATTATATATTTCTAGAGGTGTACTTGCATAAAATAGAGAAATAGCAAGTCAAATAATTGGATGTGCAACTAAAAAAAGCCAGAAAGGACCAAATTAAAAACTCCCAGTCAGACACTAAACTTGAAATTCTAAAAATAAAAGGAGAGATTAATAAAATTGAAAGTAAAAAAAAAACCTATTGAATTAATAAATAAAAAATAGATAAACCCTTGGTAAATCTGATAAAAAAAATGAAAGAAGAAAATCAATTTTTTAGTCTTAAAAATGAAAAGGGAGAACTCTCCACTAATGAAGAGGAAATTAGAGCAATAATTAGGATTTACTCTGCACTATCATCTGGTCCTCAGTGCACAAGACTCATAGAAGTTAAAAAGGCTCTCACAAGAGAGCTAGAAGTAAAATGGGAAAAGAAAAGGGAAGCTTGACAAGAGAGTCTGGAGAAGTCATCCCACTCATTTAAAGAGAGAGTGGATAAAGAAATTAAATCATTGTAAAACAGAGTTAGTGAGTTGGAAAAATAAAATAGTCTTTAAAAATAAAATTGGCAAAATGGAAAAAAAATCCATAGAATAAAATTACTCACTTAAAAACTCAATTGGACAATTAGAAAAATATATTCAAAAAGTGAGTGAAGAAAATACTTCATTGAAAATCAGAATTGAACAAAAGGAATTGAATGACTCAAAGAGACAAGCAAAACCAAAAAAATGAAACAATGGAAAAAAATGTCAAATAACTTCTTGGGAAAATAACAGATCTGGAAAATAGATCCAGGAAAGACAATCTGAGAATTTTTGTACTCCCTGAAAAATAAGATGAAAAAAAGAGCTTGAACATTATTTTCCAGGAAATTATCAAAAAAAAACAAAAAACAAAAAACAACAAAAAAAAAAAAACCCATCCAGATGTTATAGAAACAGAGGGTAAAATAGAAATTGAAAGAATTCATTGATCACATACTGAAAGAGACCCCAAAATCAAAACCCCAAGAAATATCAGTGGCCAAATTCCAGAACCATCAGATGAAGGAAAAAATGCTTCAAGCTGTTAGAAAAAATCAATTCAAATATGGAGAAGCCACAATAAGGATTACCCAGAAATATTCTGAAAGGCTAAGGAACTTGGTATGCAGCCAAAAATAACTTACCCAGCAAAAATGAGTGTCTTTTTCTAGGGAAGAAGATGGTCATTCAACAAAATAAGTAAATTTCATCTATTTTTGATGAAAAAACTGGAACTAAACAAAAAAAATTGGTCTACAAATATAGAACTCAAGAGAAACCTAACAAGGTAAAAAGAAATCTTGAGAAATATATTTCTGCTATAAAGATAGGTAAAGAACAAATGAATACATTGTTCTAGAAACTAGAAATGGAAAGGAAATTGTACCCAGAAAAGGGTAAAGTGAGGGTATCACATTTCACAAAGAGGCAAAGAAAACCTATGATATCTGAGAGAAAGAATGGAGGGGTATGAACATAGTGTGTATCATATTGCCATCAAAATTGGCTTAAAGAGAAAAATATTAGAGTAATGTTCTCTTCTCTAAATTATAATCCTTCTCTGGGAGCAGGTTTGTTGGGGAGCTTTTGGAGGCAGCCTTAGCTTCAGTTCAGTTCAATAACCCCAAATGCAGCTAGGAATCCAAATCCTTTACTCTTTCTTTCCAAATCTTATCTCCTTCATTTGGGGCTCGGCTAGTTTTCTGGAGGCTTTCCGGATCTTGGTTTCAGTGTTCTCCCCAGGAGACCAAGAATATACTAGAATTGGATGAAGAATCAGGTGACATTTTGCATCTTTGTTATTCATTACTCACTTTGGATTTATAGTTCCAAAGCAGGGATTGTAGTCAAAAGACAATGACCAGAATGAAGAACAGAAAGGCAGGGACCAGACCTCTCCCCAGGTCACATCAGTTTTTAAATATTAAAAAAAAAAACCCAAAAAAAAACAGGTCCCCAACTGACCAACAATAGGAGTAGAAGGACATAAAAGATAAAAGTTCAGGCCAGACAACTTCCACACCTCCAGAGGAGAGTAGAGGCCAACTCTAACATAATATCTGAAGTAAAGAAATAGGCTGAAGAAATAAAAAGACTAGGGCAGAAGGAAACAGCCTGGGGAAAAATGAAACTATTGCTTTACAATAATCCTTCTCCTGCAACCTTACAGTATCCATTCCCTTGTAGAAAATTTTTGCCCCTTTTTATTTTCCCAATATGAATAATACTGAATCTGTTTTTCTATCAGTAAATAATTTCTTCCTCATCCTTCATTTCTTATCTCATTACCAGCATCTATCTCAACCTTATCCCTTCAGTAACTGTCTCAAAATCTTACTGTTACATCCACCATGATCTCTGAAATTACCATTCCATATTTTACAAATTTCACTTAATTTGAACTTTTCTCTTTCATTATCTTTTACCTTAAAAGTTGAGAATTCAAGTAAATAGAAAAATAATAATTCCCTTGACAGAAATAGATGTCTTTAAAAAAGAGAAAATTAAATTGATCAAAAGCACTTGTCAGAAATTATATCTGTCTTAAATTTAATAAAGAAGAGAAGTATTAAAAAAAGGGAATTTCAAAGTTAACATGATAGAAGTGGCACAGTCATTATGGTGATGGTGTATTTCTACAATGATCATTTTTAGATTGATGAAATGGAATAAAGACCTTGGTCTTGTACTTAAAGTTGAATAACTGGAAGATTAAAGTATTCAATGTGACATTATAATATTATATTTGGCATGAAATACAAAGAAATGCCATCAGCTTAAATGTCTTCAGATTATGGAAAGCTTTTATAATCTGGAATCCCAAGTACCACTGTTAGAATTATTCAAAGAGAAATGGCTTGTTTATAGTAATGTCCTGAGATCTAAAACTTTATAATTTTTGTTGTTGTTGGTATGTACTCACATTTAATTGTCAGTAAGAAAACAGACTGCAAGTGACAGTCTGAAAAGAATGTGAAAAATTAGACAATGTTTAACCACTTTTCTATAGTCTTTAATTAAATTAGTCCTATTAGTCCAAATTAAAACATTTGGCTAGGTAGTCAGCACTTTAAAATGTAAGTATTATGTAAGTACTTAAAATGTAAGCATTTCAAAAATTATAAGAAAAATTTTCCAGTTATTTTTTTAAAATAAGATTTGTTTTTGTAACTTTCATAGCATATTGACAAGAAAAAAAGATTAGAAGAGCAGAAAATTTTCTGTCAAGAATGTATCATTGAACATACATTAAGACAAGTCTCTGTGGTTCTTTTTCCCTAATGAGTATCTGTATTTTCAATTATTTATCAAGAAAAATGATGAATGAATTTTCCTAGCCAACATATTTTTGGGTTAATTTTTAGTCAATTATTATTTACCATTTACATTTTTCTTCTCTTCACATTTAAAATAACCTTAACAATTTATTCACACAATCTTCCAATTACAGATGAGATTCTGAATAGTATTGCTTAGGATGGTACTTGTTAAATAAGAGTAGCATCTTACAGCACCTCATATCTTCAAAGATGCTTTCCAATTACAATAATTATATATCTCAGTTTTAATGTTTGCCAATTATCCTAATTGAATGTCATTATTCAGACAGTGATATATGCTCAGATTTTTATGATCATGTCCTCTTCTATCCATACTTGCAAGGTCATCATTAATTCCTAATTGCTCAAAATTATTTTCCTCTACATAGACCTACAAGGCCTTGTAATAGAGATTCATTTCTCTTAAGGGAATAAAGCCCCAGTCTCAGATGTTCAGAAACTGATGAACCAGGCAGTCAACCTGAATTAAGCAATGCAAAAACATCAGAGGAAGGAAATGAGAGTAGGTTAGTTTACTTTGTTGAAAACTAATAGTTTTAGGGGTGGAGCCAAGTTGGCAGAAAGCAGACATGACAGCCTATTCTATCCAGGTTGCAAGCAGGTGGTTTGGCAGATTTGCTACAGGAGGCAAATTGTAAACCTCTCAGTTCCAGAAAAATGCAGGACCTAACCAGGATTACCAAACACCGAAAGTTAATCAGCAGAACTACCCCAGGGCAAACTAAAACAGCTGTCACTCCTTTGTGTTAAGAGTAGACCTAAACCCTTAAAAATGATGAACAAAAACAAAAAACAAAAAAACAAAAGAACCTCTCTTCATAGGCACCTTTTATGAAGGGAGAGGGACAGGCCTCAAATCCTGAGATTCCTAAAAGCAAATCAACTACAGTTCCCATTTCACAAGACTTTCTTGAAAAATGTGAAAAAGAATCTTAAAAGAGAGTTAGAAGAAAAATGGGGAAAGGAAATGAGATCTTTGAAAGAGGAAAAATGAAAAACCAAAAATTTTGGAAGAAAAACATTTTAAAATATATTTGATGAAATGGAAGAAAGATATGATTCCATACAAAATAGATTTTATGAAATGGAAAAAAAGTATATAACTCCTTATAAAATAGATATGAAAAAGATACCAACTGGTTGAAAAATAAAATTGGTGAAATGGAAAAAAGTGAAATTAACAAAACAATTCATTTAAAAATTCAATTGGCCAAATACAAAAGGAACTAAAAAAGGTAACTGAAGAAAATAATACACTAAAAATCAGAATTGAACAAATGAAAGTGAATGACTCAATAAAACTTCAAGATTCAATCAAATAAAACCAAAAAAAGTTTAAAAATAGAAGAAAATATAAAATATCTCCTAGAAAAAAAAAAAAAAAACTGACCTGGAAAATAGATCTAGGAGAAAAAATCTAAAGGTTACTGAACTCTGTGAAAGCCATCATGAAAATAAAAACTTAGACAGTTTCTTACAGGAAATCTTAAAAGGGAACTGGCCTGATGTCCTAGAACCATAAGGTAAAATATCCTTGAAAGAATTCACTAAGCACTTCCTGAAAGAGACCCCAAAATGAAAGCATCAATGTTTATTGGAGCTAAATTTCAGAACTATCAGAACAAGGAAAAAAATATTGCAAGCAGCCAGAAAGAAACAATTTAAATTCCAAGGTAGCACTTCTGGATCAAAGGGTTTGCATAGTTTGATAACATTTTGGGCATAATTCCAGATTGCTCTCCAGATTCATTGACAACTCCACCAGCAATACATCAGTGTCTCAGTTTTCCCACATCCCCTCCAACATTCATCATTATTTTTTCCTGTCATCTTAGCCAATCTGACAGGTGTGTAGTGTATCTCAGAGTTGTCTTAATTTGCATTTCTCTGATCAATAGCGATTTGGTACACTCTTTGATATGAGTGGAAATAGTTTCAATTTCATCATCTGAAAATTGTTCAGAGGAAGGAATTTGTTTAATAGAGTTGTCATTAGTTTATGTTGTATCTAAAATTTCTTTACTTATAGATTCTCTTTTACTTACCATATTTATGATGGTAATACAAATCCAAGATAAAGCAACATATTTTGATTTAAAGAAAGTAGAATGCAAAATTGAAATTTCTTTTACCAAGAATTAGAGCATTTATTATTTGAGATAGAGTGCTAAAGTTGCAATCAGGAAGACTTAAGTTAAAATCCAAGTTCAGACACTAACTATGTGGTCATGGGCAGGTTACTTAACCTCTGTTTGTCTTAATACATTGGAAAAGAGAATGACAGGGCAGAGCCAAGATAGCAAAGAGGAGACATGGAGCCTGAGCTCTCCCTGGCTTCCCTCAGAATCAATATCATAACAAGCCTTTGAATGGACTTTGGTGGGTAACAAATTTTTAGCAGAAGATATCTTGCAAGGAATTCAGGACAGGTCCATCTTAATCAGGGTGGGGGAGGGGGATGCAGTCCAATGCAGGAGTAGTGCAGGGAGGCCCAAGGCTCAGAAGCCCCATGAAAGGAATCTAGTGAGAGACTCTTAGCCAAAATATAGCAACATTGACTATGCTGTCCTAGTTGAGAATTCAGCGAATCAGCAGATTAGTTGTAAAATCTCCAACACAACTTTAGAAGGCAAATAGTGAACCCTTGAACCCCAACATAACAGATGGAACTTGGCCACACCCATGCAGCAAGGAAAGGAAGCTCATAGTTCCAGCCTCAGGGCAGTGTAAAACTCCCGTAACCTTGTTGATAAAAGTAAGGACAATCTCCCCTTTGCCTAGGAGCAGACCTCAACTTTTAAAAATGAGCAAAAAAGCAAAAAAGTTCTGAGCATAAATAGCTATTATGAATATACAGAAGAACAGACCTCAAACTCTGAGGACACTAAAGGCAAAATGTCTCTGGATGAAGCCCCACAGGTGATATGAGTTGTTCTCCAACTCTAAAAGCTCTCTTAGAAGATTTCAAAAAGGGTCCTAAGAAAGAGAAGAAAAATGGGGAAAGAAAATTAGAGCTTTACAGGAGAGTTTGGGCAAAGAAACACTCATTTAAAAGTTCAGTTGACCAAATGTAAAAGGTACTTTAAAAAAGCTACCTGAAGAAAATAATTCAATTCTAATTTTTATTCTATTTTAAAGGATCAAAGGGCCTGTAATATGAGAATCAAAAGGGCAAAGGAGTTTGAATTCCAGCCAAGAATCAACTATGTAGTGTAGCAAAACTAAGCATTATTTTTCAGGGAAAGAGATAGACATAGAGGCAGCTAGATGGCGCAGTGGATAGAGCACCAGCCTTGAATTCAGGAGGACCCAAGTTCAAATCTGGTCTCAGACACTTAACACTTCCTAGCTGTGTGACCCTGGGCAAGTCACTTAATCCCAGCTTCAGGAAAAGATATCAAAAAAGATAGATATAAAGGGAAATGTGAGATTTTCAATTAATTTTTGTGAGAACACCAAAGCTAAACAGAAAATTTGATCTCCAAATACAGAACTCAGGAGAAATCTAAGAAGGTTCATTTATTACTTCATTACTTCATGGTACCCTTTATCAAGATGTAGTTTTCTTCCTTATCTTTTTTCATTAGATCTATTTTTTGCTTTTGTTTGATCTGAGATTAGGATTACTACCTCTCCTTTTTTTCTTTCTGCTAAAGCATAATAGAATCTGCTCCAGCCTTTTACTTTTAGTCTCTATCTTTCTGCTTCCAATGTATTTCTTGTAAACAACTTATTATGGGATTCTGTTTTTTTTTTTTTTACAATATTATCACTTGCACTCACTTCTGTTTCACTTTTCTCTTCCCTCCCTCCATCCCCTCCCCTAGATAACAAGCAGTCTTATACACATTAATTATGTTATAGTATATCCTAGATACAGTATATGTGTGCAGAATGGAACAGTTCTCTTTTTGAAAAGGGAGAATTGGATTTAGAAGGCAAAAATAACCTGGGAAGAAAAACATACCCAAGCATATGTTCTGTCAATAAAAAGTTATTTAAAAAAAGAAACAAAAAAGAAAAGGGGCAGGGGCTGAAAAAGAGGAGAGCAGATTGAGGGAAGTGTTGATCAGAAGCAAAACATTGGAAAGGAAGGCAATGGAGAATGTAAAGAGAGAAGTATAATCTGGGAAAAATAGAATGATGGGAAATACAGTTAGTGATTTTAAATGTGAATGTGACAGGGATGAATTCTCCCATAAAATGGAAGCAGATAGCAACCATTCTGGAGAGCAATCTGGAATTATGCCCAAAAAGTTATCAAACTGTGCATACCCTTTGATCCAGCAGTGCTACTATTGGGCTTATATCCCAAAGAAATATTAAAGAAGGGAAAGGGACCTGCATGTGCCAAAATGTTTGTGGCAGCCCTTTTTCTAGTGGCTAGAAACTGGAAAATGAATTAATGCCCATCAAATCGAGAATGGTTGGGTAAATTGTGGTATATGAATGTTATGGAATATTTTTGTTCTGTAAGAAATGACAAGCAGGATGAATACAGAGAGGCTTGGAGAGACTTAATAAACTGTTGCTAAGTGGAATGAGCAGAACCAGGAGATCATTATACACTTCAACAACCATACTGTATGAGGATGTATTCTGATGGAAGTGGATATCTTCGAAAAAGAGAAGATCTAATTATGTAAAGGATCACAGATAGTGAGGGACTCTGAGTGAGGTATAAATTCCTTCAGCTCAGCAATGGAATCTGCTGACATGTCTGGTTTGACTCACCATCACTCCTGGGGGCATCTTGTCCTTTATGAAAAGTTAGGTGGTGTGACAACCTGTGCTGTAATTAAAACAGAGTTATACTAAAGTGGCAAGGAGATATCTGCATAGAATAGCAAGTTGTTTATGTGGTCCCTCATGTGTAGTATACAGGTAGTACATACACAGTGTGCTCTAATTATGTAAGAGTATTACGGTATATAAGCCTGAGAGAATTTTGAATAATGAACTCCTGTTTTGACCATCTTTAAGAATTCTACCACTTCAGGATTCAGGCTGGTACCAAAATCCTCTAGTGAGCAGGTCTGAACAAATGGAGAAAATTAAGATCAATGAATTGCACATGTAGCTAAAAAAGCTAGAAAAAACATTAATTTAAAATCCCCAACCAAATACCAAATTTGAAATTCTGAAAACAAAAGAGATTAATGAAATTGAAAGTAAAAATACCTGTTGATCTAATAAATAAAAATTACATGTTGTTTTTATGAAAAAAATAGATGAACATCTATTTAATTTGATTTGAAAATGGAAAGAAGAAAATCAAATTGTCAGTATTATAAATGAAAAGTGTGAACTTACCACCAATGAATAGGAAATTAAAGCAATAATTAGGAGCTATTTTGCACAACTGTATGCCAATAAATTTGATAATGTAAGTAAAATGAATTAATACTTACAAAAATAGAGATTGCTCACATTAACAGAGGAGGAAAATTTACTTAAATTATCCCATTTAAAAAATAAATTGAACAAGCTATTAATGAACTCCTTAAAAAATCTCCAGGGCCAGATGAATTTACATGCAAATTTTACCAAACATTTGAAGAAAAATTAATTCCAATAGTATTTGGAAAAATACGGGTACAATGAGTCATACAAATTCTTTTTTTAAATATAGATATGGTGCTAATAACTAAACAAAGTAGGGTCAAAACAGAGAAAGAAATTTATATATCAATTTTCTTAGTAAATATTGATGCAAAAATTTAACATAAAATATTAGCAAAGAGATTATAGAAAGTATTACCAGGATAGTACATCACAACCAAATAGGATTTAAACCAGTAATGCAAGGCTGGCTCAATATTGAGAAAATTATTAGCATAATTGACTATATCAATAACCAAGCTAATAGAAATAACATAATTATATCAATAGATGCAGAAAAAGCATTTGACTAAATACATCCATTCCTATTTTAAACACTAAAAAAGTATAGGAATAAATTGAGTTTTCCTGAAAATAATCAGTAGCACCATCAGCAAGAATCATATGTAATGGGCATAAACTAGAACCTTTCCCAGTGAGATCAGGAGTGAAACAAAGTTGCCCACTGACACAATTACTATTTAGTATTGTATTATACATGTCAGCTTAAGCAATAGGAGGAAAAATGAAATTAGAGGAATTAAAATAGGTAATGAGGAAGCAAAATTATCACTCTTTACAGATGATATGGTAGTATAATTAGAGATTCCTAAAGAATCAAGTAAAAACTACTAGAAACAATTCACAACTTAGCAAAGTTGCAGGATACAAAATAAATTTGCACAAATTATCAATATTCATATATGTTACCTGCAAAGTCCAGCAGCAAGAGATATAAAGAGATATTTCATTTATAACCAGTTAATATAAATTATTTGGGAATCTATCTGCCAAGACAAGGCCAGGACCTATATTAACACAATTACAAAACATTTTCCACACAAATAAATTTAGATCTAAACATTTGGAAGAATAGAAAGTGCTTATTTTCTATTTATTGTATTAGCTAATATAATAAAAATAACAATTCAACCTAAATGAATCTATTTATTCAGTGTCATATCAATCAAACTGCCAAGAAATTACTTTATAGATCCAGAAAAAATAACACAGTTCATCTGGAAGAACAAAAGGTCAAGAATTTCAAGGGAAATAATGGAAAAAAAATATATGAGTGAAGGTAGCCTGGCTATACTAGATCTAAAACTATACTATAAAGAAGTACTTTTCAAAACTATTTGATACTGGCTAAGAAATAGAGTAGTTGATCAGTGGAATAGGTTAGTTTCACAAATCCTCAATGACTACAGCAATGTAATGCTTGGTAAACCCAAAGACTCCAGTTTCCAAGATCAGTATTCATTATTTGACAAAAATTATTCTGGGAAAATTGGAAAATTGTGTGGCAGAGACTAGGCATTCACCAATACATAACACCTTATAAGTCAAAATAGGTTCATGATTTAGACATAAAGAAATATATTATTAGCAAATTAGGAGAAAAAAGAATAGTCTACCTCTCAGATCGGTGGAGAAGAAAGGAATATGTGGCCAAAGACGAAGCCCCGAGAATATTACAAAATGTAAAACAATTAATATTGATTATATTAAATTTAAAAAATTGTACAAGGAAAACCAATGCAGCCAAAATTAGAAGGGAAGCATAAAACTGGGGAAAATATATCCAAGAGTTCTGATAAAGGTCTTATTTCTAAAATATGTAGAGTATTGCCTTAAATTTATCAGAATACAAGCCATTCTCAAAGGTCAAATGATATGAACAGACAATTTTCAGATGAAAAAATTAAAATAATTTCTAACTATATAAAAATGCTATAAATCATTATTGATTAGGGAAATAAAAATTAAGACAACTCTGAAATATCACTATATTATATATATATATCACTCAGATTGGCTAAGAAGACAGAAAAAAAAAAAGTAATGATAAATATTAGAGGTTATATAGGAAAACTGGGACACTAATATATTGCTAATAGAGTGATGCAGTGATCTAACCATTGTGGAGAAACTATTCTCAAAGGGTTATCAAATTGTGCCTACCGTTTGACCCAGCAGTGCTACCATTGGTTTTGTATCTTAAAGAGATCATAAAAAAGGGAAAAGGACCTTCACGTGCAAAAATATTGGTATCAGTCCCTTTTGTAGTAGCATGGAACTGGAAACTAAGTAAATGCCTATCAATTAGGAAATGGCTGAAGACTTTATGGTATGTGAATGTTATGAGATATTACTGTTCTACAAAAAAATCATCAGCAGGATGATTTCAGAAAAGTGTGAAGAGACTTACATGATATGATGCTAAGTGAAATGTGTAGAACAAACACAACACTGTACATATCAACAACAAAATTATATAATAATCAACTCCATTGGACGTGGTTCTTTGCAACAATGAGGTGATTCAGGCCAATTTCAATAGAGTTGTGATGGAGAGAGTCATCTTCATCCAGAAAAAGGATTGTGGAGACTTAACGTGAATAGTTTTTTCTCCTTTTGGTTGTTGTTTGCTCACTTTTTTTTTTTTCATTTTTCCCCTTTTTTTCTGATTTTTCAGATATAATTGATAAATATGTGTAGCGAGCTGTCATCTCCAGAAGCTGCTGGATCACTCTCTGGGAAGAGATCTGCTGTGTCAACTCAAATCTCTTGGACAGATTCTTCTTCCTGTAGAGAACTGTTGTCTCCAGACAGTTGCCGTTAACTCTTGTCCAGAGAAGTGACTTCCCTTCCTGCAGAGAGCCCCGTCAAGCCTGATGTAGTACAGAGACTTCTCTCATTTCTGGAGTGCTGTCCTCTTTATCCTCCCAGAGAATGGGCGTGGGATAATGCAAGGGCTTCTGGGAATGAGCTTGCTCTTCTTAGAATTCCTAAGGTGTAAACTCCCTTTAAAGGCCCAAACCAAAGGTCTGAGCCAGAGAACTGTCAAGTCAACCTGAGTTCTCACCTTGTAATTGTCCAGACAACCTGAATTCTCACCTTGTCACTGTCCAGACAACCTGAATTCTCACCTAGTAATTCTAACATCTATGGAAATATGCACAGAAGATTACACATGTTTAACATGTATTGGATTATTTGTTGTCAGGTGAGGGGAGTAGGGAAAAGGCAAGAAGAAAAATTTGCAACACAAAGTTTTGCAAGGGGAAAACTACCTTTGAATGTATTTTGAAAATAAAAAAAAACTATTATTAAAAATATATTCACAAAAAAGGGGGGATGGCAAACTATCCCAGGATATTTACCAAGAAAATCTTATAAACATATGATCTATTGGTTCATGAAGAGTCAGATTAAATAACTAAACGACTATAATAACTTTTTATAAAAGTTATAAAAATGATTAAAGATTGATCCTATTCTCAATGAGTGTATAATCAAATAGGGAATATGATATACACACATGTTTCTAATGACTATGCAAGTATCAATAAAATAATATAAAAAGCAAAATCAAAGTACTTATATGACAATTCCAGGAGATATAAATTAATAAATGAAGTGTGATTTCAAGGAAGGTTTTATGGAAGATATAGCATGTGAGTTGGGCCTTGAAGGATGCATAGAAGTAGATGTAAAGTATGGACACACATACACATACACACATACATGTATACATATATATATATGTATATGTATATATATATATATATATATATATATGAAAAGAAAAAATATATATATACATATATGTTTTCTTTTTCTTTTCAGAGTAGGTCTTCATATTAAATTGAAAGGGCAGTGGTCACTAATGAGGCAATATTATTTCTGAGCAGGAGAGACTTTAACTTCTCTTTTTCTTATTTGGAGTGACTTACCTTTCCTTAAGCAGCTTGGTGGTCCTCCACTCTCTAGGGATTCACCAAAGTGGTGCTAGGCTTAGGATAAGATCTATCTATCTATCTATCTATCTATCTATCTATCTATCTATCTATCTATCTATCTATCTAACTATCTATCTATATCTATATCTATCTATATATCTATATCTATATCTATATCTATATCTATATCTATATCTATATCTATATCTATATCTATATGAACAAAGACCCTGGGAATGATGGGATGAATTTTGATAAGGTTAACTATGGCATAATGCAAAAGAAAGTGAGTAGTATTAAACTGGACTGGAAAATTTGGTCAGAATTAAATTGTGAATGGTTTTTAATGCCACACTAATGAGTTCAGATTTCATTTGTTAAATAAAGAGGAGTTACTTGGAAATTTAATAAACATTTATTAAGCATCTACTCTGTAAAGTTCTGAATTAGATACTGGAAACACAGAGAAACAAAGCAGAATTTTTTCTTTTCTTTTTTTTTTTTTATTATAGCTTTTTTTTTTTTTTTTTTTACAAGATGGGTATAAATAATTTTTCAGTATTGACAATTGCAAAACCTTTTGTTCCAAATTTTCCCCTCTTTCCTCCCATCCCCTCCCCCAGATGGTAGGTAGACCAATACATGTTAAATATGTTAAAGTATATGTTAAATACAATGTATATATACATATCCATATAGTTATTTTGCTGCACAAGAAGAATTGGACTTTGAAATAATGTACAACTAACCTGTGAAGGAAATAAAAAATTCAACTGGACAAAAACAGAGGGATTGAAAATGCTTTGTAGGGATTCACTCTCATTTCCCAAAATTCTTTCACTGGGTGTAGCTGGTTCTATTCATTATTGAATAAATGGAATTGATTTGGTTCATCTTATTGTCGAAGAGAGCCACATCAATCAGAATTGGCCATCATATAGTATTGTTGTTGAAGTATATGGTGATCTCCTGCTTATTTCACTTAGCATCAGTTCATGTAAGTCTCTCCAGGCCCATCCTGTTCGTCATTTCTTACAGAACAATAATATTCCACAACATTCATATACCACAATTTACTCAGTCATTCTCCACTTGGTGGGCATCCACTCAGTTTCCATTTCCTGGCCACTACAAAGAGGGCTGTCACAAACATTTTTGCACATACATGTCTCTTTCTCTTCTTTAATTCTCTTTGTGATATAAGCCCAATAGTAATACTGCTAGATCAAAGGGTATGCACAGTTTGATAACTTTTTGAGCAAAGATCCAAACTGCTCTCCAGAATGGCTGGATGCATTCACAATTCCACCAAAAATGTATGTGTTCCACTTTTCCCACAACCCCTCCAACATTTAGCATTATCTTTTTCTGTCATCCTAGTCAATCTGAGAGCTATGTAGTGGTATCTCAGAGTTGTCTTAATTTGTTTATCTCTGATTAATAATGACTTGGAACATCTTTTCATATGTCTAGAAGTAGTTTCAATTTCTTTATCTGAAAATTGTCTGTTCATAGCCTTTGGCCATCTATCAACTGGAAAATGGCTTGATTTCTTATAAATTAGTCATTTCTATATATTTTGTAAATGAGGCCTTTATCAGAACCTTTGATTGTAAATATGTTTTCCCAGTTTGTTGTTTCCCTCTAATCTGGTCTGCATTAGTTTTGTTTGTATAAAAGCTTTTCAATTTGATATTATCAAAATTTTCTTTTCTGTGTTCAATAATGATTTCTAGTTCTTCTTTGGTCACAAATTCCCTCCTCCTCCACAGGTCTGAGAGGTAAACTATCTTATGTTCTTCTAATTCATTTATAATCTCATTCTTTATGTCTATATCATGAGCCCATTTTGACCTTATCTTGGCATATGGTTTTAAGAGTGGGTCAATGCCTAGTTTCTGCCAATTTTCCCAGCAGTTTTAGTCAAACAGTGAATTATTATCCCAAAAGCTGTGGTCTTTGGGTTTGTCAAACACTGGATTATGAAAGTTATTGACTATTTTATCCTTTGAACCTAACCTATTCCACTGATCAACTAGTCTATTTCTCAGCCAATACCAAATGGTTTTGCTAATTGCTGCTTTATAATATAGTTTTAGATCTGGTACAGCTAAGCCACCTTCATTTGATTTTTTTTTTTCTTTAGTTCTCTTGAAAGTCTTGTCATTTTGATCTTCCAGATGAATTTTATTGTTACTTTTTCTAGGTTATTAAAATATTTTTTTTTGGGGGGGGAGTCTGAGTGGTATAGCACTAAATAAATAGATTCATTTATGTAGTATTGTCATCTTGATTATATTTGCTTGACCTATCCAAGAGAACTTAATATTTTTCCAATATGTTAGATCTGATTTTATTTTTATGAATAGCGTTTTGTTGTTTTGCTTATATAATAGTTCCTGGCTTTCCCTTGGCAGATAGATTCCCAAATATTTTATACTATTTGCAGTTACTTTAAATGCAATTTCTCTTTGTAACTCTAACTGTTGTATTTTGTTATCAATATATAAGAATGCTGAGGATTTATGTGGGTTTATTTTGTATCCCATAACTTTTGTAAAGGTGTGGATTATTTCTACTAGTTTTTTAGTAGAATCTCTGGGGTTCTCTAAGTATACCATTATATTATCTGTAAAGAGTGATAATTTGGGTTCCTCATTACCTGCTGTAATTCCTTTAATCTCTTTCTCAACTCTTATTGCCGAGGCTAGCGTTTCTAGTACAATATTGAATAGTAATGGTGATAGTGGGCAACCTTGTCTCACTCCTTATCTTATTGGAAATTATTGCACTTTATCCCTATTACATATGATGCTTACTGATGATTTTAAATAGATGCTACTGATTATTTTAAGGAAAAGTCCATTTATTCCTATACTCTCAAGTATTTTTAATAAGAATGAATATTGGATTTTGGCAAATCCTTTTTATGCATTTTTTGAGATGATCATAAAATTTTTGTTAATTTCGTTATTGATACAGTCAATAATGACAATAGTTTTCCTAATATTGAACCAGCCTTGAATTCCTGGTTATAAATCCTACTTGGTCAAGGTGTATTATCCTGAGGATAATTTTCTGTAATTCTTTTGCTAATATTTTATTTAAAATTTTTACATCAATATTTATTAGGGAGATTGGTCTAAAACTTTCTTTCTCTTTTTTTCAGCCTACCTGATTTACTTATGTGTATCATGCCTGCCATAAAAAGAAATTTGGTAGGAGTCCTTCTTTCCCTATTTTTTCAAATAGTTCAATTAACATTGGAGTTAATTGTTCTTTAAATGTGTGGTAGAATTCATATGTAAATCTATCTGGTTCTGGGGATTTTTTTTCTTAGGGAGCTGATTAATATCTTGTTGTATTTCTTTTTCTAAAATGGGACTCTTTAAGCAATTTACTTCCTCCTCTGTTAATCTGGGAAGCCTATATTTGAAGGTAGTCATCCATTTCACTTAGCTTATAAAATTCATTGGCATAAAGTTGAGCAAAATTACTTCTAATTATTGCTCTAATTTCCTCTTCATTAGTGGAGAATTCTTTTTTTTCATTTTTAAGACTAACAATTTGATTTTCCTCTTTCCTTTTTCTAATCAGATTAACCAAAGATTAACCTATTTTATTGTTTTTTTCATAAAACCAACTCTTAGTTTTTTTTATTAATTCAATAGGTTTTTTTTACTTTCAATTTTATCAATTTCTCCTTTTAATTTTAGAATTTCAAGTTTAGTATTTGATTGGGGGGGGGTTTAATTTCATTTTTTCTAGCTTTTTAAGTTTCAAGCCTAATTCATTAATCATCTCTTTCTCTATTTTATTCAAGTAAGCCTCTAAAGATATAAAATTTCCCCTTATTACTGCTTTGGTTGCATCCCACAAATTTTGATATGTTGTCTCATTGTTTTCATTCTCTTGGGTGAAATTATTGTTTTCTATGATTTGCTTTTTCACCCATTCATTCTTTAGGATGAGATTATTCAGTTTCCATTTACTTTTTGATCTATTTACCACTACTTTTTTTGTTGAATATAGTTTTTTATTGCATCATGATCTGAAAAGAATGCATTTACTATTTCTGCCTTACTTATTTAATTTTGAGGTCTTTATGTCCTAATATATGGTCTATTTTTGTATACGTTCCATGAACTGCCGAGAAGAAAGTATACTCCTGTCTGTCTCCATTCAGTTTTCTCCAAAGATCTATCATACCCAACTTTTTTAATATTCTATTTCCCTCTTTAAGTTCTTTCTTATTTGTTTTGTCATTTGATTTATCTAATTCTGACAGTGCAAGGTTGAGATCTCCCACTATTATACTTTTGCTGTCTATTTCTTCTTATAACTCTCTTAACTTCTTCTTTAGGAAGTTAGATGCTATACCACGTGGTGCATACATGTTTAGTATTGCTACTGCTTCATTGTTTATACTACCCTTTAGCAAGATATAGTACCCTTCCTTATTTCTTTTAATTAGATAGATTTTTGCTTTTGCTTGATCTGAGGTAAGGATGGCTACCCCTACTTTTTTTAGTTTACCTTAAGCATAATAGATTCTCCTCCAGCCTTTTACCTTTAGTCTTTATGTGTCTCCCTGCTTTAAATGTGTTTCCTATAAACAACATATTGTAGGGTTCTAACTTTTGATCCAGTCTGCTATCCACCTCCGTTTAATGGGAGAGTTCATCCCATTCACATTTACAGTTAAAATTACTAATTCTGTATTTCCTGCCAGCTTATTATCCCCAGATTATGCTTTTCTTTTTCTTACCTCCTTTTCCCCCACTCCCCAGTATTAAGTTGATGGGTACCCCTTGTTTCACGCAGCTCTCCCTCTTTAGAATTCCTCTCACTACCTTTTAATCCTTTCTCCTTTCTTATACCTTTACCTTATTACTCTTTTCCTTTTCTCTCTTCTTCTCCCACTTTGTAATAAGGTAAGAGAAGTTACTTTGTAAAACAAATATGTCAATTATTTTCTCTTTGAGCCAAATCTGATGAGAGTAAGATTCACACAATGTTCCTTTCCCTTCCTTAATACCCTTAGATATTATAGTTTTCCTTTGCCTCTTCATGGGATGTAGTTTCCCTGATTTTGTCTCCCCTTTTCCCTTTTTCTGATACTGTCCCCTTCCATTTCTACTTACTTTTAAAATATTATATCAGTAAAATCAAGTTATACATGCACTCTTTGTGTATACCCATAACACAAATACAGTTCTCAAGAACTCTTTTTACCTTTTTCTGCTTCTTTTGAGTCCTGTAGTTGGAGATCAAATTTTTTGTTCAGCTATGTTTTTTTCATTAGAAACAAATGGAATTCATCTGTTTCATTAAATATCCATCTTCTTCCCTGGAAGAAAATGCTCACCTTCCCTGGGTAATTTATTCTTGGCTGCATTTCAAGTTCTTTTGCCTTTCATAATATCAGATTCCAGGCCCTTCGGTTAGATCCTGAGTGATCCTTATTGTGGCTCCTTGGTATTTGAATTGTATTTTTTTTTCCCCTGGCTGCTTGTAATATTTTTCCTTAGTTTGATAGTTCTGAAATGTGGCCACAATATTCCTTGAAGTTTTTATTTTAGAGTCTCTTTCAGAAGGTGTTTGATAAATTTTTTCAATGCCTATTTTACCTTCTGATTCTATGACATCTGGGCAGTTCTTTTTGATGAATTTATGAAAAATAGTGTGTAGGTGCTTTTTTCATCATAATTTTCATGAAGTACAATAATCTTCATATTATCTCTCCTCAATCTATCTTCCAGGTCTGTTTTTCCAAGTAGATATTTAACATTTTTACTATTTTTTTCATTTTTATGGTTCTGCTTAATTGATTGTTGATGCCTCAATGAATCATTCATTTCTATTTATTCAGTTCTAATTTTAATGAGTTATTTTCTTCATTAGCTTCTGTAATTCTTTTTGTATATGTCTAATTGAGTTTTTTAATGAGTTGTTTTGCTCTATGCAATTTTTTTTCCATTTCACTAATTTTTTTTTTTTTTTTTTTTTTTTTACTGAGTTATTTTCTTTTTCCAATTAACAAATCCTACTTTCCTTGGAATTCTTTATGTTTTCCAATTCTCTTTCCATGGTGCTATGATTACAAGGTGAGAACTCAGGTTGACTTGACAGTTCTCTGGCTCAGACCTTTGGTTTGGACCTTTCAAGGGAGTTTACACCTTAGGAATTCTAAGAGGAGCAAGTTCATTGGTGGAAGTATTTCCCCACACCCTGTTGAGTTCTTACACGCCCATTCTCTGGGAGGATTTAAGAAGGGCAGCATTGGGCCTGAGAGAATCGACTCTGGGATAGAGTTTTGACGCCAGGCAGGCTGAAAAGAGATCAGTCTGATTTGGGGAAGGACAAGAGCTGGAGGAGATTCAGAGCTCCCAAGAAACCTGTGCACAGAAGAAAAGATTTTACAGATCTCCCAGAGAAGGATTATAATTGAGCAGATGACCGGACCTTCACAATTCAAGAACTTTACACCCTGGGAGTTTTTTACCTTTTCCAATTTACATTTCAGGAAGTTGCTTTCTTTGTCCACTTTGTCAAATTTTTCTTTAAGTGAATTATATGTTTTTTCTATACTCTCTTGCAGAGCTTCTCTTTCCTTCCCTCCCCCCCCCCTTTTTTTTTTTTCTAGTTCTCTTTTAAAATCTTTTATAATTTTTTTTCTAGGAGAGCCGTGTGTGATAGGGATCAGGTTACATCCCCCTTTGGGGTTTTTGTCTTGAAACTATCTGGTATTATTCTCCTTGGGGTTGAAAACCTGCTCTCTTTCTATAGATGCTATCAATGGTTAAAATACTCTTTTCTTTTTTACTCATTTTTTTAAAGCCTGTAGGGTCTGCCTTCAGGGCAAGGAGGTTACCAGCTTCCTCTACAGAACAGGGATAGATATATGGACAGTAGCTGTCCTCCAAACTGTCTGCAATGAGCGGCTGAGCAGTGAAAGTGGCTCTGCCCTTGGGAAGCCAGCCATGCTGCAGAAGTTCTATTGTGATGTGCTGAGCTCTCTTCCCCCCCCCCCCCATGTCCCACCCTGGTGCAGATTTGTGGCTGCCCTGGGCAGAGCTCCCCTAGTGTGTGGAAGTGTGACTGCCTGGGACAAAAGCCCAGCCTTGTAGAATGGGGCTACACAGCTGTGCTGTGGTCTGTGCTGAGTCATTTCCCATGCTGGGTGGATGTAGCCTGATTCTGTTAAATTCTGGTGATTTTTTTGGAGTATACTCTACCTTAGGCCTTTTTGTAACTTCTCTGCTGATCTACTGCTTTGCAACTAAAGCAGAGCAGCTAACCTGAGGTAGAGTCCTCCCTGACAATTTTCTACCCATGGAGACAGCCCCATCCAGTCTACTCAGTGTGCTAGTCTCTGGTTTTGCCATCCTGTCTGCGCTGGCCCACACCCAACAATCAGGGCAAACCTTTTCTGGCAATCTTCCAGATTATCTTCAGTTGGTAATTTGTTGTGCTCTCAATATTTGTGGATTTTACCAGTCAAGCACTATTTCTGAGGCTGAATTTGGTCATTTGTAGTAAGGGTAGAAGAGGTGCTTAGAATGACGTGTGTGTCTTCTCTGCCATCTTGGCTCCACCTCTCAGTATGATTTTTTAAAGTTTTATTCTTTTGGAGTCACCAGAATTGGATCAGCATACTAATACATAGTAGAGAGTGCAAGAGATTAGACAAAATGCTTTAGAAATTCTTGAGGAGGTATAGTTAGATGGGTCAGATGATAGAGCACTGGCCCTTAAGTCAGGAAGACTTGAGTTTAAATCCAGCCTCAGGGACTTAACACTTAGAAGCTGTATGGCTCTGGGCAAGTCACTTAAGTCCAATTGCCTTCCTCCCTCCTCCCCCCCCCAAAAAAAAAAAAAAAAAAAGAAATATTTGAGGAAGGAAAGAGTACTGATATTTGGGGAAGATCAGTAAAGAATTTATAGAGGACAGGACTTTTTATGCTTTAGGAGCAAATGAGTAATTCATCAGAGTTATATATCAGAAAGATTACTCTAGCAGTGATATGCAAGAGGGATTGGCAGGGAAATAGGTTATTGTAATAGATCAGTTAAGAAATAATGAAGGCCTGATCTAGTGTATTGTCAGTGAGAATGAAATGACATGAACATGATATTTTACTCAATTTTGCTTCATTTTTATAATTCAAGGAAGTGTTTAAAGCCCTGGATTAATCTCTTTAAAACTCTGCATTTTAGAGCAGTTCTGCTCTAACAAAGGCATGGTCAGGTGCTTTTGGTCTTGTATACTGTTATAATTGGCTAGGAGCCAGGAATCTAAAGCTGGCTCTTAGTTCCTATTTCAGCTAAGCTACTGTATTATCTATGTCCAGCAACTGCTTGGCAGCTAATGGGTAGTGACTGACCATCACATGTCACAGTCTATCTATCCAACTAAGGGTATCTTGCAATCTAAGGCTAAAATGAAAGTACTTTGATGTATAAACTACCATGAGATTCATTTCTTAATTTACTTCCATATTCTAATTCTTTTTCTTATAGAGACCAACTTTGGGTTGACCTTCACTATTCTAATGATTTGTATGCTTTTTTCAGAAATATTAGTTCAACCTGTGATAGGGTTTCATGTTTAAGGAAGACAAAAAAAAGATACTGTCAAATGAAAGAAAATTAGAAGTTAACCTTCTTTAATTAAATTCAGCAAATATTAATTAAATGTGTACAAGTGGCTGTAAATACAAATAAAATATGACTCAGTTCCTGTCCTCAAGAAATTTTTATTCTACTTTGAGTGACAAGATCTAATTTCATAGTGCACCTTAAAGTTTGCTTTGCTTTTTTGAGTGCTAATACAAATGTGGATTTTAATCATTCAAAATCCTGATTAACAATTTGATGCATTTTGGACATATCACATCTTCACTGATCACATAGTTTATTCAGTTAAAAAAAGAAATGTCCATGGTAACATATTATATGGCTTATTAGGTTAGTTGAGGTAAAATTATGAATGAAACCTATTGGAGTTTGTTTTTTTCTGTATAAAATTATATTGTTTTTACTAGTTCAAATTGTTACAGCTTGAAAATTGATTCTACTACACAAATTAATTTTCTTATAATAAGGTTAACAGACACTTTATATTAACATCATATGATCTTTGCTCTGGACTGATCCACTAGGTAAAATTTCATTTCAGGGATCCCTTTAGTGACAGATAAGAATGCACTGGTGTCTGAAGCAAGAGCTCAATAAAATATGAAGTAAAAATCCCAGTTTTGTAGATAAACATGCATCTTCAAGTACACAATGTTATTTCTTTGATAAGAAGAAAATTTTTACAAACCTATGAATTAGGCACTTTTATCAATTATGTCCATAGGCAGTAATAAGGGAATGTACTCAAAAGATTGTTTTAATAAATTGACACTATGATATGACCTACTTATGCTGGCAAGCTGGAGTGAAATAAAGTAAGTGTTTATGCATTTTGAGCCCACAAGCTTGCCTTCTAAAGCAACACAGAAAAACAAAAAAACAAAACACATGTGTAGCTTTCACATTCTCATTTCTATATATGGGAAAAATCTGTCAGGGGAAAAAAAAACCTGAAAAATAATGGCAAGTATTTAATAAACTTACAAAAACAGGGACAGCAAGGGGCCACTTGGACTTTTTTTGATTTCTTGCCAAAAGGTGAATAATCTTCTAATCAAATGTGCAGCAACCTCAGTCCCAAAAGGGAGGATTAACAACTAAGTATCCATGAGACTGCCTGGATTTCTTTGTTCCTTCTGTTTAAAGGTATACAAAATAATAAGAGGGAGGATTGTAAATGTTTAATATAGAACAAATTGTCTAAAAGGGATGCTTGCAAGAAGGATTATCAGTGGATGGGGGAGAGAGGTCACTGACTTTTTATTTGGAAAGTTAGACAGGAAAGATATATAGGGATAAAGTAGGAAATCAGATAAGAAAAACAAAATGTGCAGACATACTGGTCTTAAGCAGTCTTTTTCTATTGCTGAGATTTCTTATATACTTCAGTTCTAAGCCAAGATCAATTGAGATTAATCAGTTGTATAGAAAGAATTGTGATCACATTGCAGGCTTTTAAAGTTTACATTTGTTTATTGAGCACAATTTAGTTAGCATAAGCTTAGTGTTGAAGTTTTAGACACCAACAGTAGCATAGAAATTACTTAATTTAGCTCTGGTTGTAAGTTTCTATAGCAACTAGGTCCTATCCTAGGAAGCCGATATTCTAGAGCACAAATATTGCAAACTGTATTTGGGGGAATACTATTTTTATATTAATATTTTTATTATATTATATTATATATAATATATTATTATATTAAAAATAATATTTTTAATTTTTTCCTGCCTTGTAAGGGGTTTCTTCAGAGTGAATATCTCTGCTTAGTCATATTTTAAATTATACCTTTGCACTGAACTCTCTCCTCTGGGCTGCACTATGTATCTATGTATGTATCTATTTCAGAGTTTCATTTTCATTGAAGAGTTAGCACATTGCCTCACTGGATGTGGGTATGTGTTGCTTTTTTAACTATAGTTGAAAATTCAGAACAGGAAAAGTTTGGAAAGTAGTTTCAGGACAAAAAGAAGGAGGCTATGAATTTAAATATGAAACCTAATTTAAATTCATCCATCAAGCTTTCATTACGTATCAAAATATAGATTTTTTCATATTGCTCAAATGAAGTATCAGAAAATTGATTATGTCTCTATCTTTGATAAATGAAGACCCAATTGAATCAAATGAACATTTTCCTCAGTACTTTATTTCAAGAATAATGCTTTTTGAGAATGGCAGTATGGAAAGCTGGAGAGGTGACTAGCCTCAGAACTAGAAAGGTCTGATTTCAAGTTCTGCCTCTGACATAGAAGCTTTGTGACTCTGGGGAATTATTTATCATTTCATTCCTCTTGGCAACTTTCTGAAAATATAAGTTTCAGAGAAGAGAAGAATTTACATATGTCATGGCAGTTTCTTCATCCAGGAATTCCCTTTCACAATGAAATCATAAGGCTAGTCCTTGTTCTTAATATTTTTAGCAGTAGTTTTGCTAATTCTTCTAGGAATAATAAGTACATTAAAAGTGAATTTTCTATTTTCAACGTTTTGATTAGCATTGCTTTTGGCAAATGCAAAATATAGCATACACTTTTGTAGCTATTGTTTTTTATTAGTCAAAAGGCATTTGCAAATGATTCAGAATAGAATGGATGGGACTTGGCAGAAATAAGTACATGAAAAAAATAAATGGTTTTGTATTTTTTTCCATTTCATGCTTGATATATAAAACTACCTGCTTTATACTATGTTGTGTTTTGTTTGTTTGTTTGTTTGTTTTTTTGTAACAGGAGGGAAAAAAATTCACTGATCACATAGTTTATTCAGTTAAAAAAAGAAATGTCCATGGTAACATATTATATGGCTTATTAGGTTAGTTGAGGTAAAATTATGAATGAAACCTTTAAAACCTATGCTCCTGATAATAATTTTTACTTGTTATTTTCGTTGTTTACTAACACAATACCGAATGAGATTTGAATGTAATTCAATTAAATTCAACAAACATATTAAAGTACCCACCATATTCAAGGTTGTTTAGATAGTGGGGTACAAATGTAATGAGTATGATTTGGCAAATAGGAGGAATTCCTAGGACCAAATTCTTTGAATGCTTCAGAAAGTTTTGAGAGAAATTGCTAAAACTTCATTTCCTAGGAGATCACATATCTAAGCAAAAGGCAATTGAGTATCTGATTGGGATTTGAGTCTACTAAGAGGTAGGAAGTTGAAAAAATAAAAATATGGGACTTGGCTCAAGAGAGAGTGAAAAAAAATGTATCTGTGACTATTGGAAGCAATTCAAGGGTTGAGTGAATCATGACACACTTGAATCCAGGAGTACAAACAGAATGCTGATGAGTCCTTGGAGCAAGTAAAGATGAGTGTATGTTACTAAAGATGTTTTGAAAAGAAAGAAGTAGGGTTTCAAGGACTTAGATCAGATAAATTTTCCATCTGAGATATATATATATATATGTGTGTGTGTGTGTGTGTGTGTGTGTGTGTGTGTGTGTATACATATATATGTATATATATATATGGTAGACCACAATGAAGCCTAAATCCTTCTCTACCAAAATGTGGGGCTGAAATGGATTCTACTTATTAGTGTATGACATAAGGAGGAAAAGGAGAATTTGATATGCTTTTGAAAAAAGGAGAGTTTGAGAGCATAGTAACACTTTGAAAAATGAGTTATGAATGCAGAAAGTTTTTAAAATCTATTTCTAATTTTACAAATGATTTAATTTATATTAAAATTAAAATTTAATTTTTCATAAAAAATAAAGGCAGCAAGTTAAGATCAAAGTAAACCAATCAGGACAGACAGTAACAGATTCTGATGTCTGTCTGGTGATAGAAATGGAGAGAGATTTAATGCAAAAACTTTAATCTATATTGTTATGATGACTCAAAAAGCCATGTCACAACACTTGATGGATCAAGAGTTTGTTTGCATGAATAGTATGAAACTCTAGATTAAGAATATTTCTTATAACTATTGAATTTATAACTTTCTTAATTACAATTTTAAAATGAGGAGTCCTGATTACTTTCTCCTATACATTTCAAATCCCTCTCCAAAAGAAAGATTATATGGTAATTCAGTATTTACATTACAGAAGGAAAAAAGAAGAAAACTCAGACCCAATATTCTCTGAGGTAGGTACTACTATTATCTCTATTGGGTTTACAAAACTCCAGGACTTTCAATCTGGCTACACTGGGTTTTGTTCTCCCTAAATTCCCAGTGTCTCTGCGAGCATTCATGTAAGCAAATTTGGCACAGATTTTAATGCATTATCATATACATACCGAAAAAGTAAGGTTTACTTAAATAATTTCTAAAGCAGACACAATATATTGCCTCAGATGGAGATAGGGTAATCAGGAGCAATATGTTCAGTCTTCTTCGTCTAATTTTCAATTAGGGAATGAATTAAGCAAGGAAATGCATGACATTTATCACAGGTGAGAAGATTTCCCTAGGAAAACACAGGGGAGGAGATACCCAAGTCTTACCAAAAGTCCTATTCCTGCATAATTACTTGGACGGTTATTAACAAATTGTGGTACTCTATTTCTAGCTTCTCACTGGGAATATTAATGTTTGATTGTGCTTAGTTTAATTTACAATGGCACAGTTGAATTTATATACCTTGGCTGCGATACTACTGGTTGAGATCTGGGATCTGTTCTCAATGAATTCCCCCCATTCAGGTCACAGAATTTAGTCTTCTATGCTCACTTAATTGTATCTTCTTATTTCCTTGGTTTCTCCTCCTTCTAAGTTCCCTTCAAGTACAGATCTCTAAAATACTTTGTACCACTTTTTTAACCAACATATATTGCAGAGGATTAAGATTCAGAAGATATCAAGATCCTTCAAACCAAGCCAACATTTGCTTGCTTTAGTGCAAAAGTTAGTACAAGAAAAGATGATGAAAAGTATCTTTAAAATAATGCTCTTATTTGAAGGAGAAAAGATGCTAAAGGATTGTAGGATTCCCATGAATCTCTTATCTTCAAATATGAATATTTTCTCTGTCTAACCTCCCATGAAGAGAACACTGAACAACACAAAGTAAAAATGACAATATTTAAACAGACAAGAAATGACTAACTAATGATATAGAAGTCATATTAAAATGAGTTATCTATATGCTACCAGGACAATTAATTAATTAAAATAAATATTAAAATAAACAAAAGAAAATATGGAGAAGAAAAGATGATGCTTCTGGATAATTGCAACAGCTTTAAGAAGTCTTATTCAAATGATCCATAGATGCCAAAATAAAATATGGGGGAAAAACAAAGATGCTGGTTTTTGCTAATCATCATTTCCAGCAAAACTTAAACATTGTAAAGCAGTAATCACAATAAGGAATCTGGGAAAAAATGCAGAAATCATGCCAATTCTCCTGCCTGAGCAGGTAAATAAGGCTAATAGCAATATAAAATGCAAACTCATTTACACAATATTATGGAGGAATATGGTGAAATATTATGCTCAATATCATCTTATAAGACAATGAAAGTCAAAAAAAGCCTATAGAAAGCTTATTATTCTTTATTGAATCACATCATTCCTAGAACGTTCACTACATTGGCTGGACGACTCCAAACAGATGTGAAAATGGAAAAGATTTGTCATTCATAAATGAGTTGGAAGATACTTTAGCAACCCTCTAATTTTATAGGTGATTAATATTTCCCAATATTTTATCTTTGGAACTGACCTAATCTTTCTTCTGCATCATTCAATTTCTGAGTTGCTTCTTCTAGTTTTTAATTGTTTTGATATTATTTACTAATTTCTTTTTAAGTTGTCTGCTTCAATATCTTCCTTTAGCTTTTCAATGAATCTTTCAAACTTTCAGAAGCCCTCTTGAAGGCAGAGCCAAAAAGGTGAAGTAAAGTCAGGGACTGGCCCTGGCTCTTCCCTAAACTCTCTAAAACCCTTTAAACAAACATTTTAAACAAATAATCAAAACTCACAAAACAAAGGCATGGAACAATTTTCCAGGTAGAAACAACTTAGAAGATCAGAAGGAAAGGTCTGTTGCTACAAGATAGGACTGCAGTGTAGTTTTGGCACAAGCTGTACTTATACTGCCTCGTACCAGCAAGTCAAGCCTTGGTGCTTTTCAGTCAGTTGCAGAAAAGGAGGAAATCCAGACATCTCAGCCAAGAATGTTGTCAGGAAAGATTTGTCACACAAGAGTATGAGGGGAGCTCCAGCAAACAAGGGGCAGTCTTTGGGATTGATGAATTGGCAGCAACAGCAGCAAGGGCAGCAACAGGGGAAGTAATAATGGCTGTTTCTGGAAGTCACAGCCCATAGGTAAGGGGTCCAAATAACTGGTAAAAAAGAGGATATAGGGATTTCCTTGCTAGCAATGAGGCAGTACTCTATTGCATCGTCCCTACTCAGATTCTGATTGCAGTGCTGTCTCACAGTACAAGTCCCTAGAGAGATCTCTGAAAAGAGCTGCACAAACCCTTGAAGCTTGAGACATTGCACGTCTCTGGGAACAGTGTCTTGGTTTAACAAAAAAAAATTAAAAATTGAGTAGTAGGCTGGGAAAATGACTAAGCAAAGAGAAAAGATTTTTACCATAAAAAGTTACTATGGTGACAGGGAAAGTCAAAATACATACTCAGAAGAACATAATAAAGTCAAAACTCCCACATCCAAAGTTTCCAAGAAAAATAAGGATTGTTATCAAACCATGAAAGAGCTAAAAAGGGATTTTGAAAATCATGTATGAGAAGTAGAGGAAAAATTGGGAAGAGAAATGAAAGTGATGCAAAAGAAAAAAAAAAAAAAAAACTAATGAGGAGAAGAGTGCCTCAAAAAGCAAAATTGGTCATATGGGAATTCGGAGGTATACAAGCTCACAGAGGAAAATAATTTCTTAAAAATGAGAATAAGCAAATGAAAGCTAATGACTTTATGAGAAATCAAGACAAAGTAAAACAAAATCAAAAGAATGAAAAAACAGAAAAATTGAAAATAGATCTGAGAAAGATAATTTAAAATTATTGGTCCACCTGCAAGCCAAGGTCAAAAAAAGAGTGTTGACATAATATTTCAAGAAATTTTCAAGGAAAACTAACCTGATATTCTAGAATCAAAAGATAAAATAAAAAGGGAAAGAATCCACTGATCACTCCCAGGAATATTATAGCCAAATTTTGTAAATCCCAGATAAAGGAGAAAATATTGTAAGCAAACAGAAAGGAACAATTAAGTATAGTGGAGCCACAGACAAGAATACACAAAATTTAGCAGTTTATACACTAAGGACTGGAAGTTTTGGAATATAATATTCTGGAGAGCAATGGAGCTAGGATTACAACTAAGAATCATCTACTCAGAAAACATGAGTATAACCCATCAGAGGAAAAGGTAGTCATTCGATGAAACAGAGTATTATAAAGCATTCATGATGAAAAGACCAGAGCCAAATGGAAAATTTTATTTTCAAATATAGGACTCTGGATAAGCATAAAGAGATAATCAGGAAAGTGATATCATAAGGATCACGATAAAGTTTATCTGTTTAGGAAAATGATACTTGCAACTCAGAACTTTCTCATTATTATGATTGTTAAAAGGATAGATGTATAGACAGAAGACACAAGTGTGAGTTGAATATGAAAGGATAATGATATTTTAAAAATGATGCAATTAAGAGGTGAGAGAAGAATATATTGGAGAAAGAGAAAGAGAGAAGTGGAATGGTGCAAATTATTTGGCACAAAAAAGAGGCAATAAAAAACTTTTTCAGTGGAGAGGAAGAGGGGGAAGAAAGAAATGAGTAAGCCCCCCTCTCATTAGAATTGGCTCAAAGAGGAAATAACATACATACTCAATATGAGTATAGAAATTTATCTTATCCTGCAGGAAAATAGTAAGGGAATAGGATATGGAAGGGGGAGGATGATAAAATAGAGGGTGTATTTGGGGAAGGGATGGTCAGTACAAAACATTTTTGAGGAGAGAAAAGATGAAAGGATAGAGAAAATAAATGGGGGCAGGGAAAATGTAGTTATCAGTAATAATTATGAAAAAGAAATTCAATTATTCAGTGTGATACCAAACTACAAAACAACTATTTTATGGAGCTAGACAAAATTAACAACAAGCTTCATTTGAAATAACAAAAATTATGAATATCAAGGAAAACAGTGGGCAAAAAAATAATAAATGTGAAGAAAGGCAGTCTGGAGACACCAGACTTCAAACTATATTACAAAATAGTAATCATGAAAACAGTATGGTACCATGTTATCCCTAATTTATACTTTATGTACGACATGTACACCACTTTAACCCATCATATACATGTACATATGTGTGTGTGTGTATATGTGTATGTGCGTGTATTTTACTCTTCTTTTTGAGCATAGATCATTGTTAGGGATATTCTACAAGTCTGTTGCACATTCATCATTCATCTCCTCATTGTTTATATCAGTTAAAATTTAATTCTGTAGTAAGTTGATATATCTGCATTCATAACCATACAATATTACTCAGAAAGCATTTGTATGTAAAAGATAAATTTTTGCTCCGAAAGGCAGATAGAATCAAACCACAAAACAATTAAGAAAGAAATTAAGGAGGTAAATAGAATATTAGAAAAAATATGTATGATAAATCTTTGAAGAAAACTGAATGGTGACAGAAAGGAGTATACTTTCTTCTCAGCAGTTCATGGAACCTATACAAAAAATGAACATGTATTTGGACATAAAGACCTCAAAATTAAATGCAGGAAAGCAGAAATAATAAATTTTCAGATCACAATGCAATAAAAACTACATTCAACAAAAAAGTTAGGAGCAAATAGACCAAAAAGTAATGGGAAACTAAATAATCTTAGACACAATAATTTATGAGACATCATATCAAGATTTGTAGGATGCAGTCAAAGTGGTAACAGGGAAAAGACTTATGTCCCAAAATCCCATGAGATGAAAAGATTTAGCTCAGTTGTGTTCTGTATAGATGGAGCAAATAAGATGAAAAATGGGAGAGAGGAAGGTATTCTTGCCCTGGATTAAAAGAGCTTACACTAACATAATGTCTTTATTCATACCATTTCTTTTTTGGTTTTTCAAAAACATTAGTTCATTTCATGTCTTTCAGGTTGTTTAAAATAGCATTTGGTCAACATCAACTCTGGGTTAGTTTAATATAAAGAAAATTATAAATGTAATTAACATTATTTTTTTTTAATTTTTATTTTATTTTATAATTATAACATTTTTTTGACAGTACATATGCATGGGTAATTTTTTACAACATTATCCCTTGCACTTACTTCTATTCAGATTTTTTCCCTTCCTCCCCCAACCCCCTCCCCCAGATGGCAAGCAGTCTTATATATGTTAAATATATTACAGTATATTCTAGATACAATATATGTGTGTAGAACTGAATTTTTTGTTGCACAGGAAGAATTGGATTCAGAAGGTAAAAATAACAGTTTACACTCATTTCCCAGTGTTCCTTTTCTGGATGTAGCTGGTTCTGTCCATCATTAATCAATTGGAATTGGATTAGCTCTTCTCTATGTTGAAGAAATCCACTTCCATCAGCATACATCCTCATACAGTATCATTGTTGAAGTGTATAATGATCTTCTGGTTCTGCTCGTTTCACTCAGCATCAGTTGATGTAAGTCTCTCCAAGCCTCTCTGTATTTCTCCTGTTGGTCATTTCTTATAGAACAATAATATTCCATAACATTCATATACCATAGTTTACCCAACCATTCTCCAATTGATGGACATCCATTCATCTTCCAGCTTCTAGCCACTATGAAAAGGGCTGTCACAAACATTTTGGCACATACAGGACCCTTACCCTTCTTTAGTAGTTCCTTGGGGTATAAGCCCAGTAGTAGTATGGCTGGGTCAAAGGGTATGCACATTTTGATAACTTTTTGGGCATAATTCCAGATTGCTCTCCAGAATGGTTGGATTCTTTCACAACTCCACCAACAATGCATCAGTGTCCCAGTTTTCCCACAGCCCCTCCAACATTCATCGTTATTTGTTCCTGTCATCTTAGCCAATCTGACAGGTGTGTAATGATACCTCAGAGTTGTCTTAATTTGCATTTCTCTGATCAACAGTGATTTGGAACACTCTTTCATATGAGTGGAAATAGTTTTAATTTCATCATCTGAAAATTGTCTGTTCATATCCTTTGACCATTTATCAATTGGAGAATGGCTTGATTTCTTATAAATTAAAGACAATTCTCTGTATATTTTGGAGATGAGGCCTTTATCAGAACCTTTAACTGTAAAAATGTTTTCCCAATTTGTTACTTCCCTTCTAATCTTGTTTGCATTAGTTTTGTTTGTGCAGAAACTTTTTAATTTGGTGTAATCAAAATGTTCTATTTTGTGATCAATAATGGTCTCTAGTTCTCCCTTGGACACAAACTCCTTCCTCCTCCACAAGTCTGAGAGGTAAACCATCCCATGTTCCTTCAATTTATTTATGATTTCGTTCTTTATGCCTAAATCTTGGACCCATTTTGATCTAATCTTAGTATGTGGTGTTAAATGTGGGTCCATGCCTAGTTTCTGCCATACTAATTTCCAGTTTTCCCAGCAGTTTTTGTCAAATAATGAATTCTTATCCCAAAATTTGGGATCTTTGGGTTTGTCAAAGATTAGATTGCTATTTTTATTCACTATCTTGCCCTGTGAACCTAACCTATGCCACTGATCAACTAGTCTATTTCTTAGCCAGTACCAAATGGTTTTGGTGACTGTTGCTTTATAATTAACTTTAAATCAGGTACACTTAGACCGCCTTCCTCTGACTTTTTTTTCATTAGTTCCCTTGCAATTCTCGACCTTTTATTCTTCCATATGAATTTTGTTGTTATTTTTTCTAGGTCACTAAAATAGTTTCTTGGGAGTCTGATTGGTATAGCACTAAATAAATAGATTAGTTTGGGGAGTATTGTCATCTTTATTATATTCGCTCGGCCTATCCAAGAACACTGAATGTCTTTCCAATTATTTAAATCTGACTTTATTTTTGTGGCAAGTGTTTTATAATTTTGCTCATATAATTCCTGACTCTCCTTTGGTAGATATATTCCCAAATATTTTATACTATCGACTGTTATTTTGAATGGAATTTCTCTTTGTATCTCTTGCTGTTGGATTGTGTTGGTAATGTATAAAAATCCTGAGGATTTATGTGGATTTATTTTGTATCCTGCGACTTTGCTAAAATTCTGAATTATTTCTAATAGCTTTTTAGCAGAGTCTTTGGGGTTCTCTAAGTATACCATCATGTCATCTGCGAAAAGTGACAATTTGATTTCTTCATTTCCTACTCTAATTCCTTGGATCTCTTTCTCGGCTCTTATTGCCAAGGCTAGAGTTTCTAGTACTATATTGAATAGTAATGGTGATAGTGGGCAACCTTGTTTCACTCCTGATCTTACAGGGAAAGGTTCTAGTTTATCACCATTACATATGATGTTTACTGAAGGTTTTAAATATATGCTCCTTATTATTTTAAGGAATAGTCCATTTATTCCTATACTCTCAAGCGTTTTTAGTAGGAATGGATGTTGGATTTTATCAAATGCCTTTTCTGCATCTATTGAGATGATCATATGGTTTTTATTAATTTGATTATTAATATGGTCAATTATACTAATAGTTTTCCTAATATTAAACCAGCCCTGCATTCCTGGTATAAATCCCACTTGGTCATAGTGTATTATCCTGGGGATGATTTTCTGAAGTCTATTTGCTAATATCTTATTTAAGATTTTAGCATCAATATTCATTAAGGAAATTGGTCTATAGTTTTCTTTCTCAGTTTTCGAACTACCTGGTTTAGGTATCAGTACCATGTCTGTGTCATAGAAGGAATTTGGTAGGACTCCTTCAATCCCTATTTTTTTCAAATAGTTTACATAGCATTGGAGTTAGTTGTTCTTTAAATGTTTGGTAGAATTCACCTGTAAATCCATTTGGTCCTGGGGACTTTTTCTTAGGAAGTTGGTTAATAGCTTGGTCTATTTCTTTTTCTGAGATGGGACTATTTAGACTACTTACTTCTTCCTCTGTTAATCTGGGCAAGTTATATTTTTGAAGGTATTCTTCCATTTCATTTAAGTTATCGAATTTATCAGCATAAAGTTGAGCAAAGTAGCTCCTAACTATTGCTCTAATTTCCTCTTCATTAGTGGTGAGTTCACCCTTTTCATTTTCAAGACTATCAATTTGTTTTTTCTCTTTCCTTTTTTTAATCAGGTTTACTAAGGGTTTGTCTATTTTGTTGGTTTTTTCATAAAACCAACTCTTAGTTTTATTAATTAATTCAATAGTTTTTTTACTTTCAATTTTATTAATCTCACCTTTTATTTTTTGAATTTCAAGTTTTGTGTTTGTCTGGGGGTTTTTAATTTGTTCCTTTTCTAGCAATTTTAGTTGTAAGCCCAATTTGTTGGCCCTCTCTTTCTCTATTTTATGCAAGTAGGCCTGTAGAGATATAAAACTTCCCCTTATTACTGCTTTGGCTGTATCCCACACATTTTGGTATGATGTCTCATTATTGTCATTTTCTTGGGTGAAGTTATTAATTATGTCTATGATTTGCTGTTTTACCTAATCATTCTTTAGTATGAGATTATTTAGTTTCCAATTATTTTTTGGTCTATTTTCCCCTGGCTTTTTATTAAATATTATTTTGATTGCATTATGGTCTGAAAAGGATGCATTTACTATTTCTGCCTTACTGCATTTGATTTTGAGGTTTTTATGCCCTAGTATATGATCAATTTTTGTATAGGTTCCATGAACTGCTGAGAAGAAAGTATATTCCTTTCTGTCTCCATTTAGCTTTCGCCAAAGATCTATCATATCAAACTTTTCTAGTATTCTATTTACCTCTTTGACTTCTTTCTTATTTATTTTGTGGTTTGATTTATCTAATTCTGAGAGTGCAAGGTTGAGATCTCCCGCTATTATAGTTTTGCTATCTGTTTCCTCTTGCAGCTCTCTTAATTTCTCTTTTAAGAATTTAGATGCTGCACCACTTGGTGCATACATGTTTAATATTGATACTGCTTCATTATTGATGCTGCCCTTTAGCAGGATATAATGCCCTTCCTTATCTCTTTTAATTAGATCAATTTTTGTTTTTGCTTGATCTGAGATGAGGATGGCTACTCCTGCTTTTTTGGTTTTGCCTGAAGCATAATAGATTCTGCTCCACCCTTTTACTTTTAGTTTGAATGTCTCATCCTGTTTCAGGTGTGTTTCCTGTAAACAACATATAGTAGGATTCTGACTTTTAATCCAGTCTGCTAGCTGCTTCCTCTTTATGAGGCAGTTTGCCCCATTCACATTTATGGTTAGAAGGACTAATTCTATATTGCTTGCCATCCTATTAACCCCTGCTTATGCTTTTCCCCTTTCCTTCCCTTTTACCCTCCTATCCAGTATTAAACTGGTGAACACCACTTGCTTTTCACAGCCCTCCCTTTTTAGGATCCCTCCCCCACCTTAAAGATCCTCCCCTTATTTTACCCCTTTTCCTCGAAATTACTGTATTCCCTTCCCCTTAGCTTACTCCTTCCCTTTCACTTTTCAATGAAGTGGAAGAAGTTTCACCATAAATCGAATATATCTATTGATACACGCTATGTTCATCTCCCTCCTTTCTTTCTCTCAGATATAATAGGTTACCTTTGCCTCTTCATGAGATGTAGTACCACCACTTTACACTTTTTTATGATATAATCTCCTTTCCACCACTAGTTTCTAAGACAAATTGTACATATGTTCTTTACATATTTTTTTGACAGAAGTATAGTTCTCAAGATTTCTTTTTACCTTTTTAGAAATCTCTTGAGTTCTGTATTTGAAGATCAAACCTTTTATGTAGGTCTGGTTTTTTCATCAAAAATAGATGGAATTCATTTATTTCATTAAATGTCCATCTTCTTCCCTGGAAAACGATGCTCATTCTTGCTGGGTAAGTTATTCTTGGCTGCATACCAAGTTCCTTAGCCTTTCGGAATATCATGTTCCAGGCCCTGCGTTCTTTTAATGTGGACGCTGCTAGATCCTGGGTTATCCTTATTGTGGATCCTCCATATCTGAATTGTTTTCTTCTAGCAGCTTCCAATATCTTTTCCTTTGTCTGATGGTTCTTGAACTTGGCCACTATATTTCTTGGCGTTTTGATTTTAGGGTCCCTTTCCGTAGGTGATCGATGAATTTTTTCAATGTCTATTTTACCCTCTGTTTCCAAAACGTCTGGGCAGTTCTCTTTGATAATTTCCTCGAAAATGGTGTCCAAGCTCTTTTTTTCCTCCCATTTTTCAGGGAGTCCGATTATTCTCAAATTGTCTCTCCTGGATCTGTTTTCCAGGTCTGTTGTCTTTCTGGTAAGGTACTTGACAGTCTTTTCAATTGTTTCATTTCTCTGGTTTTGCTTGACTCCCTCTTGGTTTCTCCTTGAGTCATTCATTTCCACTTGTTCCAGTCTGATTTTCAATGATGTATTTTCTTCACTCACTTTTTTTATATCTCTTTGTAATTGTGCAATTGAGTTTTTATCTTCTATGGAATTTTTTTCCATTTTATCCATTTTATTTTTTAGAGAGCTGTTTTCTTTTTCCAGCTCACTAATCCTGTTTTCCTTGGAGTTGTTTACCTTTTCCAGCTCACTAATCTTGTTTCTCAATGATTTGATTTCTTTATCCACTCTGTCTTTGAATGCATGGGATGACTTCTCCAGGCTCTCTTGCCAAGCTTCCCTTTCCTTTTCCCATTTCTCTTCCAGCTCTCTTGTGAGAGCCTTTTTGATTTCCTCTATGAGGTTCTTTTGTATTGAGGAGCAGCTTATATCCCTCCCAGGGGATACATCTGGGGACAGTCTGTTCCTAGTCTCCTCAGCATTTGAAGTCTGCTCCCTCTCCACACAGAAGCTGTCAATGGTTAGAGCCCTTTTGAATTTTTTGTTCATTTTGTCAGAGCAGGAATCAAAGAAAACAAACTGACAAGAGAAACAATTGGTCTGTTTTGCGGGGGACGGGGCTGGATGGTATTAATGGGCTTCCTCTACAGACTGGGGGTAGGGCAGCAGAGAGGCACTAACAGAACAGCAATGACTGTACTGAGTCTGCGCTCTGAGGCTCCGAGAACGCACCGAGTCAGTCCAGGTGGGGGTTGGGGGTGGCCAGGCTCTGAGAGACGCTGGCTTTCTGGGGTTTTAATCTTCACCTCCGGTGTTTACACCCTCTCCACCGCTCCTGGCTTGCTGCCAAGATGGAGCATCCACACTGGGGCAAAAGCCCTTTCACAGAAACGGCAGAGATCACACCCCTCCCCCTCCGGTCTGAGCTGTGTGAGCTGCCTGTCTTGCTCTGGCTGTCTGCCTTCAGTCTGTGCCCAGTCTGATTGACCCTCCCCCGAGCAAACACAGACCTTTTCTGGCGACTTTCAAGGATGTCTTCTCTTGGTGATAATTTGTGGATTTCTTTCTGGGTCAAGCATTAAGTCAGAGGCTTGTCATGAAGTAAGTTCTGAGAGAAAACGAGGAGCTCAAGCAGCTGTCTGCCTCCACGCCGCCATCTTGGCCGGAAGTCGGTTTGTAATTAACATTATTAATATGGGATTTGTGAATATATTGTGAAGAATATTTCTCAAATTAGTTTTTATATTTGATATTTATTACTTGCATGACCTTAGTTAAGACACTTAATTTCCTTCAGCCTCAATTTTATCATCAGATGAATCTCATCATATGAAGGGGATTTGATTAAAAGGCTACTAAAATCTTTTCCAGTCCTAATTCTATGATCTGGTGATTTCTTGTCTAAATAGGAGCCCATTATTATTCCCTAGAATTTGGTATAGAGATGAATAACAGATAGAGATTTTTGTGCACTTGGAATACTACATATTCCTTTCAATTATTGCAACTTTGTTCACTTTCAGAAAACTCATCTTCTTAACATTGAAATTCTCTAAGCAATCCTAAATAGCTTTGCTCATCATAATACGAAAAGACATAAAATTGTAGATGTCTCATCTAATAGATATAGGTGAGTATAGTTTATTACCCATGATACATGCAAGACATAGCATAAAACACATCATTGTGGACATGTATTATAGGGAAAAGAATGCTGGTAATGTAATGAGAATGAAGTACACACTCATAGCCATGAATTATTAAAAAGATTAAAGAAAGGCCTCTAGCAATTTGGATAGAATTTTTATGAACGGTTTATGGAAGAGAGTAAAAAAAATCCACACAATTGTGAATGAATTTCCATCTATATAAATTGGGTTAGTAATCACATAAAATGGAGATCGAATGCACTGGAAACTCTTAGATCAAAATAGTTAAAAGTTAGATTTCTCAGTTTCTTGTAGAAGGAATAACTGTACCAATAATTGAGAATACAAGGATAGTTAACTCTTACTATTCTTTATTTTTTAAAAGAAATTGAATCATAGATCAGTTATAATAAAAATGAAGTATAAATTAATTTCTTTAATATTTTATGAGTTATCAGATTTACATACTCATTAGCTAAAGGTACATTTTCTATTTCTCAATTCTAAGGGTCAGAAATCTTGCATCTCTTACTATGGATACAGTTTAAAATACATCCCACATGTTTCTAAAATATCTTGCAGAGACAGCTTCGGTACCATTGTACAAAATCAACAATATTCTTATAAATACTCTGAATCCTAAGATGAAATACTTGCCAAATATACTTCCTTTAATAAATAGAATAGTGTGAGATAACTGTGAGAACTTGTTTTCTAGTTCAGTTTTAAAATCCAAAGATTAACATAGAGGAAAAATAGTTAATGGAATTTAGTTGAGTGATTTAGTAATTAAATGGACATAAATGGAGATTTCTTTATTGGATAAACATTCGATTATTAGAAAGATATGAAGGAGCATGAGATATCACAGGTATAGCTATGTGAGAGGATTTCATTTAGCATTCAATAGTTCAGGAGAATTTAATGTAAAACAGGAAACTTTCTCAAATAAGCAATCGAAATAATCCATTAGGGTTGTATTCAGTAGTAAGTTTAGGTGTTGATGTACTTGAGATGTAAACAGATTTCATAAATATTGTTGAAATGGCATCTCTGAATAGTTTAAAGTTATTACAGAGGTGGTATGTAAAAATCAGTTCATTATCATCCTAGATTTTCATGTAACACTCCTTTCTAGAATGCTGTAGGAGTAGCTCAACTGAATAAATAGTTGGTAAGGTCATAAACATGTCATTCAGTATTACAAATCCAGATTATAATACTGAGACTCTCTCAATAAGCAATTCTAATTTTGAAAACCTGGAAGATTAAATAAAACAGAATTCATAATGACTGAATTTTATTTGCCTTTTTTATGATGGATGATTTTAGTATACTATTTGTGTGTAATATGTTTTTATGGAACACAACTTTGTCTGATAGATATCAGATCCATTTCATTCCCATTACCAACCTCTGCCTTCCAATCTACTTTGATATTTCATTAGAAAAGTTTTATTTTACCAGAATAATTTTTATTTTTTATAATTAAAAATACAAAAAAATACAAATTTGGAGAGACAGCACAATTACCAGAGAATTAAACTATTTAAAGAATGACAAAAATGAAGCATAAGGAAACTTAAATGCAGTTTAAAGAAAACAGAATGATGAAAAGAATATACCCAATAACTACAAAAAAATCCTAGAATTTTTTTCTAGGATTTTTTGTGAACTCATTTCCGGCTCAACACTTCCTAAATTAGAGATTCTTCCAGGTCTGCAACCAATGAGAAGACTTTATATCATCACACTAAATCAATGTTCCAATCACTTAAGACTTGAAATCACTTTCCAAAAGTTCAAGTGTTGGATGGAATCTAAGCAGAAAATATTTGGGTATGATTTGTATATTCCACTAGTTTGAGCATGTTTGAGCAATACATTGTATTTCACTATCAAAAAAAGTAATTTTTAAAAAAGGTATTTGCGGGTGGGGGTTGGTGTGCTGAACAATTGGTGTCCAGTCTTTAGAGCATTCAGAAGATTCTCTGCTTGTTGCCAAAAAGAATGAGGTTTTGTTGTTGATCTTACATCTGAAAGGATGTAATGGTTTTTAATGGTGTTCCTGAGTTAACTTTTTAATTGGCTACTAAACTACAACAAAAGCCTCCCACAACAACAATAAACTTTTCTTTTATTTTTGTTCTCCATAAAGTATAAGCATCACACTCAGAATTGTAGAACCAGAGGAAGAGAATGTCCTTCCTCACCTCAAAGATTGTTCTGTGAACTCATGATCTCATTGGCAAGTTTGTATTTGTAATGAGGCAGCTTCTTCTTTGTGCCATTTTTCCTTTGGTAGAGAGACTCATATGGTTTTAAAAAGTTGTAAATGCCACTGGCATTTCAATAGCCTAGCCCAGGAAGGAGAAAACTAAGAGCAGGTTAGTGAATCCACCTGAGAGATGAGACACTGCCCTGTAATGAACAGAGTGACTTGTATATAAACTATAATCATTCATTCAGTACACAATATAGTTCTTGCTCTCAAGCAGCTTATAATATATCTAGTGGAACAAATATATGTAGAGAGTAAGATATACATAGGAAAACTAGGAAACAATTAAAATTACTGGAATTATGAGGGGATAGGGGAAGCTTCCTGTAAAAAGTAGGATTTTAGGTGGTTTGTAAAAGGAAGCTAGAGAAGTCAGTAGTAGGAGTGAAGGAAGGAGAACATTCCAGTTATGGGGAATAGTTGAAAAAAAGCTCGGACCTAAGATGGTGTGTCTTGTTTATGGAAAAGCTGCCAGTGTCACCGGATTGAAGATTTATGTGAAGAGAGGTGTAAGACTGGAAAGAGAGGAAGGAGCTAGTTATAAAAGGCTTTGAGTGCCAAATGAGCATTTTGTATTTGCTTCTGGAGGAAATAGGAAGCCACTGGAGTTTATTGAGTAGGGGAATTATGTGATTAGACCTATTACTGAATCTGGAAGTTAATATGAGAGTGAAAATGTTAGTAGCAATCTCTTTCTACTTGAGCTTACTCTTCCCTGGGATCAAGAAGATAAAGTAGCATTTCCCAATTTTGTGAAAAAAACAAAACAAAACAAAACAAAACAAAACAAAAAACCTGTTATGTTTATTGTTGCAAGTCTTCTCATTAGAGAATCTCTAATTTTAAAAGGGTAGAACTGGGAATGAGTTCACATACAAAAAATGAAATTAGTTTGTTTTTGTAGTTATTGTGTATATTTTTTCATCATTCTGTTTTCTTTACATATTTTTTCATATTCATCCATATAGATCAGTAATATATCATTACATTCATATATCACAGGTATTTTTAGCCATTTTCACCTGATAGACAGCTACTTTGTTTCTAGATCTTTCCTGTTATAAGTTTTTTGGTGAATATAGGACCTTTTTTCAACATTTGCTTCCTTGTGACTGATAGTGGAATCAAGTATAAATTCAAACTTCTTGTTTTATAAAGACAGATTTATTTTCCTGTCTTTCCACAACCTCTCCAACATGAACTATTCCCATATTTAGTTACCTTTGACCATTTGTTGAATATGAAGTAAAATCTGAAAGTTGTTATGATTTTGAAGTCTCAATATCAGTGATTTAAAACATTTGTGATTCTTCTTTTTAGAACTGTCCATTCATATCTTTAATCACTTGTACAGTAATTTTTTACCACTATTCATTTTTAAAGAGGGTTCTGATATTAATAAAGAGAGTAAATAGGTCAACTATTTCAAATAACACTTTTTTTTCAATTTAAATTTCTCAAGTAAGATGTATTTTCCTGTATATATGTGAATGTATGAGTACAATTCACTGACTAGTTATGATGTTGATGCTTATAATATTTGCAGAACAAGTAATACATTTTAGTAAGTATAATATAACTTTGAATAGACCATTTATGATTCAGTAAAGTTTTCATTATCAAACATTTCCTTGCTATGAAAATATCTATTGTGAAGGTGTTGCCAATGAATATTAGACAGTCACTTGGAATGATATAATACTTTAGATGAATGATTAAAGTCACTTTCATAATCCTTTGTCATACAATGTTGGAAAAATTTTTTGTTGTCTTTCTATATCACTTAGCATTTAGTATTGCTTGGGTATAAAAAAAAAACTTACTTCCTTTTTATATTCTTCAACACTTTCTTATATTATTCCTATATTTTTATATATCATATATATGCATGTATATATAGTCTTATATTATTTCCCACCTTAAATGTCATGCATAATGATTGAAGAAATCATATATTTTATGTTTGTCTTTATATTTGTATTGTTCATATTATTATTTGTTAACAAGAACAGGGACTGTGTCAAATTTAATTTTTGAAATTGTCACAGTGCCTAATTATGCATCCAATTGAGATTTGAAGTGGAAAAAGCACAGAACTTATCACCTAGAGTCTGATTCATTCTCTAAAAATCAGTACTTATATGATAGAGTTATCATGATAATTGTTCTCAGTTCTCTCATCTACAATAGATTAGAATTCTTATATCTCTAATAATTCTTAGTTCTATATATTAGGCAGATGAAAAGCAGGCCCTCCTTTTTTCTTTCCCCTCCAATTTCTATTTAGTCTTTTAGTTTCAGATAAAGCCAGTGAGAATAGAATCTAAAAATAAAGTTACTTAAATAACTCCACATAAAAAGTTAAGGTCAACTTGTATTAGGATCTTTTTGAATTACATGTCAATGCAATTTAAGACCTGACTTAATTTTATAATTTCTTCTTCCATGCTGCTTTCCCCAAACACAAAATTTTGAGTACTGTATAAGTATAAACTTACATCTATGAACTGATTTCATAGATATTGGAGTGATTAGGAAGTAGGCTACATCCATTAAAATGTGAGCTTTTTGAGAGATTATCTTTATTTTCTGTTTGTGTTCACAGTGCTTTATTCAGTTGACACAATATCATTTCTGCATGTCTGTATGAATGCAAGCTTGCATTTATGAAAAGATGCATTAGACACTATACATCTTCTCTAAGGCACGGTGAGATGTGTACACAAATAAATTTAGGATTAGGATGAATCCTTAGTGATGTTTTTAACCAATACTCTCAAATTGAGGCATAGAGAAGAAAAGGTATTTACCAAAGATCATACAGTTGTTAAATGATAGAGTCACAATATGAATCTAGAGTTTGTAATTTCTTGTCTGGAGTTGTATTTTATATTATATTTTTCATTTTATCTGCCTGCATCTGCAGCAGAATTTTTGCTATATGAAGGACTTTAGGCAAATCACTTCTCTTTGAGCCTCTGTTTCCTAACCTATAAAGCATAAATTCCAATGGTCCCTGCTGATTTTAGGATGAAATATTATTACATCTTTGATTATTTACAAAGTATTTTGAATATTATAATGTATATATATATATAAATCTGTTATGTATGTTAAAATGTAAACTATATACATTTTATAATATAAATAAATATTAATACATTAGTAAATCTCTCTTGATCTTTGTAGCTAAACTTCTTGAAAAAGCTATCAAATCATCTATTTGCTACATTATCCTCTCATTTTCTTCTTAATCATTTACAATCTAGTTTCTGATCTAACCATTCCACCTTCTGAAACTACTCTCCTCAAAGTTACTAATGAGCTTTTTAAATAAGAACAACTTTCTTTTTTCATTTAAAAAATTTCTGTATATAAATTTTCTTTCTCCCTCCAGCCTCTTTCTCCTCAACCTACTGAGAAGGCAAGTATAATAGTAGTTTTACACATGAAATTCTGTAAAACATTCATATTAGCAATGCCATGAAAAAAAGGAAAGAAAATAATGAGAGTGGGAAAATCATATTTCAGTTTGTAGTCAGGGTTCACCAGTTCCCTTTCTGGAAATGTACATTTTTCATCAGGCGTCTTTCGAGATTCCCTTGGATCATTACATTGACAACAGAAGCTTAAGATTATTAAAGTATCATTGTTGCTGTTGTAAAATTATATCCACTTTGCATCAGTTGATGTAGTCCTTTTCAGGTTTTCTTTCTATTTGATTTTATTTATTCAATATTTCCCCCCAGTTACATTCAAAACAAGGGTTTTTTTTTGTTTGTTTTTTGCATTTGTTTAAAATTTTTTTGAATGGCAAAAGAAAAGTTTATTCTATTGACATTGAGAAGCCAGCTTTGCTAGGAAGGGCAGACTTCTTAGTGATGAGGTCCTGGCAAAGAAATAACAAAAGATTATCACTGAGAAGGTCTCTTCACAGTAGTCAGGAGTCCTGATAGGCAGCTGTGCCAAGAGGAGAGGTCCCTTGGCAAAGCATACTACTTCAGACTTTTGCCTATTAAAAAAAAATAAGTTCTAGTTTCTCTTCCTTATCTCCATCCACAATTAAGAAACCACATGTGAAATTAGGCAAAACATTTCCATAACAGTCAAATTGTGAAAAAAAATTGCTCTTCCATCTTAATAAAAATAAAAATTAAGTTTAAAAAGAGATAAAAGAGGGATAGAAAGAATATATGTAAACAGAGGGCACAGGTGTGAGTTGAATATGAAAAGATAATCTTTTTTTAAATATGAAATTAAGGGATGGGAGATTATCTGCCATAAAAATAAGGAAGGAAAAAAAAAGCTTTTACAATAAAGGAGAAGAGGGGAAGGAGAGGAAGTGAATGAATCAGAATTGGCTGAAAGAGGAAATAATATACATACTCAATAAGGCTATAGAAATCTATCTTACCATGAACAAAAATAGGAGGGGAATGGGATATGGAAAAGGGAGAGAGTGATGTGTCAGTACCAAAACATTTTTGAGAAGGGTCAGAGTGAAAAAGAGAGAGAATAAATGAGATAAATAGAAGTGAACAATAGTAATTGTAAAAATAATTTCTAAGTATGTCTCTCTGATAAGGTTTCATTTCTGAAACAGAGAGAGAACTGAATCAAATTTATAAAAAATAAGAGCTATCCCCCAGTTGATAAATGATGAAAACATGTGATTCTATATCCCATCTATATCTATATCTATATCTATATCTATATCTATATCTCTATATATATAGAAAACTATATCCCAACATGTCCTTCCAAACAATTTTAAAATATCACCTCAAATCAAAATATGGATCAATAGACCTAACAAAACAACTTAGGATATGAAAAAGTCAGTATGTGACAAAAGGGTGGAGCCATCCTGAAGCACAGACAGCACTATCACCAGTGTAGTCCTTGGCTATAAATTCATGCATACTCTTTGACTTAACAACATCATTATTAGACATAAATACCAAAAGAGATTAAAAAAAAAAAAAAGAAAAATGACCTATATGTACAAAAGACATTCATAGCAGCTCTCTTCTCAGAGCAAAAAAGTTGGAAATTGAAGGGATGCCATTCAATTGAGGAATGATTCAATAAACTGTGTTGTATATTTGTGATGGAATATTATTGTTCTCTGGGAAATGATGAACAAAATGCTCTCAAAAAAATACAAAAAGCCTTGGAAGGCCCTTAATGAATTCAAGTAAAGTTAAAATGTACAAAAATGTGTACAAAATAATAGGAATGTTCTGGGATGACCAACTGTGAATGAGTTTTTCTTGCCTCATTTTTATAGCAGATAATCTCTTCCTTCTTAATTTCATCATTAAAAAAAGATATCTTTTCATATTCAACTCACTCTGTCTTTATATATTCCTTCTAACTGCCATAATAATGAGAAAATTCTACATCTTCCCATGTAGGAATGTAATCAGATAAACTTTTTAAAGACTTCTATGATATCACTTATACTTCTTCAGAAGTATATCTTGTATTAGAAAATCAAATTTTCCATTCAGCCCTGGTCTTTTCAGCAGGAATGCTTGAAAATCCTGCTTTCATTGAATGTCCACCTTTTCCTCTGAAAGATTATATTCAGTGTTGCTAGGTAGGTGATTCTTAGTTGTAATCCTAGCTCCACTAATCTCTGGATTATCATATTTCTAGCCCTAGGCTACTTTAATGTAGAAGCTGCTAAATCTTGTGTTATCTTGACTGTATTTGAATTGTTGTTTTCTGGATGTTTACAATGCTTTCTCCTTGACCTGGAAGTTCTGGTAATTTGACTACAATATTCCTGGAAGGACTTTTTTTGGGGGGGTGGGGTTTGAGATTTTTCACATTTTTTTCTATTTTTCACTTTATTTTACTATTTTGTTTTTTTTTCCCCCATGTATCCTAGCACCATTAGCATTAACTTGCCTGATTCTAATATTAAGCCATTATTTGCTTCAGTGAGCTTTTGAACCTCCTTTCCCATTTGCCCAATTCTGCTTTTTAAGGAGTTCTTTCCTTCAGTGAATTTTTGTGCCTCTATTACAACTTGGTCAATTGTATTTTTTGAGAATATTATTTTCTTCAATATTTTGGGCATCTCTTTAATTAAGTTATTAATTCTCATTAAATAACTTGTTTGTACTCATTTTTTTTCCCTCAAAATTTCTTCTGTTATACTAATCTCTTTAACTCTTTCCAGAATTCTAGTTGGGCTTGTGTCTAATTTGCATTTTTTTTTGAGGCTTTGTTTGTAGTTGTTTGTATGTTATTATCATGTAAGTTTGCATCTTTTCTCCCATGCTTCATTGTAGCTTTTGTAGCCAAGTTCTTTTTGCTGTTGTTGCTGTTGCTGTTGTTTATTTTTTAAAACCTTTTTTTTTTTTGACTTTGAATTTTATGCTTATGTTGAGCTCTATATGCCTAGAGATGAGGAGGCACTATCCCAAACTTCAGATTTCTCATTTTGCTGTTTTGGTGACTAGTTCAAGACATCTGCACGTTTTGGATGTTTTCAAAACATTTGCTGTGATCTAGGGAAAGATGTGATTATTGCTTTCTTGGTCTGAGAGCAGTTTTTACTCAGGAAGAGTCTCTCCTCCCTTGTAGCCACAAGTGATTGTTCTCTTTTTCCTGGAACTATTAGTAGGGCTCCTTGTAACTGCCTCTCAAAAAAAACTTGTATCTTGTAAATATGACCTAAACCTGTGTATAGTTAATGAACTTACCAAACAAAGGTAAGTGCCTGCAAAGCATCCTCTGAATTCCTTTCTGATTAAAAGTCAGGTCCCCCTACTATCTCAGTGCTAAGAGCTCTTGAAGTTGCTATTCCTGCTGTCATAACTGTCTCCAAGGACTACGCTGGTGATAATGTGCTTCAGGATGGCTCCACCCTATTGTCACATACTGACTTTTTCATTTATCCTAAGTTGTTTTGTTGGTTCTACTGAACAATATTTTGATTCGAGGTGTTATTTAAAATTGTTTGGAAGGGCATCTTGGGATAGTTCTACTTTGTTGCTTCTTTTACTCTGCTAAATGGAAAAACTCCATTTCTTATGGAAGTGGAAGAATAAACTGCTTGTAGCCATTCAGCAATTAAAGTCAGATATAACATATCCTATGTTTTCAATAATCATGCTTTAGATGATAAATGCTACAGTATATCTTTTGTTAAATTTACATATTTTCTATATTGGGGGTAATGGTGTTCTCCAGTCTCACTGGCTGGGATAGACATGAAACTCTCCATAAACATTTTGGGATTTTCTCATAAACAGTGCTAAGAAACAGTTGGGATTTTAATGTGGTTTTTGGAAAGCTACTGGAAATTATGCCAAGATAATTTTTTGGAAATTAAAACAGATTCCTCATTACTTTGGTACTTTGGTTACTTTAGAACCATAAAATAACTTTCTCTATGTTATATTGCATTATTATTATTATTATTTTTTTTTTTGCTAAACATTTCCCAATCCTCTTTTAATTCAATCTTATACTTGCCTGCAAGCTATAAGTTTGACATTTCTGTTTCTTACAGACTGGGGAAGATATTTGAAATGACTGATTCTCTCCAGGAACTCAAATGCCTCCTGGAATTAGGAATAGATATCAAATATTCTCCATTTGGCCATCAAATATTTCATTGTCTGTGGGTAGAAGATTCTGTATTAGTTTAAATTTTTTAAAAGAAGAGATAGCTTATATTCTTGCTTTGTCAATTGTAGGTCTAAAATTTCTATTGTCAGTAAAGGACCCTCTCTCACATTTTTCTCACAAGTTTTGTTTAGCTTGCTGTTACAATATATTGAAGGCATTACCATGTTCCAATTTTGACAAGTTTACAACCTCAGCATCATCATTAACTCCTCAGTCTCTCTGACTCCACAAATCCAATCAGCTGACAAATTATATATATATTTTTCTAACATCTCTCTGATATGTTTCTTTGTCTCCAGTGACTAATACAGATAAGTTCAGGGCCATATCTCTTCCTAGTTGTTGTGCAGTTGATTTTTGTCATGTTTGATTTTTCCTGATCCATTTTGTAGTTGTCTTGGCAAAGATAGCAGTGTGATTTGCCATTTCCTTCTTCAGGTCATCTTAAAGATGAGGAAATTGAGGCAAACAGAGTTAAGTTTTTTGCCCAGAGTCCCACAGCTAATAAATATCTGAGGCCATATTTGGACTCAGAAAGATTAGTCTTCCTGACTCCAGTTACTCTACCTATTGTGTGACTTAGTTACCTCTATGTCCTCCAAGCTTAGAATATTTCTGGTCTTCCTGTTGCAGGTCATTTCCCACTCCCATAACCTTCAGATTGCTGCTAAACTGATTTTCTTAGGGATTAGAATGCGGGTTGCTTTGCCAGAGCAGAGAGGAGCAGGCCTGAGACATCAGAAACTGCCGTATCTGTGGCAGTACTCCACCTCCCTGGAGACTCTGGCAGTGTTCTCAGTATCTCTGGGATTCTAAAGTCAATAATAAAATATGGAAGGCCCCAATACAAGATAGTAGCACTCAGTTGAGAAATGGTGGTGGTGTTCTGTACAACATTTGACCCCAGCAGCAGTGTTCCACAATATTAATAAGTAGTGAATAGGTAGCAATAGAAAAACTAGCAGAGCATGCAGTGACAAAGGCATTGATGACTGTAATCTGGAACTGAAACTTCCCTACTCAAAATTCTCAGAAAAAGGCATAATCCTTCAGCTAAACCCTCTAAATGAGTGAAGAATTTTTGTTTTTCCCACGTTCATGATATCCCCAGTGCTCTTGTTGGCTTACTGCAACCAAAGTGAACCAAAGGGATCACTGCATAAGTAATAGTACAAAACAAATTTCATTCTTGATCCTTACACTGGGATAAACTACATGCAAGAGAATAATGATCCATTTTTTATGGCGACCCTTAGTTGTGATGCAGATCAATGAATATGTCAAAGTGGGACCATCTATGAGGTCCTGATCTACCTGATGCGTCACTGATTCATCTTTACTACCATAACTTATTAGACCAACTGTGTACAGCATAGATTTGGTATCATCACCACATGACTTGTTTTGTGGTTAGCTTAAAAAATATTTATCCTCCACTGAACTTTAAAACCCCAAACTCAAAAAAAATATAATCTGGAATTTTCCTCATAGATTGAATATTAGGGGTTCTTAATGTGAGAAGTCTGTGAATTTGTTTTTAAAATATTTTGATAACTGCATTTCTGCAGTTTATTAAAACTTCACTTCTTCAAGATTGTTAAAATTCATGACTCAGTTCTTCCAAAATGGGAAAGCAAATCCTTTAATTTCTGCTGTTATTTATTTCCCATATTCCATTAGTCTTTAGAGGAACCATGATGTAGCTTCTTGTTTGGTTGTTTTTTTCTTCTCTTTTTGTATTTTCTGTTTTTGTTTTACCTGCACTAAATAATTCCTCCCATACTGTCTATACCAAGGTTTTCACATCCTTAAGGTCAAGATTTCCAGCAATGACCTTAAAGCAATATGATCAATGACAAGACTTCTGGAACACAACTATCATGCTAATCAAATGAAAAAAAAAAAAAAGATTTATCCATTTTTTCCCATAAAACCAACACTTAGTTTTATTTACTAATTCAATAATTTTTTTACTTTCAATTTTATTAATCTTTCTTTTTATTTTCAAGTTTGATAACTGATTGGGGGTTTTAAATTTGTTCTTTTTCTAGCTTATTTAGTTGAAAGCCCAATTTATTGATCTTTTCTTTCTCTATTTTATGCAAGTAAGCATCTAGAAACATAAAATTTTCCCTTCTTATCACTTTGGCTGCATCCCACAAATTTTGGCATGTTGTCTCATTATTGTCATTCTCTTGGATAAAATTATTAATTGTGCCTATGATTTGCTATTTCATCCATTCATTCTTTAGGATGAGATTATTTAGTTTCCAATTACTTTTTGGTCTATTTTCCCCTGACCTTTTTGTTGAATGTAATTTATTTTTTTTGCATCATGATGTGAAAAAATACATTTATGATATCTGTGTTTCTGCATTTAATTTTGAGGTCTTTATGCCCTAATATGTGGTAAATTTTTGTATAGTTCTGTGAACCACTGAGAAGAATGTATACACTTTTCTGTCTCCGTTCAATTATCTACAAAGATTTAGCATATCTAACTTTTCTAGTATTTTATTTACCTCCTTAAGTTCTTATTTATTTTGTCATTTGATTTATCTAAGCCCAAGAGAGAAAGGTTGAAATCTCCCACTATTAATAATTTTGCTGTCTATTTTTTTATTATATAAATATATATATTTTATAATATTATCCCTTGTATTCATTTTTCCAAATTACCCCCCCTCCCTCCACTCCCTCCCCCCGACGACAGGCAATACCATACATTTTACATGTGTTACAATATAGTCTAGGTACAATACATGTGTGCCAATATCATTTTCTTGTTGCACAATAAACATTAGAATCCGAAGGTACATGCAACCTGGGCAGACAGATATTAGTGCTAACAATTTTCATTCCCCTCCCAGTGTTTCTTCTCTGGGTGTAGCTACCTCTGTCCATCATTGATCAACTGGAAGTGAGTTGGATCTTCTTTATGTTGAAGATTTCCACTTCCATCAGAATACATCCTCATACAGTATTGTTGTTGAAGTGTACAGTGATCTTCTGGTTCTGCTCATTTCACTCAGCATCAGTTGATTTAAGTCTCTCCAGGCCTCTCTATATTCCTCCTGCTGGTCATTTCTTACCGAGCAATAATATTCCATAACCTTCATATACCACAATTTACCCAACCATTCTCCAACTGATGGACATCCATTCATCTTCCAGTTTCTAGCTACAACAAAAAGAGCTGCCACAAACATTTTGGCACATATATGTCTCTTTCCGCTCTTTAGTATTTCTTTGGGATATAATCCCAGTAGTAGCGCTGCTGGGTCAAAGGGTATGCACAGTTTGATAACTTTTTGGGCATAATTCCAGATTGCTCTCCAGAATGGCTGGATTCTTTCACAACTCCACCAGCCATGTATTAGTGTCCCAATTTCCCCACATCCCCTCCAACATTTGTCATTATTTGTTCCTGTCATCTTAGCCAATCTGACAGGTGTGTAGTGGTATCTCAGAGTGGTCTTAATTTGCATTTCTCTGATCAGTAGTGATTTGGAACACTCTTTCATGTGAGTGGATATAGTTTCAATTTCTTCCTCTGAGAATTGTCTGTTCATATCCTTTGACCATTTATCAATTGGAGAATGGTTCGGTTTCTTATAAATTAGGGTCAGTTCTCTATATATTTTGGAAAGGAGACCTTTGTCAGAACCTTTGTTTTTAAAAATATTTTCCCAATTTGTTACTTCCCTTCTAATCTTGTTTGCATTAGTATTATTTGTACAGAAACTTTTTAGTTTGATGTAATCAAAATCTTCTATTTTGTGATCAATAATGATCTCTAGTTCTCCTCTGGTCATAAATTCCTTCCTCCTCCACAAGTCTGAGAGGTAGATTATCCTCTGTTCCTCTAATCTATTTATTATCTCCCTCTTTATGCCTAAATCATGGACCCATTTTGATCTTATCTTGGTATATGGTGTTAAGTGTGGATCCATATCTAATTTCTGCCATACTAATTTCCAGTTTTCCCAACAGTTTTTTCCGAATAATGAATTTTTATCCCTAATGTTGGAATCTTTGGGTTTGTCAAAGATTAGATTGCTATAGATGTACCCTTTTTTGTCCTTTGTATCTAATCTGTTCCACTGATCTACCGGTCTATTTCTTAGCCAATACCAAATGGTTTTGGTGACTGCTGCTATATAATATAGCTTTAGATCAGGTACACTTAGACCACCTTCCTCTGAGTTTTTTTTCATTAGTTCCCTTGCAATTCTTGACCTTTTATTCTTCCATATGAATTTTGTTGTTATTTTTTCTAGGTCATTAAAATAGTTTCTTGGGAGTCTGATTGGTATAGCACTAAATAAATAGATTAGTTTGGGGAGTATTGTCATCTTTATTATATTCGCTCGGCCTATCCAAGAGCACTGAATGTCTTTCCAATTATTTAAATCTGATTTTATTTTTGTGGCAAGTGTTTTGTAATTTTTCTCATATAATTCCTGACTTTTCTTTGGTAGATGGATTCCCAAATATTTTATACTCTCAACATTTGTTTGGAATGGAATTTCTCTTTGTATCTCTTGCTGTTGCATTTTGTTAGTGATATATAAAAACGCCGAGGATTTATGTGGATTTATTTTGTATCCTGCCACTTTGCTGAAATTTTGAATTATTTCTAGTAGCTTTTTAGCAGAGTCTTTGGGGTTCTCTAAGTATACCATCATGTCATCTGCAAAAAGTGATAGTTTAATTTCCTCATTTCCTACTCTAATTCCTTGAATCTCTTTCTCGGCTCTTATTGCCGAGGCTAGCGTTTCTAGTACTATATTGAATAGTAATGGTGATAGTGGGCAACCTTGTTTCACTCCTGATCTTACTGGGAAAGGTTGCAGTTTATTTCTATTGCATATTATGCTTACTGACGGTCTTAAATATATACTCCTGATTATTCTAAGGAATAATCCATTTATTCCTATACTCTCAAGAGTTTTTAGTAGGAATGGATGTTGGATTTTGTCAAATGCTTTTTCTGCATCTATTGAGATGATCATATGGTTCTTATTAATTTGATTATTAATATGGTCAATTATATTAATAGTTTTCCTAATATTAAACCAGCCCTGCATTCCTGGAATAAATCCTACTTGATCATAGTGTATTATCTTGGAGATGATTTTCTGAAGTCTTTTTGCTAATATCTTATTTAAGATTTTAGCATCAATATTCATTAAGGAGATTGGTCTATAGTTTTCTTTCTCAGTTTTCGATCTACCAGGTTTAGGTATCAGTACCATGTCTGTGTCATAAAAGGAATTTGGTAGGACTCCTTCATCCCCTATTTTTTCAAATAATTTATATAACATTGGGGCTAATTGTTCTTTAAATGTTTGGTAGAATTCACATGTGAATCCATCTGGCCCTGGGGATTTTTTCCTGGGGAGTTGATTAATAGCTTGTTCTATTTCTTTTTCTGAAATGGGACTATTTAAGCAATTTATCTCCTCCTCTGTTAATCTAGGGAGCCTATATTTTTGGAGGAAGTCATCCATTTCACTTAAGTTATCAAATTTATTGGCATAAAGTTGGGCAAAGTAACTCCTTATTATTTCTCTAATTTCCTCTTCATTGGTGGAAAGATCCCCCTTTTCATTTGTAAGACTATCAATTTGATTTTCCTCTTTCTTTTTTTTGATCAAATTTACCAAAGGTTTATCTATTTTATTGGCTTTTTCATAAAACCAACTCTTGGTTTTATTTATTAATTCAATAGTTTTTTTACTTTCAATTTTATTGATTTCTCCTTTTAATTTTTGTATTTCGAGTTTAATTTTTGGTTGGGGGTTTATAATTTGGTCTTTTTCTAGCCTTTTAAGTTGTAAGCCCAATTCGTTAATCTTCTCTTTCTCAATTTTCTTCAAATAAGCCTCTAAAGATATAAAATTTCCCCTTATTACTGCTTTAGCTGCATCCCAAAGATTTTGATATGATGTCTCATCATTATCATTATCTTGGGTGAAATTGTTAATTGTTTCTATAATTTGCTCTTTCACCCAGTCATTCTTTAAGATGAGATTATTCAGTTTCCAATTACTTTTTGGTCTATTTACCCCTAACTTTTTACTGAATGTAGCTTTTATTGCATTGTGATCTGAGAAGAAGGCATTTATTATTTCTGCCTTCCTACATTTAATTTTGAGATCTTTATGTCCTAATATATGGTCAATTTTTGTATAGGATCCATGAACTGCTGAGAAGAAAGTGTATTCCTTCCTATTGCCATTCAGTTTTCTCCAAAGGTCTATCATACCTAGTTTTTCTAATGTTCTATTTACTTTTTTAATTTCTTTCTTGTTTGTTTTGTGGTTTGATTTGTCTAAATCTGAGAGTGCAAGGTTGAGATCTCCCACTATTATAGTTTTACTGTCTATTTCTTCTTGCAGTTCTCTTAACTTTTCCTTTAGAAAGTTAGATGCTATACCACTTGGTGCATATATGTTTAGTATTGATATGGCTTCATTATTTATGCTACCTTTCAGCAGGATATAGTTTCCTTCCTTATCTTTTTTAATGAGATCTACTTCTGCTTTTGCTTGATCTGAGATAAGGATAGCTACCCCTGCTTTTTTGGCTTTACCTGAAGCATAATAGGCTCTGTTCCAACCTTTTACCTTTACTCTGTATGTATCTCCCTGCTTTAAGTGTGTTTCCTGTAGGCAACATATTGTAGGGTTCTGCTTTTTGATCCAATCTGCTATCCGTCTCCCTTTGATGGGATCGTTCATCCCATTTACATTTACATTTAAAATTACTAATTCTGTATTTCCTGCCATCGTATTATCCCCAGATTATACTTTTTTCCCTTGACCCCCCTGATCCCCCTCCCCGATATTTAATTTACAGACCCCCCTTGTGACGCGCAACCCTCCCTCTTTTTTTTTTTTTTTTTAGGATCCCTCCCCCCTCCCTCCAAGTCCCTTCCCTTATTCTCCTTTTCCTTTCCCCTTTTCCTCTCCCCCCTTTTAATGAGGTGAGAGAAAATTCTCTGAAAAACAAATATGTTAATTATTTACTCTTTGAGCCTCTTCTGATGAGAGTAAGATTCACACAATGATTCTCCCCCTCACTAAGTTCCCTCAGATATGGTGTATTTTCTATGTCTCTTCCTGGGATGTAGTTTCCCTCTTTTTATCACTCCTTCCCCTTTTTCTGAACCGACCTCCTTCCCTTTACTACACCCCCCTTTTTTTCTTTTATATCAGTAAAATCAAATTATCCTTGAGTATTTTTTATATACCCACAACAGAGTTACAGTTCTCAAGGGTTCTGTGTACCTTTTTCTGTTTCTCTTCAGTCTTGTGGATGTAGATCAAATTTTTTGTTTAAGTCTGGTTTTTTTCTTAGAAACATATAGAATTCCTCTGTTTCATTGAATGACCATCTTCTTCCATGGAAAAAGATGCTAAACTTAGCTGGGTAGTTCATTCTTGGTTGCAGTCCTTGATCTTTTGCCTTTCGGAATATCAGGTTCCAGGCCCTTCTATCTTTTAATGTGGAGGCAGCCAGATCTTGGGTGACCCTTATTGTGGTACCTTGGTATTTAAATTGTTTTTTTCTAGCTGCTTGCAGGATTTTCTCCTTTGTGTGGTAATTCTGCAGCTTAGCCACAATATTCCGTGGTGTTCTTTTTTTATGGTCTATTTCAGAAGGAGTTCGATGAATTCTTTCCACATCTACTTTCCCTTCTGTTTCTATTATCTCTGGACAGTTCTCTTTGATAATTTCCTGTAAAATAGAATCTAGGCTCTTTTTTTGGTCATAGTTTTCTGGAAGTCCAATAATCCGCAGATTATCTCTCCTAGATCTATTTTCCAGGTCTATAGATTTTCCCAGTAAGTATTTGACGTTGTTCTCCAGCTTCTCATTTTTTTTTGTTTTGTTTGACTGATTCTTGGGTTCTCTGTGAATCATTCATTTCTATTTGTTCCATCCTGACTTTTAAGGAGTTATTTTCTTCTTTCACAGTTTTTAGTTCTTTTTGTAAATGCCCAATTTCGTTTTTAAATGAATTATTTTGCTCTATTGAATTTTTTTCCATTTCCCTAATTTTTTTTTTTTGAGAATTATTTTCTTTTTCCAATTCAGAAATTCTATTTTCTTGAGACTTTTTTATCTTTTCCAATTCAGAAATCCTACTTTCCTGTGTTTTTTTAACCTTTTCTAATTCACTAATTTTGTTTCCCTTCATCTCCTGTGAATTCTTTATTTTTTCCAACTCCAATTTCAGGACGTTGTTATTCTCTATCATAACTTCCCTTTCCTTTCCCCATTTTTCTTCGATCTCCCTCAATTTTTTAAGAGCTTCTTCTAGGAGAGAGTTATGTTATGGGGGGCAGGAATCGTTCCCCTTTAGGTTGTTGTCTGCTGATTCTCTGCTGTCAACTTCCTCGGGGTTGGATACCCGCTCTTTCTCTGTATAGAAGGAATCTATGGTTTTTCTAGCTTTTTTGCTCATACTTAAAAAAATCTTTTGGGGTCTGTCCCTGGGGTAGGAAATTATTTACTTCTTTACCAGCTTCCTCCCAGACCGGATGGATGCAGTGGCCCCTGCGCCCGAGCTAAGAGAGAGCTCTGGGAGAGAGTTCCCCACCCCCTCCCTGGAAGTGCCTCAGAGGTGATTAGCACTACTGTGCTTCGAGGGCGTAGAATAGTGAAGACAGCACGAAGCCCAGCCTATGTGTCCGGGTGGGGAGTGGATGTCTGCAGCAGGTGACGTGAGAAGCCCCTGTGCTCAAACTGGAAGTGTCTGCCAGAAACCATGGTCCCTAGTTCAAAGGTTCCGCTTCTCTGGGACTTCCTGGAGCTGAGTTCCACTCCCTCCAGCTAAGCTAGGCAGTGTGTGTTGCCTTGGGCCGTATCCACCCACTTGTCAGTCTCTTAACTATTCTCAGGAGGTAGCTGAGGCCACACCCCCTGGTGCCAAGAGTTCTGCTGAGTCACCCCCCGGATCGGGGAAAATCTAATTTGAGTTTTAAAATATTTTGGCTTTCTCTTCTGAACTGCTAAATAATTAGCAGAGAAGAGCTAACAGCCTGTGCCAGATTCCTTTACCTCAGTGGCTTCTCTGATCCCAGAGCCCTTCCCAGCGCAATGGGCGCAGTGTGCCCCTACCCCACCGTCTGTGCTGGTCTTTCTTATTCCTCCCCTGAGAACTGACCTTTCCTGTTGAAACTCCAGATTCTCTTCAGCTGGTAAGTCATGCTTCCAGTCCTTGTGGTATCTATCAGTCCTGAGCTAATTTTGAGACTTAATTTATCTAATTGGTTGTGAGGGAGTGAGGACGTTCACTGAGTCGTGTGTTTCTTCTCCGCCATCTTCTGTCTATTTTTTCTTACAGCTCTCCTAACATCTCCTTTAGGACTGTACCACTTGATGCATATATATGTAGTATTGATATTGCTTTATTATCTATGGTGCACTTTAGCAAGATATAATTTTCTTCCTTATCTCTTTTTTTATCTTGTTTCTTTTTTCATACTTTTTAAAAATTAATTTTATAATTATAACTTTTTTTTGACAGTACATATGCATGAGTAATTTTTTTTACATTATCCCTTGCATTCACTCCTGTTCTGAATTTTCCTCTCCCTCCCTCCACCGCTTCCCCTAGATGGAAGGCAGTCCCATACATGTTAAATATATTATAGTATATCCTAGATACAATATATATGTGCAGCACTGAATTTCTTGTTACACAGGAAGAATTGCATTCAGAAGGTAAAAATAACCTAGGAAGAAAAATAAAAATGCAAACAGTTTACACTCATTTCCCAATGTTCCTTCTCTGGGTGTAGCTGATTCTGTCCATCATTGAGCAATTGGAACTGAATTAGATCTTCTCTTTGTTGAAGATATCCACTTTCATCAGAGTATTGATATCAGAGTATTACATCCTCATAAGAGTATTGTTGTTGAAGTGTAAAATGATCTCCTGGTTCTGCTCATTTCACTCAGCATCAGGTCATGTAAGTCTCTCCAAGTCTTTATGTATTCATCCTGCTGGTCATATCTTACAGAACAATAATATTCCATAACATTCACATATCATTATTTACTCAATCATTCCCCAATTGATGGGTGTCCATTCATTTTCCAGTTTCTAGCCACTACAAAAAGGGCTGCCACAAACATTTTGGCACATACAGGTCCCTTTCCCTTCTTTAGTATTTCTTTGGGATATAAGCCCAGTAGTAGCACTGCTGGATCAAAAGGTATGCACAGTTTGATAACTTTATGGGCATAATTCCAGATTGCTCTCTAATATGGTTGGATTCTTTCACAACTCCACCAACAATGCATCAGTGTCCCAGTTTTCCCACAGCCCCTCCAACTTTCATCATTATTTTTTCCTGTTATCTTAGCCAATCTAACAGCTGTGTAGTGGTATCTCAGAGTTGTTTTAGTTTGCATTTCTCTGATCAATAGTGATTTAGAACACTCTTTCATATGAGTGGAAATAGTTTCAATTTCATCATCTGAAAATTGTCTCTTCATATCCTTTGACCATTTATCAATTGGAGAATGGCTTGATTATTTACAAATTAGAGTCAGTTCTCTATATACTTTGGAAATAAAGCCTTTATCAGAACATTTAACTGTAAAAATATTTTCCCAATTTGTTACTTCCCTTCTAATCTTGTTTGCATTAGTTTTGTTTGTACAAAAGCTTTTTAATTTGATGTAATCAAAATTTTCTATTTTGTGATCAATAATGATCTCTAGTTCTCCTTTGGTCACAAATTCCTTCCTTCTCCACAAGTCTGAGAGGTAAACTATCCTATGCTCCTCTAATTTATTTATTATCTCGTTCTTTATGCCTAAATCATGGACCTATTTTGATCTTATCTTTGTATGTAGTGTTAAGTGTGGGACCATGCCTAATTTCTGCCATACTAATTTCCCATTTTCCCAGCAGTTTTTGTCAAATAATGAATTCTTATCCCCAAAATTGGGATCTTTGGTTTCTCAAACACTAGATTGCTATAGTTGTTTACACTTTTGTCTTGTGAACCTAACCTATTCCATTGATCGACTAGTCTATTTCTTGCCAATACCAAATGGTTTTGGTGACTGCTGCTTTATAATATAGTTTTAGATCAGGTACAGCTAGGCCACCTTCATTTGATTTTTTTTTTCATTAATTCCATTGAAATTCTCGACCTTTTGTTCTTCCATATGAATTTTGTTGTTATTTTTTTCTAGGCCATTAAAATAGTTTCTTGTGAGTCTGATTGGTATAGCACTAAATAAATAGATTAGTTTAGGGAGTATTGTCATCTTTATTATATTTGCTCGCCTATTCAAGAGCACTTAATGTCTTTCCAATTATTTATATCTGACTTTATTTTTGTGGCAAGTGTTCTGTAATTTTGCTCATACAATTCCTGACTTTACTTTGGTATATAGATTCCTAAATATTTTATATTATCAACAGTTATTTTGAATGGAATTTCTCTCTTTGTGTCTCTTGCTGTTGGATTTTTTTGGTGATGTATAAAAATGCTGAGGATTTATGTGGATTTATTTTGTATCCTGCAACTTTGCTAAAGTTGTGAATTATTTCTAATAGTTTTTTAGTAGAATCTCTGGGGTTCTGTTAAGTATACCATCGTATCATCTGCAAAGAGTGATAGTTTGGTTTCCTCATTATCTACTCTAATTCCTCTAATCTTTCTCTCAACTCTTATTGCCAAGGCTAGCATTTCTTATACAATATTTCCTAGTAATAGTAATAGTGATAACAGGAAATCTTGTTTCACTCCTGATCTTACTGGGAAAGGTTCCAGTTTAATCCCATTACATATGATGCTTGCTGGTTTTAAATCAGCTGATGCTGATGGTTTTAAATATATGCTCCTGATTATTTTAAGGAATAGTCCATTTATTCCTATACTCTCAAGTGTTTTTAGTAGGAATGGATGTTGGATTTTGTCAAATGCTTTAAGTTCTGCATCTCTTGAGGTGATCATATGGTTTTTGTTAATTTGGTTATTGATATAATCAATTATGCTAATATTTTTCTGTAAGGATCCTTTAAATGGGCAGCCACAGTGCAACAGGAGATTGAGTGGCCCAGAAGCAATCTCTGTGCATATAGGACTGCCCTGTGGGTGGGATCCTGGCCATATTGAGATAGCATTGTAATGGGTGATGGCTCTCTTGCTTTTTGGCTGTGTGTGTGACCTCACAGGTCCTTTATAAGCCCACTGCAGGCAGTAAGTCACTCTCTTTAACCTGGCTCTCTCTACTGGGGTAGCCAAGCCAAGCTGATGGATAGCCAAGAGAGGTAAGGAGTTTGGTAGTGAACATGTGGGTCTTCAGACCAGGTGTTCACTAGGGAGTTAACAAGTCAAGACATTAATTCAGGGCATTATGTGAGTAGGTATAATAATGGCTTTTAAGATTACATGTGGCTGTTCTTGAGCGTGCTATCGGTTATTAAGCTATAAATTCAAGAAATGGTGGCCAGAGACCTTTGAAGGCCTCAGAGGAGGCGAGCCGGGTAGAGTTGACACTGCAAAGGTCAGTAGTCAAAGGTACTCTGTTGGGCCTAGGATAAACTGGTAATAGTAACTACTAGGAGGGCATGTTACACTTTTCCTAATATTGAGCCAGCCTGGTATAAATCCTACTTGGTCATAGTGTATTATCATGGCATGATTTTCCCTAATCTTTTTGCTAATGTTTTATTTAAGATTTTAGCATCAATATTCATTAAGGAGATTGGTCTATAGTTTTCTTTCTCAGTTTTCAATCTATCTGGTTGAGGTATCGTATGTTAGTTATGACAATCTGTGTCATAGAAGGAATTTGGTAGGGTTCCTTCATTCCCTATTTTTTCAAATAGTTTATATAACATTGGGGCTAATTATTCTTTAAGTGTTTGGCAGAATTCACATGTAAATCCATTTGATCCTGGGGATTTTTTCTTAGAGAGTTGATTAATAACTTGTTCTATTTCTTTTTCTGAAATGGGACTATTTAAGTAATTTACTTCCTCCTCTGTTAATCTGGGAAGCCTATATTTTTGGAGGTAGTCATCTATTTCACATAGGTTATCAAATTTATTGACATAAACTTGGGTAAAGTTAATTCATCATTGCTCTAATTTCCTCTTCATTTGTGGAAAGTTCCCCCTTTTCATTTTTAAGACTAATAATTTGATTTTCTTCTTTCCTTTTTCTAAGATATACCTAAGGTTTATCTGTTTTATTGTTTTTTTTCCATAAAACCAACTCTTAGTTTTATTTATTAATTCAATAGTTTTTTTTTTTTTTACTTTCAATATTATTTATTTCTCCTTTTAATTTTAGAATTTCAAGTTTAGTATTTGATTGGGGGTTTTTCATTTGGTCTTTTTCTAGCTTTTTAAGTTGCTAGCCCAATTCATTGATCTTCTCTTTCTCTATTTTATTCAAGTAAGCCTCTAAAGATATAAAATTTCCCCTTATTACCACTTTAGCTGCATCCCACAAATTTTGGTATGATGTCTCATCGTTGTCATTATCTTGAGTGTGTCTATAATTTGCTGTTTCACCCAATCATTCTTTCAGATGAAATTATTTAGTTTCCAATTACTTTTTGGTCTATTTACCCCTAACTTGTTGTTGAATGTAGTTTTTATTGCATTGTGATATGAAAAGAAAGCATTTACTATTTCTGCTTTCACATGATATTGTGATATAAAAGAGAAGTTCAAAGGAGTGCAGCTAGGTGGCAAATGAGATACCTTACATGGACCCCTCCTTAAATGAAGGTTTTGGGAACTGTTAGTTCTGATTCTCTTCCTGTTTATCATAGAATGATATTCTTTGTCAGGAAGAACTGTGACACACTAAATGGTTTATTTGGCTACAATTAATTCCCAGGTACTAGATCATCCAGTCCATTTTCTGGATTAGAGTATTCCTTCAATACTATTTTATCTTTCCTATTCCTTCAGTCTCTTCTTTCTTTCCTTCACAATGACTGGAAGCAGAAGAGGCTGCTTTTGTGACCTTCCTAATGTCAAATTAAAAAGAAAAGGAAGCAAACTGCAGCTCTAAGATTCATAGCAAAATTTCCCTTTGAAAACAATTGGATAAACTCAGCATCAATGTCAGTCTGTATATTAAACATTTTTCATCCATTTAGTTTTTCTGGTATGAATTTCCAGCATAATATTTTGAATACCAATGAAACTTACTGAAGATGCCTTATAATAGGAGTCATGCAAAGAAAAATCATATTCAAACAAGAATTCTGTGAGTATCTCTCATATTCTTCATTTTCTTCCTCTATATTTTAGCTGTCTGGTGAGCAAAAAGAGAGTGATTGTATTATTACATATAAGATCATGGAGTTAGAGAGACTGAGAGGAATATCACATATATATATATATATATATATATATATATATATATATATATATATATTTCAGTCACAAGAAACTTGAACTTAAGATCTCTATTTGAAAGAAAAGAGAGAGAGAGAGAGAGAGAGAGAGAGAGAGAGAGAGAGAGAGAGACAGAGAGACAGAGAGAGAGAGAGAGAGAGAGAGAGAGAGAGAGAGAGAGAGAGAGAGAGAATATGTAACATGTTAAGTGAACAGATGTCAACCTAATCTACTCAAAGTAGCCAAAAAAATTTCCAGGGCCAGATGGATTTACAATTGAATTCTACCAAACATTTAAAGAACAATTAACTCCAATACTATATAAACTATTTGAAAAAATTGGGAAAGTAGTCCTACCAAATTCCTTTTGTGACACAGACATGGTACTGATACATAAACCAGGTAGAATAAAAATAGAAAAAAAATTATAGACCAATTCCCCTATTTCCAATTTCCAATTTTTGATGCAAAAATCTTAAATAAAATATTAGCTACAAGATTACAGAAAGTCATTCCCAGCATAATACAACCTGACCAAGTAAGATTTACAACAGGAATGCAGGGCTAGTTCAATATTGGGAAAACTTTTAGCATAATTGACTATATCAATAATCAAACTAACAAAAAAAAACATGATTATCTCAATAGATGCAGAAAAAGCAATTGATAAAATCCAACATCCATTCCTATCTATTTAACATCATCATCAAGCATCATATGTAATGGGGATAAACTGCAACCATTCCCAATAAGATAAGGGGTTAAAAAAAAAACCAGTTCTACTGCTTATATTTGATAGTTATAAATCTTAACTCATAATAATGGCTAAGAAATCAAAGAGCAATGTAGAAACATGATAGCCACAGGTAAGCTACAGAATTTTTTCAACAATGATCTATACTACAAAAAATGTCACTGAGAAAATACTTAACTGAAAAAAGAGGTAGGTCAGTCATATGGCACAAGAGAAGACCAATAGATAGACATCCTGATTATTTCAATGGTATCCTTGAAATATAGCCAAATGAAGAAATAAATAAATCTAAGGATGGCTACTTTGTAGTGATTCAATGGAAGTAAATGTAGGTAGATGTCTCATAGAAGGCTTGGGTAATATTAAAAATATATAAATAAAGATAATTATCTTAATGGATAAAGTCGATTAATTTAATAACTGCTTTTGTTTTTGTGGTTTTATCAATCTACTTCACAAATATTTACTTGTTACTAGAGTACCACATAGTTGTTGGCATGTAAGAGTACTTAATTAAGTATTTTTTCCTCATTCACTAGTTATTGATTATTCTGATTTATGAATTCCTACATGTAATGTTGTTCACTTGTTTCAGTTGTGTCTATTGAATCTTAGTCATTCCACTTGGAATTTTCTTGGACAAACATCTTAGAATAGTTTGCATTTCCTTCTTCAGCTCATTTTAGAGATGAGGAAGTGAGGCAAACAGTGTTAAGAGACTTGCCCAATGTCATCCAGCAACTAGTAAGTATCTGAAGTCAAACTCAGAAAAATGACTCTTCCTTACTAAGGGGGCCCAGATCTCTATTTACTGTTTCTTTGCTGTTCACTCCTACATTTGTATTTGTATGTATGTATATAGACATGTACACAGGTACATGCTCACATACATATATCCCAGCTGGACAGCTATAATAACTTTTCTTTCCTTCCCAATGCCTTCCTTTATTATCACCTTAAATCAAAAGATCATTGATCTAGAAATGAAGGGTCTTCTAGTCCAACCTCCTTATTTTCAGATAAGGAAACTTATCTCAGTGAGATTGAGGCATATACAACAAGACTCAGATCTATTAAGAAGAATAAATATCTTTTTTTTTCCTGAGACATAAAAAGTATAGAATCAGAATTTAAACTCAGCTTCTGTGACTCTATATTCTGAATTATTTCTACTGTATATAGATCTTATTGGTATTTAAATTCTTACTCCTATTCTCATCTTTCTTCTGTGAAGAGCCAAACTCCTCACTTCTTACCCCACCTAAGATGTTGTGAACCTGTAAAATTAAAGGATTAAAAAAAAAAGTATTAAGAGAAGAGAACTCCAACTTACTCTTTCTTCCCACCCTTTTTCTTTTTTTTTATTATTATTATTTTTTATTATATATATATATATATTTTATAATATTATCCCTTGTATTCATTTTTCCAAATTACCCCCCCTCCCTCTATTCCCTCCCCCCGACGACAGGCAATACCATACATTTTACATGTGTTACAATATAGTCTAGGTACAATACATGTGTGTGAATATCATTTTCTTGTTGCACAATAAACATTAGAATCCGAAGGTACATGCAACCTGGGCAGACAGATATTAGTGCTAACAATTTACATTCCCCTCCCAGTGTTTCTTCTCTGGGTGTAGCTACCTCTGTCCATCATTGATCAACTGGAAGTGAGTTGGATCTTCTTTATGTTGAAGATTTCCACTTCCATCAGAATACATCCTCATACAGTATTGTTGTTGAAGTGTACAGTGATCTTCTGGTTCTGCTCATTTCACTCAGCATCAGTTGATTTAAGTCTCTCCAGGCCTCTCTATATTCCTCCTGCTGGTCATTTCTTACCGAGCAATAATATTCCATAACCTTCATATACCACAATTTACCCAACCATTCTCCAGCTGATGGACATCCATTCATCTTCCAGTTTCTAGCTACAACAAAAAGAGCTGCCACAAACATTTTGGCACATATATGTCTCTTTCCGCTCTTTAGTATTTCTTTGGGATATAATCCCAGTAGTAGCGCTGCTGGGTCAAAGGGTATGCACAGTTTGATAACTTTTTGGGCATAATTCCAGATTGCTCTCCAGAATGGCTGGATTCTTTCACAACTCCACCAGCCATGTATTAGTGTCCCAATTTCCCCACATCCCCTCCAACATTTGTCATTATTTGTTCCTGTCATCTTAGCCAATCTGACAGGTGTGTAGTGGTATCTCAGAGTGGTCTTAATTTGCATTTCTCTGATCAGTAGTGATTTGGAACACTCTTTCATGTGAGTGGATATAGTTTCAATTTCTTCCTCTGAGAATTGTCTGTTCATATCCTTTGACCATTTATCAATTGGAGAATGGTTCGGTTTCTTATAAATTAGGGTCAGTTCTCTATATATTTTGGAAAGGAGACCTTTGTCAGAACCTTTGTTTTTAAAAATATTTTCCCAATTTGTTACTTCCCTTCTAATCTTGTTTGCATTAGTATTATTTGTACAGAAACTTTTTAGTTTGATGTAATCAAAATCTTCTATTTTGTGATCAATAATGATCTCTAGTTCTCCTCTGGTCATAAATTCCTTCCTCCTCCACAAGTCTGAGAGGTAGATTATCCTCTGTTCCTCTAATCTATTTATTATCTCCCTCTTTATGCCTAAATCATGGACCCATTTTGATCTTATCTTGGTATATGGTGTTAAGTGTGGATCCATATCTAATTTCTGCCATACTAATTTCCAGTTTTCCCAACAGTTTTTTCCGAATAATGAATTTTTATCCCTAATGTTGGAATCTTTGGGTTTGTCAAAGATTAGATTGCTATAGATGTACCCTTTTTTGTCCTTTGTATCTAATCTGTTCCACTGATCTACCGGTCTATTTCTTAGCCAATACCAAATGGTTTTGGTGACTGCTGCTATATAATATAGCTTTAGATCAGGTACACTTAGACCACCTTCCTCTGAGTTTTTTTTCATTAGTTCCCTTGCAATTCTTGACCTTTTATTCTTCCATATGAATTTTGTTGTTATTTTTTCTAGGTCATTAAAATAGTTTCTTGGGAGTCTGATTGGTATAGCACTAAATAAATAGATTAGTTTGGGGAGTATTGTCATCTTTATTATATTCGCTCGGCCTATCCAAGAGCACTGAATGTCTTTCCAATTATTTAAATCTGATTTTATTTTTGTGGCAAGTGTTTTGTAATTTTTCTCATATAATTCCTGACTTTTCTTTGGTAGATGGATTCCCAAATATTTTATACTCTCAACATTTGTTTGGAATGGAATTTCTCTTTGTATCTCTTGCTGTTGCATTTTGTTAGTGATATATAAAAACGCCGAGGATTTATGTGGATTTATTTTGTATCCTGCCACTTTGCTGAAATTTTGAATTATTTCTAGTAGCTTTTTAGCAGAGTCTTTGGGGTTCTCTAAGTATACCATCATGTCATCTGCAAAAAGTGATAGTTTAATTTCCTCATTTCCTACTCTAATTCCTTGAATCTCTTTCTCGGCTCTTATTGCCGAGGCTAGCGTTTCTAGTACTATATTGAATAGTAATGGTGATAGTGGGCAACCTTGTTTCACTCCTGATCTTACTGGGAAAGGTTGCAGTTTATTTCTATTGCATATTATGCTTACTGACGGTCTTAAATATATACTCCTGATTATTCTAAGGAATAATCCATTTATTCCTATACTCTCAAGAGTTTTTAGTAGGAATGGATGTTGGATTTTGTCAAATGCTTTTTCTGCATCTATTGAGATGATCATATGGTTCTTATTAATTTGATTATTAATATGGTCAATTATATTAATAGTTTTCCTAATATTAAACCAGCCCTGCATTCCTGGAATAAATCCTACTTGATCATAGTGTATTATCTTGGAGATGATTTTCTGAAGTCTTTTTGCTAATATCTTATTTAAGATTTTAGCATCAATATTCATTAAGGAGATTGGTCTATAGTTTTCTTTCTCAGTTTTCGATCTACCAGGTTTAGGTATCAGTACCATGTCTGTGTCATAAAAGGAATTTGGTAGGACTCCTTCATCCCCTATTTTTTCAAATAATTTATATAACATTGGGGCTAATTGTTCTTTAAATGTTTGGTAGAATTCACATGTGAATCCATCTGGCCCTGGGGATTTTTTCCTGGGGAGTTGATTAATAGCTTTTTCTATTTCTTTTTCTGAAATGGGACTATTTAAGCAATTTATCTCCTCCTCTATTAATCTAGGGAGCCTATATTTTTGGAGGAAGTCATCCATTTCACTTAAGTTATCAAATTTATTGGCATAAAGTTGGGCAAAGTAACTCCTTATTATTTCTCTAATTTCCTCTTCATTGGTGGAAAGATCCCCCTTTTCATTTGTAAGACTATCAATTTGATTTTCCTCTTTCTTTTTTTTGATTAAATTTACCAAAGGTTTATCTATTTTATTGGCTTTTTCATAAAACCAACTCTTGGTTTTATTTATTAATTCAATAGTTTTTTTACTTTCAATTTTATTGATTTCTCCTTTTAATTTTTGTATTTCGAGTTTAATTTTTGGTTGGGGGTTTATAATTTGGTCTTTTTCTAGCCTTTTAAGTTGTAAGCCCAATTCGTTAATCTTCTCTTTCTCAATTTTCTTCAAATAAGCCTCTAAAGATATAAAATTTCCCCTTATTACTGCTTTAGCTGCATCCCAAAGATTTTGATATGATGTCTCATCATTATCATTATCTTGGGTGAAATTGTTAATTGTTTCTATAATTTGCTCTTTCACCCAGTCATTCTTTAAGATGAGATTATTCAGTTTCCAATTACTTTTTGGTCTATTTACCCCTAACTTTTTACTGAATGTAGCTTTTATTGCATTGTGATCTGAGAAGAAGGCATTTATTATTTCTGCCTTCCTACATTTAATTTTGAGATCTTTATGTCCTAATATATGGTCAATTTTTGTATAGGATCCATGAACTGCTGAGAAGAAAGTGTATTCCTTCCTATTGCCATTCAGTTTTCTCCAAAGGTCTATCATACCTAGTTTTTCTTTTTTTTTTTTTTTTTTTTTTTTTTTTTTTGAAGAGGAACTCAATGTTTATTGAATGAAAGAAATTTGATTATTTGGTTTCCATTCTGGAAATAACTTAAAATTAAAAAAAAAAATCCCCCCCCCCAACAAGGGTCTCTCTGTTTGACTGTCTACATCGATATGTACTGCACAAAGATTTGCTGAAGTGCCAACCAAACAAATAACCCCAGGAGAATGCTCAGAGGATGAAACTATAATCTGTCTTTAAAAAAAAAAAAAAAAGTCATAAATTTTGCATAAAAATAAACAAATTTAAGCTAAAATTCTGGCATTAATCCAATTCACTTGCTTTACTCTGTTATATATTTATGTAGATATATATTTTAAAACATTGCTCTGAGACCAACCAGGTTTACAAATGCATAAAAATAGAGTTTCACATGGATCGATCGTTACATTGTTCATATTTTCCAAAAGAGAAACCAACATCACTACTTTTTTTTTTCAACTAACAAGGCAAACACACTGTAACATTCTTAGGCAATGACCATCACATAACTAAGTCAGCCTTGCAGATAAAGTACCCAAACCAGCCGCCCATAGAGTTTTCCCAGCCCACCCTCCCTGAGAACCCTGGGGCATACCACCCAAAGAAGCTGCTTCCACAAGCCTGACAGTTTGCTGGCCTTTGTCCCTGGGCAAATTGGGGGGAGGGAGAAGTGGCTATTATACCTAGTTTTTCTAATGTTCTATTTACTTTTTTAATTTCTTTCTTGTTTGTTTTGTGGTTTGATTTGTCTAAATCTGAGAGTGCAAGGTTGAGATCTCCCACTATTATAGTTTTACTGTCTATTTCTTCTTGCAGTTCTCTTAACTTTTCCTTTAGAAAGTTAGATGCTATACCACTTGGTGCATATATGTTTAGTATTGATATGGCTTCATTATTTATGCTACCTTTCAGCAGGATATAGTTTCCTTCCTTATCTTTTTTAACGAGATCTACTTCTGCTTTTGCTTGATCTGAGATAAGGATAGCTACCCCTGCTTTTTTGGCTTTACCTGAAGCATAATAGGCTCTGTTCCAACCTTTTACCTTTACTCTGTATGTATCTCCCTGCCTTAAGTGTGTTTCTTGTAGGCAACATATTGTAGGGTTCTGCTTTTTGATCCAATCTGCTATCCGTCTCCGTTTGATGGGATCGTTCATCCCATTTACATTTACATTTAAAATTACTAATTCTGTATTTCCTGCCATCGTATTATCCCCAGATTATGCTTTTTTCCCTTGACCCCCCTGATCCCCCTCCCCGATATTTAATTTACAGACCCCCCTTGTGACGCGCAACCCTCCCTCTTTTTTTTTTTTTTTTTTTAGGATCCCTCCCCCCTCCCTCCTAGTCCCTTCACTTATTCTCCTTTTCCTTTTCCCTTTTCCTCTCCCCCCTTTTAATGAGGTGAGAGAAAATTTTCTGAAAAACAAATATGTTAATTATTTACTCTTTGAGCCTCTTCTGATGAGAGTAAGATTCACACAATGATTCTCACCCTCACTAAGTTCCCTCAGATATGGTGTATTTTCTATGTCTCTTCCTGGGATGTAGTTTCCCTCTTTTTATCACTCCTTCCCCTTTTTCTGAACCGACCTCCTTCCCTTTACTACACCCCCCTTTTTTTCTTTTATATCAGTAAAATCAAATTATCCTTGAGTATTTTTTATATACCCACAACAGAGTTACAGTTCTCAAGGGTTCTGTGTACCTTTTTCTGTTTCTCTTCAGTCTTGTGGATGTAGATCAAATTTTTTGTTTAAGTCTGGTTTTTTTCTTAGAAACATATAGAATTCCTCTGTTTCATTGAATGACCATCTTCTTCCATGGAAAAAGATGCTAAACTTAACTGGGTAGTTCATTCTTGGTTGCAGTCCTTGATCTTTTGCCTTATGGAATATCAGGTTCCAGGCCCTTCTATCTTTTAATGTGGAGGCAGCCAGATCTTGGGTGACCCTTATTGTGGCACCTTGGTATTTAAATTGTTTTTTTCTAGCTGCTTGCAGGATTTTCTCCTTTGTGTGGTAATTCTGCAGCTTAGCCACAATATTCCATGGTGTTCTTTTTTTAGGGTCTATTTCAGAAGGTCTTCGATGAATTCTTTCCACATCTACTTTCCCTTCTGTTTCTATTATCTCTGGACAGTTCTCTTTGATAATTTCCTGTAAAATAGAATCTAGGCTCTTTTTTTGGTCATAGTTTTCTGGAAGTCCAATAATCCGCAGATTATCTCTCCTAGATCTATTTTCCAGGTCTATAGATTTTCCCAGTAAGTATTTGACGTTGTTCTCCAGCTTCTCATTTTTTTTGTTTTGTTTGACTGATTCTTGGGTTCTCTGTGAATCATTCATTTCTATTTGTTCCATCCTGACTTTTAAGGAGTTATTTTCTTCTTTCACAGTTTTTAGTTCTTTTTGTAAATGCCCAATTTCGTTTTTAAATGAATTATTTTGCTCTATTGAATTTTTTTCCATTTCCCTAATTTTTTTTTTTTTGAGAATTATTTTCTTTTTCCAATTCAGAAATTCTATTTTCTTGAGACTTTTTTATCTTTTCCAATTCAGAAATCCTACTTTCCTGTGTTTTTTTAACCTTTTCTAATTCACTAATTTTGTTTCCCTGCATCTCCTGTGAATTCTTTATTTTTTCCAACTCCAATTTCAGGACGTTGTTGTTCTCTATCATAGCTTCCCTTTCCTTTCCCCATTTTTCTTCAATCTCCCTCAATTTTTTAAGAGCTTCTTCTAGGAGAGAGTTATGTGATGGGGGGCAGGAATCGTTCCCCTTTAGGTTGTTATCTGTTGATTCTCTGCTGTCAACTTCCTTGGGGTTGGATACCCGCTCTTTCTCTGTATAGAAGGAATCTATAGTTTTTCTAGCTTTTTTGCTCATATTTAAAAAAATGTTTTGGGGTCTGTCCCTGGGGTAGGAAATTATTTACTTCTTTACCAGCTTCCTCCCAGACCGGATGGATGCAGCGGCCCCTGCGCCCGAGCTAAGAGAGAGCTCTGGGAGAGAGTTCCCCACCCCCTCCCCTGGAAGTGCCTCAGAGGTGATTAGCACTACTGTGCTTCGAGGGCGTAGAATAGTGAAGACAGCACGAAGCCCAGCCTATGTGTCCGGGTGGGGAGTGGATGTCTGCAGCAGGTGATGTGAGAAGCCCCTGTGCTCAAACTGGAAGTGTCTGCCAGAAACCGCGGTCCCTAGTTCAAAGGTTCCGCTTCTCTGGGACTTCCTGGAGCTGAGTTCCACTCCCTCCATCTAAGCTAGGCAGTGTGTGTTGCCTTGGGCCGTATTCACCCACTTGTCAATCTCTTAACTATTCTCAGGTGGTAGCTGAGGCCACACCCCCTGGTGCCAAGAGTTCTGCTGAGTCACCCCCAGGGTCGGGGAAAATCTAATTTGAGTTTTAAAATATTTTGGCTTTCTCTTCTGAACTGCTAAATAATTAGCAGAGAAGAGCTAACAGCCTGTGCCAGATTTCTTTACCTCAGTGGCTTCTCTGATCCCAGAGCCCTTCCCAGCGCAATGGGCGCAGTGTGCCCCTACCCCACCGTCTGTGCTGGTCTTTCTTATTCCTCCCCTGAGAACTGACCTTTCCTGTTGAAACTCCAGATTCTCTTCAGCTGGTAAGTCGTGCTTCCAGTCCTTGTGGTATCTATCAGTCCTGAGCTAATTCTGAGACTTAATTTATCTAATTGGTTGTGAGGGAGTGAGGACGTTCACTGAGTCGTGTGTTTCTTCTCCGCCATCTTGGCTCCCCCACCCTTTTTCTTTCCATTTTTTTTTTTTTTCTTTTTGGCAAGGCAATCAGAGTTAAGAGACATCACAAAGATAGGAAGTATTTGACTTTCTAGGAGGACTTAAGTCCTCCTAATTCCAGGGTTGGTGCTCTATCCACTCTGCTACCTTGCTGCCCAAGTACAGCACTCTATTAAGTGATTAAGTGGTCTTGCAGCTTTCATTTCTGTAGAGAGTCACAAATAGTGAGGAACCCTGAGTGAAGTATAAGACCTTTTAGTTCAGTAAAAGGAACCCTACTGACATGTCGTATTTGGCTCCCCATATGCCCCTAGTGGCATCTCTGCCTTCCTGAGAAGTCAGGGAGCATAACAATTTGTGTTGTAATTAAGGCAGAGTTATACTAAGTAGCAAGGAAACATCTGCACACAATATTAAGTAGTTTATGTGGTCCAGCATGCTCATAATACTATAATTAGCATATGTGCAATGTTCTATAGTTATATAAGTGTAGTAGAGCATATAAGGCTGAGAAAATTTTGAATAAACGGACTCCTGCTTGAACATCTTCATGAGTTCCGCCCCTTCACTCCTCATCTATGATCAGGATTCAGGTTGGTACCAAAATCCCCTAGTAAATGTACACATTTCCTATGGATTCAGCTATTTACTGGAAATATTTCCTTAGTTTTGTCTTAAATCTACTTCTTTACAATATCCACACATTTCTCTTCACTCTTTCTATTAGAGCTAGATTTTTGAATCTTAATCACTCATGCTTTGAAGACAGATATATTCTTGTTTACCAGAAATTGAAACTTTGATTATATTCTCACTTTTATACATGGTGTTTAGAAAAACTAAAAATGAATATCAAAGTTAGAGTAATGGAAAGGGATATGATTGGTTATGAAAAAGATGCTAATGTAACAATTCTGGGATTTTAGATAAGAATGATAATAAAAGAATTTCATCAGGAATTTAGATCAAAAGTGAAAATGGATTGGTCATACAATAAGAGCCAAAGATCCCAGAAGATAGCCCCTATGTTTCTTGAAGTGTCAGTTAAATGGTGAGTTATAGGGTCTTGTGGTGGTGAGAGGTTGTGGTTTCTATGGTAAACTTGTGGAAGGAGATAGATAAAAATCACACAGATTATAGGCATAAGTGGGTTTTGATATGTGTTGTTTTAGTGAATGTCCATATGGATGAAGCCAAAGATCCATTTGAGCTTTGGAGGATTTGAATTAGGTTTCCAGGTCAACCCACTAAAGACTGTTTAATTTACAATGTGGCTGAAGTATCAATTATAGCATGGGAAGTATTCATAAAATGCCTCCAGAATTCCAAACAGTGTCACAAATTATATTTTGGAACATAATCCTTTTATAATTTAGAGGCTATCTATATAAATTTTTTTCCTCTTTTCTAGATAATAGAAACAGAGCAGAGAGGGGGTAAAAGTAAATATTTACTGAAAAACAATCTTTACTAAAGAAATAAATCAAGGCTTTAAAAAGTGCATAATGATTTAATTATTTTCTATTTTATCCATGTTTTTATCTGATTATTGAGTTTTACTGTTTTCAGTTTTATGTCAAATATACTAAAGTATAAAAACTAAAAATTCCTGAAGTCTTTTGTTAAATTCTTTCCAGTGGTGATCCAACTATCAATTGTTTTCTAATGGGCACCATGCTTAGGCATGACCTTAGAGAAAAATTCTGAAGTAGAGGAAGTTTGTATCATGCACTTTTTAACCCTGTCTACATGGCCCTATCTCCCTTTTACATATTCAGGGTCTTCATGTCTAACAGATCTTGGCTGACCAGGACAGCCTAATGTGATACATATCTCAAAGTATGATTCAAATGATTCCTTTCTCCCGCCTAAACTATTCTATAGTTTGTTTCTTCAACATGCTGCGGTAGGACTGCCTATTAATTTGATAAATGTCTTTTAATGTCTTTTAATTTGATAATGTCTTTTAAAAGACTTTTAATAATATTAAATTACACAACAATTTTCCATAATTTTGATTTTTCTTCTATTAGTGAAAAGGAAAAAAAGTATAATTATGTTCAATTCATTAGTTAATGATTATTAAAAATATTCCAATAATTTAGGTTTAGAAAAGAACATTTTTCAGACATCTGTCCCATAAGATGTTTGGTTTGTCCTATAAAGGCCAGTTTCTTTTTTTCAGGTTCCTTTTTTTAAAAGCTTTCAAAATATATATCTGGATAATTTTTCAACATTGACCCTTGCAAAACCTTGTCTTGAAAATTTTTTTCCTCTCTTACCCCCATTCCCTTACCTAGATGGCAAGTAATCCAATATATGTTAAACTTTAGAAATATGTTAAATCTAATATGTATATATATATATACATATATACATATATATGTATTTATACAATTATGTTGCATAAGAAAAATTGAATCAAAAAAGAAAAAAAAAAGAGAAAAAAAACAAAATGCAAGCAAACCAACAAAAAGAGTGAAAATGCTATGTTGTGATCCACACTCAGTTCCTATAGTCCTCTCTCTGCATTTAGATGATTCTCTTCATCACAAGATCATTGGAACTGGCCTCAGTCATCTCATTGTTGAAAAAAGCCACGTTCATTAGAGAATTTTGGTATAATAATGTTGTTGACATGTATAATGATCTCCTGGTTCTGCACATTTCATTTAACATAAGTTCATGTAAGTCTCTCCAGGTCTCCCTGAAATCATCCTGCTGATTATTTCTTATATAAAAATAATATTCCATAACATTCATATGCCATAACTTATTCAGCCATTCTCCAGCTGATGGGCATCCACTCAGTTTTCAGTTTCTTGCCACTGTAAAAAGGGCTACTATTAATATTTTTGCAATGTGTGTCCCTTTCCCTTCTTTAATGACCTCTTTGTTGGATCAAAGGGTATGCACATTTAGATAGCCCTTTGGGAAGCCCAACTTCTTAAACCATAGTATGAACCTCTATACGGAGTCCTGTAACTGAATGTGGGAGTTGTAAAATTTTGATGTATTATTAGTAAATGTTTTATTTGTATACATATTTCATATATCTGTATATCTGGATTTGTGTAAAAATTTCTTGGGTGAAAAGGGGAAAGTGAGTTGAGAAAGATGAAGAAGCCCTGCTGTAAGATACTGCTATCTCCTGTCTTTGAGTTACCTTTCTGACCACTCTGAATAGTTTTTCCTATTCACTAGCTTCTTTTTCAGAAGCAGACCTATCCACAGTTGCTAATCCACTCTCCTGATCATCCACTGGTTTTCTTTTGAGGAATACACATTCTGACACATTCCAGGCTTCCTGTCCCCTAAAGGACAGACCAGCATATCTTTTCACCTCCTTTCCTTCCACATCTTCTAGGCAGCTTATCTGAACTACCTGTTCCCTGAGCTGCACATATGATTCACCAGGGATGCCTTGAATGTGGACTGAATTTTTAGGTTTATCAAATGCCTAATTACACAAAGACAATAGTAATGTAATTAGATGGAAAAGAGAAAAAGAGAGCATATCCATAAATAAAATAACCTTGCTACAACATTTTTTCTGTCTCTCAAGACAAAATTGACCTTTCTTCCTTACAAATAAATAGCCCATTATATCCCAAAAAGATTTTAAAGAAGGGAAAGGGACCTGTATGTGCAAGAATGTTTGTGGCAGCCCTTTTTGTAGTAGCCAGAAACTGGAAACTGAGTGGATGCCCATCAATTAGAGAATAAATTGTGGTATATGAATATTATGGAATATTATGGTTCTGTAAGAAATGACCAACAAGATGATTTCAGAAAGGCCTGGAGAGACATACATGAACTTATGCTGAGTGAAATGAGCAGGACCAGGAGATCATTATATACTTCAATAACAATACTATCTGATGATCAATTCTGATGGACGAGGCCCTCTTCAACAATGAGATGAACCAAATCAGTTCAAAGCAGTAATGAACTGAATCATCTTACATCCAGCGAAAGAACTTTGGGAGTTGACTATGAATCATTACATAGAATTCCCAATTCCTCTATTTTTGTCCACCTACATTTTTTTTCCTTCACAGGGTAATTGTACACTGTTTCAAAGTCTGATTCTTTTTGTACAGCAAAATAACTATTTGGACATGTATACATATATTGTATTTAACTTATACTTTAACATATTTAACATATATTGGTCATCCTGCCATCTGGGGGAAGTGGTGGGGAGAAGGAGGGGAAAAATTGTAACAAAAGATTTTGCAATTATCAATGCTGAAAAATTACCTATGCATAAAATTTTTGTAAAAATTAATTTTTGTTCAAGAAAATTTTCTCTCAGTTTATAGATTTTAAAACAAATTTGAAACACAGTGAAGTTAGTTTTTTGAAAGATGCATGTTTTACAGCCATTAAACTTTGATTTAATCCCTGACAAAATGCTTATTTGACATGATCTGAATGCTTGTCTAGTTTTTCCCCTTATATTTTAATAGTCTGAGATTAGAGCTGGCAATTGAAAGCTACTTTTACTGCTATGTGTGCCCAATGAGCTTCTATTTATCAATTTTGTTAAGTCAACAGGATATTTGATTTTAAATTATCATTTATATTTACTTCTATACATTTTCAGACTAGTTAAAAATGATTTAATGGCAAGATTCATTAGCACTGCTCAGAGACATTTGGCACATTTCCTAATAGGAGACTGCAAATTTAAGGGATCTTAAATTTTACCAGTAAGCTGTTTCTATGTTTCTGCTAAGTTCAACTCTTGAGATTCTCTTGAGAGTTCTTCTCAGGATGAAAAAAAAATTCTGAAGGGCATTTTCTTAAAAGAATAAAAATCTAAGAATCAAAATGATTATGGCAAAATATATATATATAGTACAAACCTTTTAGTGACATTTTTTGAAAGGGGAATTTTTTCCCTTAGTTATATAATAGTGTTTCATTTCAAGTATATTATATCCATTTAAAAACAGGATACAGTTTGAGATAAAAAATAAATGTAAAATGATGCTAAATTGTGAAGACCTTTGGATATAATGTTGACAGATTTGAGCTTTACTCAGGAAGCAGGTCAAATGGGAGAGAAATATTTTAGAATCATGTATATAGAGGTAATTGTAACTATAGATAGAATGATGTTATTAAAAAGATATAGTAGAGGAAAATAATAATAATAATAACAAAAGATTAAATATGACTTGGGTTCATGCAATTTCTCCCAGTGGTGAAAGAGTTAAAACTTATCTAGCAGCAAGGTTCCTAAATTAAACTAGATGTTTTTTAAAGCCACTTTTCCTTGCAGATAGGACATGTCTCTGATGTAAGCAATACTTTGTGTAATGTTAACTAATTTAGTGGTATCTATGATGACAAAGTTATCTCTCCTCATGCACATATCCATTATGTAACTACTTTTCTTTTCTGGGTTTGTTGTAAATGCTTTGTGATTTGACAAATTGCCTCTTTTGTCTAATTTGAATAAAAAAGTTCTGGTGGCCTAAGCAAGGAAGGCAGGAGACCTCAGAAGGAAGCAGTGGGAAATTAAAGCAGTAGTAAGGAGAAAGCAATTGCAAAAGTTAAGGGCAGTTAGAGACAACTATCACTGAGAGTAATTAGTATCTCAAATTAAAGACAGTGCATTAATTATGATGATAGGAAAACAGTAAGCTTCATTGTAGGGAAGCAGATGCTGAGAGCAGTTAGCTAAGAGCTGAGAATGAAAGGAGTTTAGAATCCCAAGCAGCTGCAGTTGATAGCTATAGCTGGAACTGTCTTCTGGGACTTAGTGCTGTCTGGTTGTGAAAAGACTAAACTTGCCTCCTAGTAAATTCTTCAACCTGGATCACAGAAAGAACCTTATTAATTAAGAAAGTGATCAATAACAGATAGACTTTAGGAAAACCGATACTTAGCAATATGAAAGTGAATGATGGGTTTGCAAAGGAGAAAGAGAGACAGGAGAATCAGTAGAATGAGCCCAAGGAAGGAGGATATATTTACAAGGATCTACAAGGATAACTTAATCTATAGTCTCAAACATTGTAAAGAGATCATGAATGAGTGGGACTGAAACTAAGGCATTGACTTTGGCGACCAACAGGACATTTTTGAGACTTTACAGAATAAATATATAGGCAAAAGATCTCAGTGAATTAGAAGACTAGAATATATTTTAGCTATGGAGAGGGATTTGGAATAAAAGGATAAATCTGGAGATGATCTGCATGAGAAGTGTCTAGTATAAGGCAAATTTGGTTTCCCTATCTCTGTCTCTGTCTCCTCTCTCTCTCTCTCTCTCTCTCTCTCTCTCTGTCTCTGTCTCTGTCTCTGTCTCTGTCTCTGTCTCTCTCTCTCTCTCTCTCTCTCTCTTCTCTCATTCTGTACACCAAGACAGATTACAAAACCTCTATAATTTAATCAACATATTTGAGACTTACTCGGGTCAGAAAACTCATTTGTCACCCTGAATTTAATCTAGTGGCAGGTATGTCAGAATATAGATTAAACTAGTTCTTTAATGAAACTATACATACAAACACACACGCACATACACACATACACACACACACACACACACACACACACACAAGCAATAAACCAGAACAGAAAGTTTTATCAGTTTGATAGGCCCTTTCAGAGGCTTTAGAGGAAGGCTCCTTTTAATCATCTATTTTAATATAGATTATGCTAGTATATTGAAAAATCTAAAATGTAATAACTATTTATGAGGCACCCAGGAGGCACAGTGTGGGGAGTGGCCCAGTTGTCCAGTTATCTGTTCCTCTCTAGTCACCTTATTTTCTCTCTCATCTACTGGCTCAGACACCTGTAGTATATTAACTTAGGCTTCATTGTCATGGTGAGAAGTATGTGTATATGTATATCTATACCGGCTAAAATCTATTGCTTACCAGGCACTTGGTACTACTCTTAAAAACTTATGTGCAAAGCAGCATTATCTTAGCAAGTAGCTAATTAAATTATGTGAAATGATTAGAAAAGTATTATTATTGAGTGACATATATTTTAATTTTAATTGATCCCCAGACCCTCCCCAAAGCAGTAATTCTTTCAAGAGTGTAGTCTATATTTGCCATTATGTTTGTCTATATATCTACCTTTTTTCCCATTCTAGGGGCAAAAAAGTAAACCAAATCTCTTACTTTTAGACATGTAAAGGGAGGAGGTTATACTTACCTACAATTAACTCACAACTACTATAAAAAGAGTAGACACTGCACTGTTTTCTAGTGTCACACTTATTCTTATAAAGAGGACAGCAGAATTCTCCTAAATTCTTAGAATTTCCATTTTATTCTCACCCATTAGCTATCTGTAAAAGGGCCTTTCTTTATGCTTAGCTACATTTTATTGTGCTAATAGAATAGGCAAGGAATGTAGGTCAAAGTACCTTCCCAGATGTTTCCTTAACTTCTATTCATTTTTCCTTCACATTTTTCACCTTGAAAATTTTCATTCTTAGTCATAACTCCAGACAAGTGCCTCAATCAATGCAAACTGTTGCTGAGGTATCTCACTCATGACCAAACTAATAAGATCTCCAATATGACTTGTAGTAAGTGCTTAATAATTAATGAATCAAATCCATTAACATGGATTATTAGCCATTTAACATGGATATTAAACAATATTAGAATGTTTAGAATTCAAATTCTTTGCCTTCACTGACTGAATTTTTAAACTAAATAATAGAATTGGCATACTGTGAGGAGGAAAAAAAACATACAGAGCACATAAAGTAAGTCAGCTGAATTAGCCAAAGAATTAGCCTGGACTGCCCACGAAATCAACTTTACAGTTTGTATGCTTCAGTTGGAACTAATAGAAGTTTTCATCTGAATTAATTAATTAGTATTCATTAAAGCAGCCCATCCTTTCAATTCCATGAGCCATCAGTCACAGTACTTTATGTGCTGTATGATAGACAGTCTTGATTGATGGAAAAAAGATAGAGAGCTCTATCCTTCACTAATGCTTAGCATTCTGCCACCTGAGGCCTCAGCTCCTCTTTTCATCTTATCACCTCTCTCATTGCTTCAACCACTTACAAATCATTACAAATGCTTGAGAATCATTACAAAATAGTCATGATTCTTTTAGTTAACAAAAATTTACCTTGAATTATTCAGAGATTTCTTTTCCTATACAAAGGTGCTAGTGATTAAAGCACTGGCTGGCAATGATTTTCAGGTAATAGAGAATGCTAAGAAGAGTTTGTGGGACATTTCTATGAAATTGAGACCCTATATTATTTAAAGCATGATATTGTAGTTAACTGTGATGATATCAGAGTTCTAGACATCTGAAACAATTGGTTACAAGGAGTCTTACAGGCAGATCTAGTGGTAAGTGAATAGTTCAACAGCTCAGTAGTTAAAGTATTACCCCAACTATTAGTTTGCTAGTTAAGATGTTTGCCATTATGCAAGTTTTTTTGTATAAACTACCTCTGGTTCAAAAATATAGTTCCTTTTCAAACACTGTCATGAGTAAATATGACCTAATACTTGAATAGTCCAAGGTAATATTGACTTAAGTATTTATTATGTATTCATAAGGAATCAAACTGAAATAGTACCAAGCATCCAAATCTCAATTAGAATAGCTGTACTTGCCTTACCTAGGGATTGAGGGTTTTGAATCTCAAGGAAAAAAAGAAAAAACATGTGTTACATAATTTCCATGGACCTTCCTTCCCTACTACTGCATAAACTGCCATCTAAATCAGCTTGTATTTAATGGCAATTGTGAAGTTGGTAGCTGATTAGCTGCACTCAAAATCATGTGTCACATTGTAGCATAATGAAAATAGGGGAGTGATATATAACAGAAGTGCTTCAAATTGTTTTACATTAAAGGAAAGAATCCATGAACCTCTAATGCATCCCTGACAGGACCAACAAATGGCCTATTTTGAAACAGACTGTTTCTTCCACCAGAGCAGCAAATGTCATTTAAGCATATCTTATAAGTCTCCCTAAACTTTACAAGAACTAATCCAATGGTTGATTGATTTTATATTTTCAATGGTTAAGGTTTTTTTTTTTTAAGTTTAAAGATGTTTTGGGAAAGTTGTTGAGATTTTTATGTATACCTACTCTGAGAAAGGAAAAGAAAGGAGTAAAAATCAAATATCTTTCTTTATAGCCTTGGAAATAGTCAAACAAAATCTTTTATTCTGAACCACAAGGAAGGATGTAGGGTGAGTTCAAGGAAGATTATTACTTCTGTTGTGAAAGCTGATGAGCCCTTTACAGGACTGGTTATCACTTATGGTGTCCATTTGATTCACCTAAATCTCATCTCCAAGAAGCTGTAGCATGCATAGTGGCCACAGCCCAGTAAACTGTTTCAGGAAATGGGCTAAACAAAGTTGAGAGTAAAAAAAAAGATCTCAGAGTCTATGGTGAGTTAAGGGGGTACCTATCCCAGGCATGTAAAGACTTCCTCTAGTGAACTGGGCAAATGAGAACAATTTGTTCCAATATCCATGGAGTCAGATGAAGCATGTTATGAAGCTCTTAGAGATTCATTAGACATTGAAGATATCAAGATCATCCACTGTATCTTGAGTTATCAAAAGTCATCTTGATTCTGTCCTGCCATTGGACAATGATATCTTTAGAAGAGAGAGACTGATGACTTCATGAAACTCTGCCTCACTTAAATACAATTTTCACATGAATCAAGACATCATTATATCATTTTACCATTTCTACTTATCTCAAAGCCCTATGGTGATAAGCGAGTATTGAAGCAGCAGGTATGGATACAATAGATGCTGTAGTCACAACCTTGTGTACAGGTGGCCCAGCACATAGGGTTCTCTTCTTACTGGAAGCAGAAGTGTGATTTGGTAGCTTCCTTGGTGTTTGAGCAGCCCTTTAAGGATCACATGGCTCACTCCATATATGAGGAAGGGGCTAAAAAAGGTACCCTAAAAATTTGCCTACTCAAACCTGGCCTGATTACTATGGCAAGTGAGGATCCCACTTTGTGGTCAAGACATTGAAAATGTACAAAAACTTCTGAAAAGCTGATTTCTCTCACCATTGATACATTAAATATGCATAAACTTATGGACAACACAAAATCTAGTAAACCTGAAAGAACAACTCTTGTTGCAAGAAAACTCAACAGATAACATGTCCAAATAGCAGCTCCAAATGAAACAAGGCTGGCAAATGAAATTCAACTTATAAAAATAGGAACTGGAAACACATTTTTTAGAATGGCTGTAGTGAAAGGGAGTGTTGTGAAGCTGGTGTAGATTTTGCAATCAAAACAAATCTAGAAGGGGGGTGGAGCCAAGATGACAGAGAAGGCACACACTCTTTAAGCTCCTCTCTTGCACTCAATACCAATCTTTGAATTTAGCCTCAACAATAGTGCTTGACTGGTGAAATTCATGAAGATTAAAGGTGCAACGACTGATTTACCATCTGAAGATAATCTGGAAGACCTTCAGAGCAGGTTTGTCCTGAGGGACAGGAAAAGACCAGCAGCAAGCAGGGAGATAGGAAAGTCTGGCGTCCTGAACGGACCAGGGACAGGGGTAATCTCTGTGGCTAGAAGAGCAGTGGAAACGACCCTGCCATAGGCTGGTTGCTTTGCCTTGATTGTAAAGCAGCAGACCAGCACAGAGTTTAGAACCAGAGGTACAGGGTACTCTAAAAACGCCAGAACTCTACCCTCCCCCCAAACCAGAAGTGACCAGCACAACTGTGCAGCTGCACACTGAAGCACCACCAGGGCAGCTACAAATCTACACAGCACGGAGGTGTAGCCTGGGGCAGCCTCTAATCTGCACAGTGGGGGGCTCAGCCTGGGGCAACAGAACCCCGCAGCAAGACTGTGCTTCTGGGGCAGACACTTCCAGTCTGAGCAGGACTATTCAACTGGTCAGCTGCTAATACCCACAGCCTTACAGCAGCTTTGGATTAGGGTAGTGACACTTTAACTGCTCACACTCTTGCCTCAAGGCAATTGTTAATCTGCACAGCGGGGTTCTTAGCAGGGCATCCCTCACAGCCAGGCTGTGCAGACCTGAGTCACTTCCATTGGGGAACTATTTCCCAGAGCACTCCCGTACCTGGCCACTCCTTGTAGCCAGTTGACAGGCCATCCATACACCTATCCCTGTTCTACAGAGGAAGCTGGTAACTTCCTGGTCCTGAAGGCAGACCTTATAGGCTTTAAAAAATGAGTAAAAATATTAAAAGGATGATTGATAGCTTCTGTACAGAAAGAAAACAGATTTTCAACCCCAAGGAGACTAATAGCAGATAGTCTCCAGACAATTGTTAGTTCCCAACACAAAAGGCTCTGCTAGAAGAGACTACTAAAAATCTTAAAAGAGAGCTAGAAGAAAAATTGGGAAAGGAAAGAGAAGCTATGCGAGAATAACAACTTCCTAAAGGTGAACTGGAAAAGGTAAACACCTTCCTGAAAGGTGAATTGGAAAAGGTAAAAAACTCACAGGAAGTGCAGGGAAACAGAATTTGTGAATTGGAAAAGGTAAAGAACTCCCAGGAAAGTAGAATTTGTGAATTAGAAAAAGAAAATAACTCACTAAAAAAATTAGTGAAATGGAAAAAAAAATCCATAGAGCAAAATAACTCATTTAAAAACTCAATTGGACAAATACAAAAAGAAGTAAAAAAAGCTAATGAAGAAAATTACTCATTAAAAATCAGAACTGAACAAATAGAAATGAATGATTCCCTGAGACATCAAGAATCAGTCAAGCAAAAACAAAAAAATGAAAAAAAAAATAGAAAGAAATATCACATATCTACTTGGAAAAACAACAGACCTGGAAAATAGATCTAGGAGAGATAATCTGAGGATTATTGGACTTCCAGAAAATTATGATGAAAAAAAGAGCCTAGATACTATTTTACAGGAAATCCTCAAAGAGAACTGCCCAGAGGTAACAGAACCAGAAGGGAAAATACACATTGAAAGAATTCATTGAACACCTTCTGAAAAAGACCCTAACAAAATACTACACGTAATATTGTGGCCAAATTTCAGAATGATCAGACTAAGGAAAAAATATTACAAGCAGGCAGAAAAAAACAATTTAAATGTCAAGGTGCACAATCACTCAAAATCTGGCTGCATCCACACTAAAGGATCAAAGGGCCTGGAATCTGATATTCTGAAAGGCAAAAGAACATGTAATGCAACCAAGAATAAACTACCCAGCTAAGAAGAACATTTTCTTCATTGGAAGAAGATGGACATTTAATGAAACAGATGAATTTCATTTGTTTCTAAGGAAAAAATTAAATCTAAAAAAAAGTTTGATCTCCAACCAAGAGAAGCAGAAAAGGTAAAAGGAACCCTTGAGAACTGTATTTCTGTTGTGGATATTCATAAAGTCCACATGCATAATTTGATTTTACTGATATAATGTAAAAAATGGAAAATAGAAATGGAAAGGGGATAGTATCAGAAAAAGGGAAAAGGGGACACAAAAAGAGGGAAACTACCTCCTGAGAAGAGGCAAAGAAAACCTATCATAGCTGAGGGAAATTAGAGAGGGGGAGGAACATTGTGTGAATCTTACTCTCATCAGATTTGTCTCAAAGAGAAAATAATTGACATATTTGTTTTACAGAGAATTCTCTCTCATCTCATTAAAAAGTGGGAGAGAAAAAGGGAAAAGGTAAAGAGTAATAAGGGAAAGGTACAAAATAGGCAAAGGGATCTAAAGGGAGAACGGAGGGATACTAAAGAAGGAGGGCTGCATGATGCAAGTGGGGCCCATAAATTTAATACTTGGGAAGGGGTTCAGGGGGAGCAAGGGAAAAAAAGGTATAATCTGGGATATTATGATGGCAGGAAATACAGAATTAGTAATTTTAACTGTAAATGTGAATGGGATGAACTCTCCGATTAAGTGGAGGCAGATAGCAGACTGGATCAAAAGTCAGAACGCTACAATATATTGTCTACAGGAAACACACTTAGAGCAGGGAGATACATAAGGAGTAAAGATGAAAGGCTGGAGCAGAATCTATTATGCTTCAGTGAAGTCAAAAAAGCAGGGGTAGCCATCCTTATCTCAGATCAAGCAAAAGGAAAAATTGAGCTAAGTAAAAGAGATAAGGAAGGAAACTATATCCTGCTAAAGGGTAGCATAGATAATGAAACAATATCAATATTAATTATATGTGCACCAAGTGATATAGTATCTAATTTCGTAAAGGAGAAGTTAAGAGAGTTGCAAGAAGAAATAGACAGCAAAACTATAATATTGGGAGATCTCAACCTTGCACTCTCAGAATTGGATAAATCAAAGCACAAAACAAATAAGAAAGAAATTAAAGAGGTAAATAGAATATTAGAAAATTTAGGTATGATAGATATTTGAAGAAAACTGAATGGTGATAGAAAGGAGTATACTTTCTTCTCAGCAGTTCATGGAACCTTTACAAAAATTGACCATATATTAGGACATAAAGATCTCAAAATTAAATGTAGGAAGGCAGAAATAGTAAGTGCTTTCTTTTCAGATCACAATGCAATACATTCAACAAAAAGTTAGGGGTAAATATGCCAAAAAGTAATTGGAAACTAAATAATCTCATCTTAAAGAATAATTGTGTGAAACAGCAAATTATAGACACAAAGAACAATTTCACTCAAGATAATGACAATGATGAGACATCATAACAAAATTTGTGGGATGCAGCTAAAGTGGTAATAAGGGGAAATTTTATATCTTTAGAAGCTTACTTGAATAAAATAGAGAAAGAGAAGATCAATGAATTGGGCTAGCAACTTAAAAAGCTAGAAAGAGACCAAATTAAAACCCCCCAATCAAATACTAAACTTGAAATTCTATAATTAAAAGGAGAAATTAATAAAATTGAAAGTTAAAAAAAAACTATTGAATTAATAAATAAAACTAAGAGTTGGTTCTATGAAAAAAAAAACAGTAAAATAGATAAAGCTTTGGGAAATCTGATCAGAAAAAGGAAAGAGGAAAATCAAATTGTTTGTCTTAAAAACGAAAAGGGAGAACTTTCCACCAATGAAGAGGAAATTAGAGCAATAATGACTTACTTTGCCTAACTTTATGATAATAAATTTGATAACCTAAGTGAAATGTATGACTACCTTTAAAATTATAAGCTTCCCAGATTAACAGAGGAGAAAGTAAATTGCTTAAATAGTCCCATTTCAAAAAAAGAAATAGAACAAGCTATTAATCAACTACCTATGAAAAAATCCCCAGGGCTAGATTGATTTACATGTGAATTCTACCAAACATTTAAAGAACAATTAGCCCCAATGTTATATAAAGTATTTGAAAAAATAGGGAATGAAGGAGTCCTACCAAATTCCTTTTATGACACAGACATGGTACTGATACCTAAACCAGGCAGGTTAAAACAGAAAGAAAACTATTCACCAATTTCCTTAATGAATATTGAATATCATAATAATAATTAATGAATATCATAAATAAGATATTAGCAAAAAGACTACAGAAAATCATCTCCAGGATAATACATCATGATCAAGTGTTTTATACCAGGAATGCAGGGCTGGTTTAATATTAGGAAAACTATTAGTATAATTAATTATATTAATAATCAAATTAACAAGAACCATATGATCATCTCAATAGATGCAGAAAAAGCATTTGATAAAATCTAACACCCATTCCTACTATTACATTCCACTATTCCTACTATTACATTCCAGACATGTAATGATATCTCAGAGTTGTCTTAATTTGCATTTCTCTGATCAATAGTGATTTGGAACACTCTTTTATATGAGTGGAAATAGTTTTAATGTCATCATCTGAAAATTGTCTGTTCATATCCTTTGACCATTTATCAATTGGAGAATGGCTTGATTTCTTATAAATTAAAGTCAATTCTCTGTATATTTTGGAGATGAGGCCTTTATCAGAACCTTTAACTATAAAAATGTTTTCCCAATTTGTTACTTCCCTTCTAATCTTGTTTGCATTAGTTTTGTTTGTGCAGAAACTTTTTAATTTGGTGTAATCAAAGTTTTCTATTTTGTGATCAATAATGGTCTCTAGTTCTCCCTTGGACACAAACTCCTTCCTCCTCTACAAGTCAGAGAGGTAAACTATCCCATGTTTATCCAATTTATTTATGATTTCTTTCTTTATGCCTAAATCTTGGACCCATTTTGATCTAATCTTAGTATGTGGTGTTAAATGTGGGTCCATGCCTAGTTTCTGCCATACTAATTTCCAGTTTTCCCAGCAGTTTTTGTCAAATAATGAATTCTTATCCCAAAATTTGGGATCTTTGGGTTTGTCAAACACTAGATTGCTATTTTTATTCACTATCTTGCCCTGTGAACCTAACCTATGCCACTGATCAACTAGTCTATTTCTTAGCCAATACCAAATGGTTTTGATGACTGTTGCTTTATAATATAGTTCTAGATCAGGTACAGCTAGACCACCTTCACTTAATTTTTTTTCATTACTTCCCTTGAAATTCTCGACCTTTTGTTATTCCATATGAATTCTGTTGTTATTTTTTCTAGGTTATTTAAATAGTTTCTTGGAAGTCTGATTGGTATAGCACTAAATAAATAGATTAGTTTGGGGAGTATTGTCATCTTAATTATATTTGCTTGGCCTATCCAAGAGCACTGAATGTCTTTCTAATTATTTAAATCTGACTTTATTTTTTGTGGCAAGTGTTTTGTAATTTTGCTCATATAATTCCTGACTCTCCTTTGGTAGATATATTCCCAAATATTTTATACTATTGACCGTTATTTTGAATGGAATTTCTCTTTGTATCTTTTGCTGTTGGATTGTGTTGTTAATGTATAAAAGTGCTGAGGACTTATGTGGATTTATTTTATATACTGCAACTTTGCTAAAATTCTGAATTATTTCTAACCAAAAATAATCTTATCAGCATGGCAGGGAGAGGTACCAAAGAAATGAAAATGATGACATTCATCAGTCAAGAATGCCTACTTTTTATTTATTTAAGTAGAGTACCAGAATGTAATGGAATATTATTGCCCCATTACAAATGAGTAGTGACTCAAGAGAAACTTGGGAGGACATATGTGAACTGATGCAAGAGTAAACAGAACTAACAATTTAAACATGGACCACAAAATTATAAGGGAAAATGTGTAACTGAGAAAGACTTGGGAACTTCAATCTACAGGGACCAATCTATAGCAGTGAATCCAGAAAGCTTATGAAGAAGTTGCTCTTCCTACCTCTTTGCAGAGAGTGGCAAAGAGAGCCACTAAATGGCTCTGTTGATGAAGTGCTGGGTCTGGAATTCAAATCTCATAAAGTAGGCTTTATGATTTTAGGCAAGTCACATAACTCCTTCTAGGAGGCAGCTAGGTAACTCATTGGGTAGAGCCCTCGGCCTGAAGTCAGAAAGTTATAAGTTCAAATATAGACTCAGACATTTACGAACTGTGTGACCCTATACAAGTCACTTCACTTCTGGCTTAATCCATTAGAGAAGGTTAACCTTCCTAGTACTTTCTGTCAAGAAAACCCCATGGACAGCTATATTCTACAGGGTCACAAAGAGTAAAACACAACTGAACAACCAAACAATGGACTGTAGGTGCAGAACATTCAGATGTTGTCAATGTATGTGGCATGTAACTATATCCATTTGTCATAAGAGAAGACATTGTGAAGGACAAGAAGTTAGGAGAGGACAAATAGTTGTGACAGGGATACTTAAAAAGTCAAAAAGAAAGAAAAGATTTCTCAATGAATCATTAAAAATAAACAGAAGAAAGCAGAAGAAAGATCTAAAGGGAACATGGACAAGAAGAGCAATATGGAAGTTCTCATAATGAAATACATCAAAAAAAATGTACACATGATGGAGACTGTTTTGTAAACAACATTTTTTTTTGTTCTTTGTATATCAAAATGTTCATATTTACTGATGATTATCAAGTTTATAATAATAACAAAGAGAAAATTTTCATTTAACAAATAAAAGCCTAATATTAAAAAAAAAAAAAAAACAAAAACAAACTGTGCATACTCTTTGATCCAGCAGTGCTACTACTGCACTTATATACCAAAGAAATATTAAAGAAGCGAAAGGAACCTGTATGTGCCAAAATGTTTGTGGCAGCCCTTTTTGTAGTAGCTAGAAGCTGGAAAATGAATGGATGCCCATCAATTGGAGAATGGCTGGGTAAATTTTGGTATATGAGTATTATGGAATATTACTGTTCTGTAAGAAATGACCAACAGGAGGAATACAGAGAGGACTGGAGAGACTTACATGAACTGATGTGAGTGAAATGAGCAAAACCAGGAGATCATTGTACATTTCAACAATAATACTGTATGAGGATGTATTCTGATGGAAATGGATATTTTCAACAAAGAGATGATCTAATTCAGTTCCGATTGATGGACGGAATCAGCTACACCCAGAGAAGGAAGAGTGGGAGATGAATGTAAACTGTTTGCATTTTTGTTTTTCTTCCCAGGTTATTTTTGCCTTCTGAATCCAATTCTTCCTGTGCAGCAAGAAATTTGGTTCTGCACACATATATTGTATGTAGGATATACTATTAACACATTTAACATGTATGGGACTGTCTGCCATCTAGGGGAGGGGCTGGAGGGAAAGATGGAAAATTCGGAATAGATGTGAGTGCAAGGGATAATGTTGTAAAAAATTACCCATGCATATGTATTGTCAGAAAAAGAGTTATAATTATAAAATTAATAAAAAAACGAATCTAGTTAACAAGCTCACTTACCTTCCAAAAGGAGTGTATGACAGGCTCAAGATAATATGATTGCCACTTGCAAGAAAAATGTCATGCCACCATCATCAATGCCTGTGCTTCCACAATTCCTGATGAGGTCAAAGAAAATTTTTATGAAAACCTGGATACTAATTATTAATATGCCGAAAAGGATAAGGTTATAATTCTGGGCAACTTTAATACTAGGGTAGGCTCAGAGTACCAGACATGGCAGGGAATCTTAGGGAGGAATGGAATTGGAAACAGCACCAATGGTCATTCACTGTTGAAAACTTGTGCCTCCTGACCTTTTCATCACCAATACTATATTTCTAAACCTAAATACAATAAAACACAATAAAAGTTCATGGATGCATCCTCACAGCAAAAATGGCATTTAATATACTATGCGATTATAAGAAGAAAGAAACAGGATGTTTTGAGGGGCCAAGGCAATGTGTGGTGCAGAGTGTTAGGCTGATCATAGATTTATCTTCTCCAAGCTGAATATTCACATTCAACAAAAGTGGCTGCCTCAAGGCAAAAAGATTACTAGATTAGGGTGCTTCTCTGAGAGGGAACAGTTTGTTGCCAACTTGGACAGTAAGTTGAGCTAGCACAGTTGACAACATTGGAGCAGAAAAGCAGTGGACAGCTTTTAGAGATTGGATGTACAGCACTGAATTTGTTCATCTAGGTCATAACATTTGCAAATGTTATTTGCAAATTTGATGAAAATGATGAGGAAATTTAGGAACTGCTAAATGAAAAATAAAAAGTCCACAGGCTGTACCAACAGAATAGTCCATTCATATCTAAGAAGACAGCATTCCATTCCATCAAAAGTAAAGTACACCAGCAAAATAACTGTATGGACATGTATTATATTTAACATATACTTTAACATATTTAACATGTATTGGTCAACCTGCCTTCTGGGGGAGGAGGTGGGGGAAGGAGGGGAAAAATTGGAACAAAAGGTTTTGCAAGTGTCAAAGCTGAAAAATTACCCATGCATATATCTTGTAAATAAAAAAAAAAAAAACTATAATTAAAAAGAAAAAAAGTAATGTACACTCAAAATTTACAGGATTCTTGGCTCAATAAAAAGGCAGATGAAATTCAGGTTTATCCTAATGGTAACAATCCAAAGTGGTTTTTTGATATACTGAAGGGGCTATTTATTGGTTAAAAACCTATAGTACATATCAACTACTCAGTGCTGATGGTGCCACACTGAGTAGTGATAAGGACATGATCCTAGAGAGATGGGCTGAACACTTCCATAGTATTCTCAACAAACTAATATCAAGGCTGAAGCTATTGATTGTTCACTTATAATTGAAATCAAACATTCCCTACCTGAAGTTCCAACTGAAGAAGTTTTGGATGCTATTAAACTACTTTCATGTGGTAAATACCTAGATGCTGATTCTATTCCAGCTGAGATTTACAAGGTGTGTAATCCATTGCTTATACAAAATCTGACTAAAATTTTTCAGATTTTATGGCAAGAAGAAGTTATACTCCAGGAGTTCAAGAATGCCTCTTATAGAAAGATAAATACAAATAGTCCTATGACAATCACAGGGGAGTCTCTCTATTAGTCATTGCCAGATAGATGTACTCCTTGCCAGAGTCCTCCTTAATAGGTTGACTCTATACCTAGAAAACTGGCTTTACCTGAGAGCCAGGGAGAGAAAAGGAATCGAGGAAAAGTTGATATGATGTTTATGGCTTGACAACCAAAAAAAAAATTCTAGGAGCAAAACAAATCTACGTTTGTATATCTGACCAAGGCTATTGATGCTTTCAATTGTGAGACCTTATGAAAAATTTTGTCAAAATTTGGTTGCCCAGATAAATTCATCAGTATAGTACACCAATTTCATGATTTCATGTTTGCCTGGGTTCTAAACTATTGCTCTTGAGCTTCCCTAGTCACTAATAGAGTGAAATAAGGCTGTGTGCTTGCTCCCATGATTTTTATAATGATGTTTTCAGCCATGTTGTTTAATGCTTTCAATGAGAACAAACATGGAATCAAAATCAGCTACCCCACTGATGGTGAATTCTTCAATTTAAAAAGGCTACAAGCTAAAACCAAAGGGAAAGTTTTTTGTTTGTGGATGATTGTTTTTTTATTAAAGCTTTTTATTTTTCAAAGCATATGCATGGATAATTCTTCAACATTAGTCCTTATAAAACCTTGTTTTCCTCCCTTCCCTCATGCCCTTCCCTAGATAGCAAGTAGTGCAATATATATTAAACATGATAGAAATATATGTTAAAAATATCAAATATATATTTATTTATATTACATATAATATTGTATATATCAAAATATAAATAAATATGCATACATATTTATAAAATTATTGTGCTGCACAAGAAAAATCAAATCAAACTGTTGTGTTCTGACTAGCTCTCTGGAGGTTCTTGGTACCAGCTTTGGTCTTAGAAGAGGAGTGATGAGGTGGGACTCATGTGGATGGTTAAACATGGAGTCTTTTGATTCTAAATTCTCTCAACTTTATATATCCTAATGCCCTTATATTACCAAAGCAACACTGTGCATGTGCTAACTATACACTGTTCATGTAGGACCACATAAACAACTTGATATTGTATGTAGATGATTCTTTTCCACTTGGCATCACTCTGCTTCAACTACAACACAGGTTGTCACTGCCTCCTGACTTCTCAGGAAGGCCAAAAGCCCTTAGGGGAGATGGGGAACCAAACCAGACATTGTTAGCAGGTTCCCTCTGGACTGAAGGGTTTTATACCTCACTCAGAGTTCCTCCACTATCTGTGGCCCTCTAAATCTCTTTCTTTTGTTTTAATTGAAACAGATATATATCAGTGGTTAAATCTATCAGCATGAGAGGACTCACACAAGCAAATAGTAATATCCCACAAGCAAACAGTGGTATAACAAACAAGATATTTTAAGAGACTTTGTGAATCCCAGAAGGAAGTTATAGAAAATAACTATCAATTCACAATCACAATACACCTCCTTTAATATTGTCCTGTAAGAAATGACCAGCAGGATTGTAATGTGCTGTTGTCTCCAGAAACTGCCAATTGCTCTCTGGCCTAGAGTAGAGACTCCCCTCCCTTGCTCAATGTTGCTTCTTTTCTCCTCCCAGAGAATAGGCATGGGATAACGTAAGGGCTTCTGGGAAAAATTACTTCAACCAATGAACTTGCTCCTCCTAAGCATGCAAGCTCCTCCTCAGGAGTTCACAGGAGTAAAACTCCCCTAGAGGCCGGAACTAGAGAATTGTTAAGTACTGACTTAGCACTTAGTAAGAACCTAATATCTCATTATCTCATTAGCACTTAGTAAGAACCTAACACAGGAAAATACAGAGAGGCTTGGAGAGACCTACATGAACTGATGCTGAGTGAAATGAGCAGAACCAGGAGGTCATTATACACTTCAACAACAATGCTGTATGAGGATGTATTCTGATGGAAGTGGATATCTTCAACAAAAAGAGGATATAATTCAGTTCCAATTGATCGATGATGGACAGAATCAGCTATACCCATTGTTTGCATTTTTGTCTTTCTTCCCAGTTATTTTTGCCTACTGAATCAAATTCTTCCTGTGCAACAAGAAATTCGGTTCTACACACATATATTGCATCTAGGATATACTATAACATATTTAACATGTATAAGACTGCCTGACATCTAGGGGAAGGGGTGGAGGCAAGGAGGGGAAAATTCGGAACAGAAATGAGTATAAGGGAAAATGTTGTAAAAAATTACCCATGCATATATACTGTCAAAAATGATAATTATAAAATTAATTTAAAAATGTAAAAAAAAATACACCTCCTTCAACAGCAAAGTGATAGTCCAGAGCCAATCTATTGTCCATCCCTTCATGCTTCAAAGAATCCAATGGATCCTGCAGGTTTTGAAGTTCTGCATCAGTCTCATTAACAATTATTTTTGATGTTCACAAGTCAATTGACATACACATAGGGTTAATTGCCATGCTCTTTTAGTGGTGGGTGCAGTCAGAGATGAAATCACCTGAAGTTTTTTGGGTCTTCTCCTTTGTTTAGAGGGTCTTCTCTTTTTCCATCTCTCTCCTTTGGATGAGGTGGATACGGCTCATTAATACCCATTAATAAAAATGGATTCCTTTTCCATCTGAAGAGATACAAGCTAACTTTCTACCCCAAGTGGTTAGTCTATCGGGTCCCTTCTATTCACCACTCTCCTGATCTCTCCACATCACCTGGCAATTATCTAAGCTCTCACTGTACACTACCCTTCTGGCTGCTCTCACTGTACACTACCCTTCTGGCAGGTTATAAAACCTGTCTGCCAGAGCCAGGGTATCTTTATTAAAAATCAAGAAGTTAATTGTATAAAGAACTAACTTTAGAAGTTCTCTAGGGTTACTTGAGACTACCCCTTCCTTTTGTTTTTGGAGGAGTGTCTTGATGTCTATGTTCCTCCTCTCTACTATTGCCTAATCTTGAGGATTCAAGGGTATGTCAGTGGATTGTGAAATCTGATACTGTGTACAAAAGTGTACAAAATGTTTAGAAATATATGCAGGAGCATTATCTATTTTTTATTGCTTGTGGCACTCCCATAACTGCAAATGTCTATGTAAGAAATTTAGTGACCACTCAGCCTCTTTTGCTGTTGGTACTGCAAAGGTAAATCCCAAAAAGGTGTCCACTACACATGGATAACAGATATATGACCAAAAATGTATAATTGGTCAATTCATCTGCCAAATTTTATTGGGTCTCAAACCACAAGGGTTCTTCCCTGAAGGGAGCATAGGAACATGAAAAGGAAGAATGACATACAGGATTTTACTATGCCCCTAACCTCCTCTTTTATTATCCCAAACTGCAGACGTAAATTTGTGCAGCCTGATGATGTTTAGAATGAGATTTTGGGGCTGCCTGAAATAAAGGAGTGTTGGCTAACATGGTGAGGTGATCTACCTTTTAGTTTTCGTAAAAAATAGTACCTGGAAGTCCCATATGAGAGTAGACATGAAAGATTTAATACTTACCTGGACATTTTCTAACTTGCTCTTGAAGTTCCTTAAAGAGCTGAAATATGTTAGAAGCTACAAATTTTATTTGGGCTGTGGCAATTCTTTGTACCACACCTACTGAATAGGCTGAATAATATATTATTTTTACATCTCCTGGATAATAAGTAAGAGTTAGCATAATTGCATATAACTTATTTTGTTGAGTGGACTGACACAGCACAAATGTTATATTTGAATGCCTCTGTAAAGATAGTTGATCCTTTAAGAGGAACCTTAGAAACCTTTTTTTTTCCCCCAAAAAATCTATGGCCCATTATGTAATAGCAGGGTTACTTTAAGTTGGACCCATGTGTAAAATTTGGAACTGTGGCCAATAAAATTTGCCACTCTGGGATGGTTTCACAGCATACATTAATTTGTACATTGGTAAGAAGGTATAACTTGTCAGGTTATCCCAAATAATTGTATTACTTGCTTAATGGCCTTTAATAGGATTCTAGCCACAAGCACTGGGTAAGGAATAAGGCCTTTGCCTGGTTGTGCTTAGAATGTCACCCACTGAATCACACTGTCTCCTTAATGAAGAACTAGTGTAGATGTCTTTTTTGTAGGAAAAACTGATATTTCAAGGGTTTTTGAGTGATACTTTCAACCACAATGGATAAAGCCAGTTCAACCTCTCTCAGAGCCTCTTGGGCTTCTTTTGTAAGCTTGGGATGGTGAGTCCAAAGCAGTGTCTCCCTTTCAAATGTCATAAAATAGTTGTAATTGATAAGTAGTTAAGCCTAACCTTGAATGTATCCATTGAATATCTCCTATCAATTTCTGAAAGTCATTTAAGGTATTCAACTTCTCTGTTCTTAAAGAAAATTTTTGTACTGTAAGTACCTTGGGATACACTTCATATTCAAAATATTGAAAAGGAGCATGCCTTTGAATTTTTTCTGGTGCTATACACAATTGGTACTTCCTAGTATTTTTTTGTAGACATGCTGCTTTTGCTCTTCCTTGCACATCCCAAGACATCATCCATGTAATGTAATAACATAATTTTTGGAAATGCTTTTCTTATTAGAGTAAGAGTAGCAGCCACATACATTTGACACATGGTAGGGCTATTTTTTATTCCCTGTTGCAAAACTGTCCTTTCAAATCTTTTATAAGGCTCAACTAAATTAATGCTGGGCACTGAAAAGTCAAGTCCTCCTTATCCAAAGGGATAGAATAGAACTCCGAAGAGGACATTCCCTAGGCAATTGAGTAGGAAATGGAAGCCCAGCTGAAGAGCTCCCATTGTCTCCATCTGTTCATTCATTTTTCTCAAATCAGTCAACATCCTCCATTTTCCAGATTTTTTTTTCAGCAAATACAAGGGAATTTGAAGGACTTAGAGAAGATTGTAAGTGTCCTTGGTAAAGGTGCTCCTGTACTATATCTAATAAGGTCTGATTTTTTTTACTGGTTAAGGACCACTCTTTCACTCACACCAATGTATTAGTTTTGCATTGGATGGGATAAGTATAAGGGTTGGCAGGCCTTCAATGGGGCTCTGCCTAAAAAGCTGAAGTGCTCAATAATAATCCTAACTGCAGTAAAAAGTTTCTTCTTTTTTGTCTTATCTCAGGACATAGGAGGGCAAAACTCTGCAGGAAGGGCTGATGATATCACCATTCCTCCCACTTCTCCTCCTCCTGTCCATAGAGGTGGAGTTGAGGGAAGAGGATCTGGAAGCAAAGGATACCCCAAAGGTGCATGCATGCCAGGCTTAGGTGAAAGTGAAGGGCTGAGAAATGGAAAAGTGCCATGCTCTTTCTCAACACAGTCTTTATCTCCCTTCCTATCCAACTTGCTATGTCCCTCAAAACTTCTAGAGAAGTAACAAACAATAAAAATTAACAAAATACTAAAAAAAAATACTTCCTTAACTTCTTCCCATGTGTTGTACCCTCTAGGACTACAACCCTCTGTTTATTTTTCTTCTTATACTTCCTTGTTTGACACCCTAAGCTAAAAGCTTCCTTTACTTTTTCTTACATGTGGAATTTCTTAAGGACAATTTATCCCATTGTATTCAGTTAGTTGTTCTCCCACTACCTTCATTGGTGATTCCAAACTCTTTTCCTTAGAGAACCAATTGCACTCCAGAGCATCTGTGAATTCAATTATCTGCTTCTGAGTTAAAAAAAAAATCTTGCTTCTCTATTAACCCAACTAAGCATGCTTCATAATTCCCTCAGGAGGGAGCGTTTGTTGTTGCTATTTGTCCCATTTTGGCTGAAAAAAGAAAGTCTAGATTAATCCTTACCAAATCTTTCTGCTTGCTTGTCTTTATTTTTATGCTATGTGGATCACAGGAATTCCTCACTGAATTCACTGATAAAGTCAGTGGAGCTGCTTTGTGCCCTGCTTTCCAAGATCCCGTGCTGAATGCCAAATATTGTGCACCTTATTTTCTAGGGCCCCACATTTAGGCACCAAATGTTGTGTCCAGACTAGCTCTCTGGAGGATCTTGGCACCAGCCTGAGTTCTTGGTCTTAGAAGAGAAGTGATGAGGTGGGACTCACGTGGATAATCAAACATGGTACTCCATATTTGGAGTCCATTTATTCTAAAATCTCTTACCTTTATATACTCTAACACTCTTATATAACCAAAGCAACATTGTGCATGTGCTAACTATACAATGCGCAGGTGGGACCACATAAACTACTTGCTGTTGTATGTAGATGACTCTTTGCCACTTGGCATCACTTTACTTCAACTACAACACAGGTTGTAACTGCCTCCTGACTTATTAGAAAGGCCAAGAGCACTTAGAACAGATGGGTACCTGAATTAGATATTGTTAGCTGCTTCCCTCTGGGCTGAAAGGTCTTATAGCTCACCCACGGTTCCCCTACTACCTGTGGCCCTCTACATCAAACCAGTTTTAAAGAAGGAAGCAAAATAAAATGCAAGCAAGCAACAACAAAAAGAGTGAAAATGCTATGTTGTGAACCAAATTCAGTTCCCACAGTCTTCTCCCTGGGTGTAGATAGCTCGCTTCGTCATAAGATCATTGGAACTGGTTTGAATTATCTCATTGTTCAAGAGAGTCATGTCCATCAGAATTGATCATAATGTAATCTTATTGTTGCTATATATAACGATCTCCTAATTCTTCTCATTTCAGCATCAGTTCATGTAGTTCTCTCTAGGCTTCTCTGAAATCATCCTGCTGGTCATTTCTTGCAGAACAACAATATCCTGTAACATTGATCTATCATAATTTATTCAGCCATTCTCCAATTGATGGGCATCTGTTTAGTTTCCAGTTTTTTGACACACAAAAAAAGGGCTGCCAAAATATTTTTGCACATGTGGGACCCTTTACTTACTTTAAAATCTCTTTGGAATATAAGCCTAGTCGAAATACTGCTGGATCAAAGGATATGCATAGTTGATAACTTTTTGAGCATAGTTGGATCTGTTCACAGTTCCACCAATAATGTATTAGTGTTCCAGTTTTCCCACATCTTCTTCAATATTCATCATTATATTTTCTTGTCATCTTAGCCAATCTAAGAGGTAATGGTATCAGAGTTTTATTTTGCATTTCTCTGATCAGTAGTGATTTAGAGTACCTTTTCATATGACTACAAATACTTTCAATTTCTTCATCTGAAAATTCTGTTCATATCTTTTGACCATTTATCAATTGGAGAATGGCTTGATTTCTTATAAATTTGAATCAATTCTTGATATATTTTAAAAGTGAGACCTTTATCAGAATGTTTGAATGTAAAAATGTTTTCCCAGTTTATTGCTTCCCTTCTAATATTGTCTGCCTTAGTTTTGTTTTTACAAAAACTTAAGTTAATATAATCAAAATTATCTATTTTGTGATAAATAATGATCTATAGTTTTGCATTGATCATAAATTCCTTCCTCTTCCACAGATTTGAAAGGCAAACTATGCTATGTTCTTCTAATTTGTTTATAATATCATTCCTTATGTCTAGATCATGAGCCCATTTTGACTTTATCTTGATATATGGTATTAAGTGTGGGGTCAATGCATAGTTTCTGCCATATTAGTTTCCAATTTTCCTAGCAATTTTTGTTGAATGGAGAATTTTTATCCCCAAAGCTAGGATCATTGGGTTTGTCAAACACTAGATAACTAGAGTCATTGAGTAGTTTTTCCTCTTAACCTAACTTATTCCATTGATCAACATCTTTATTTCTTAGCCAGTACCAAATAGTTTTGATGACTTCTGCTTTATAATATAGCTTGAGAACTGGTACAGGTAGGCCCCCTTCATTTACTTTTCTTCCCATTAATTCCCTTGAAATTCTTGAACTTTTATCTTCCAGATGAATTTTGTTGTTATTTTTTCTAGGTCAGTAAAACAGTTTATTGGGAGTTTGATTGGTATAACACTAAATGAATAGATTAGTTTAGGTACTATTGTCATCTTTATTATTTCTGCTCAACTATCCAAGAGAATTTGATATTTTTCCAATTGTTTAGATATGACTTTATTTGTGTGGGAAGTGTTTTGTAGTTTTGTTTATATAGTTCCTCATTTTCCCTTGGCAGATAGATTCACAAATGTTTTATACTATCAATTATTATTTTAAAAGGAATTTCTGTTTGTGTCACTTGCCGTTGGATTTTGTTAGTGATGCATAAAAATGCTGATGATTTATGTGGATTTATTTTGTATCATGCAATTTTGCTAAAGTGGTGGATTATTTCTAATAGTTTTTTAGTTGATTCTCCAGTTGATTTCTAAGTATACCATCATAATATCTACAGAGTGATAATTTGGTTTCCTTATTATCTATTTTTATTTCTTTCATCTCTTTTTTCTCTCTTATTGCCAAAGCTAGCATTTCTAATACAATATTGAATAGTAATCATGATAGTGCGCAACCTTGTTTCACCCCTGATCTTACTGGGAATGTTTTCAGTTTGTCCCCGTTCCATATCATGCTTGCTAATGATTTAAAATAGATGCTACTGACGGTTTTAAGGAAGAGTCCATTTATTCCTACACTCTCTAGTGTTTTTAATTGGAATGGATGTTGAATCTTATCAAATGCTTTTTCAAAATCTGTTGTGGTAATCATATGGTTTTTGTTAATTTGTTTATTGATATAGTTGTTTATGCTAATAGTTTTCCTAATATTGAACCAGCCTTGCATTCCTGGCATAAATCCTACTTGGTCATGGTGTTTTATCCTGGGGATGACTTTCTGTATTCTCGTTGTTAATATTTTATTTAAAATGTTTGCATCAATATTCATTAGGGAAATTGGTCTATAATTTTCTTTTTCTGTTTTTATCCTACCTGGTTTAGTTATCAGTACTATGTCTGTGTCATAAAAGGAATTTGGTAGGAGTCCCTTCTTTCCCTATTTTTCCAAATAGTTTATATAGGATTAGAATTGTTCTTTAAATGTTTGGTAGAATTCACATGTAAATCCAACTGACCCTGGAGATTTTTTCTTAGAGAGTTGATTAGTAGCTTTTTCTATTTCATTTTCTAAAATGGTACTGTTTAAGTAATTTATTTCCTCTTCTGTTAATGTGGGCAATCTATATTTTTGTACATATTCCTCTATTTCACTTAGGTTATGAAATTTGTTGGCATAAATTTGGGCAAAATAACTATTATTGCTCTAATTTTCTCTTCCTTGGTGGAAAGTTCTCTTTCTTCATTTTTGAGACTAACAATTTTATTTTCCTCTTTACTTTTTCTAATCAAATTAACTAAAGGCTTATCTATTTTGTTGATTTTTCATAAAACTAACTCTTAGCTTTATTTATTAATTCAATATTTTTTCTTTCCATTTTTTAAAAACTCTTTTTTTTGTTTTTGAATTTCAGGCTTGATATTTGATTTTTTAAAATTTGTTCTTTTTCTAGCTTTTTTAGTTGCAAGCCTGATTCATTGATTTTCTCTTTCTCTGTTTTATGCAAAAAAGTATCTAGAGATAAAATTTCCCCTTATTACTACGTTGGCTGCATCCCACAAATTTTGGTATGTTGTTTCATTATTGTAATTCTCTTGGGTGAAATTATTAATTGTGTCTATGTATGATTAGCTATTTCACCCATTCATTCTTTAGGATGAGATTATTTGGTATTCAATTACTTTTTGGTCTATTTTCCTCTTCTCTTTTACTGAATGTAATTTTTATTGAAATGTGATCTGAAAAAAATGCATTTGCTATTTTGCCTTTCTGCTTTTAATTTTGAGGTCTTTATATCCTAACATATAGTCAATTTTTGTATAGGTTCCATGAACTGCCAAGAAGAAAGGGTACTCCTTTCTGCTTCCATTTCATTTGCTCCAAAGATCTAACACACCTAACTTTTCTAGTATTCTATTTACCTCCTTACATTCTTTCTTATTTATTTTTTGGTTTGAGTTATCTAGGTCTGGGAAAGCAAAGTTGAGATTTCTGTTATAGTTTTGCTGTCTGTTTTTTTTTTTTTTTTTTTTTTTTTTTTTTTGTGCAGCTTTCTTAACTTCTCTTTTAGGAATTTCTGTGCTATATCACTTGGTGCATATATGTTTAGTATTGATATTGTTTCTATGGTACTCTTTAGCAAGATAAAGTTTCCTTCCTTTTCTCTTTTAATTAGATAAATTTTTCCTTTTACTTCGTCTGAAATCAGGATAGCTATCCTTGCTTTTTTTTTTTTTTTTTATTATTTCACCTGAAGCATAATTGATTCTGCTCCAACCTTTTACTTTTACTCTGGATGTATCTGCTTTAAATGTGTTTCTTGTAAATAACATTGTAGGATTCTAGCTTTTAATCCAGTCTCCTATCCACTTTTGCTTTATGGGAGAGTTCACCCCATTCACATTTACAGTTAAAACTACTAATTCTGTATTTCCTCTTATCTTATTTACCCCAAATTGTACTTCTTTCTTTTCTTTTCCCCTTTCCCTCCTCCCCAGTATTTCATCTGGGCACCACTTACCTCAAGTAGCCCACCCTCTTTAGAGTCCTTCCCCCTTTCTTTTACCTTTCCTCTACTATTTCTGTTTTCCCTACCCCTTCCCTTTCCCCCTTTTCCCTCCCACTTTTCTATAAGGTGAGAAAAGCTTCTCTACGAAACCAAATATCTCTAATATTCTTTCTCTGAGCCAAATCATACAATGTTCATCTCCTTCCCTTCTTTCCTTTAATTATAATAGGTTTTCTTTGCCTCTTCCTGAGATGTAATTTCCCTCATTTTACCTCTGCTTTCCCCTTGTTCTGGTAAAATTCCCTTTCCAATTCTAGTTTATTTTTTATATTATAACAGTAAAATCAAATACACATACATTCTCTATGTATACCCATAACAGAAATATGGTTCTCAAGAGTTCTTTTTTTTATATTTCTATGCTTCTCTTGAGTTCTATATTTGGAGGTCACATTTTTGTTTATGTCTGGTCTTTTTTCAGAAATAAATGGAATTTACCTATTTTATGGAATATCCATTTTCTTCCCTGAAAGATAATGCTCAGTTTAGTGAGGTGTTTTATTCTTGGCTACATTCCAAGTTCCTTTGCTTTTTGGTATATCAGATTCCAAGACCTTCATTTATTTCCATTTGTCCAATTATGATTTTTAGTGAATTATTTTCTTTATTTAGTTAAATTTTTTTTTGTATTTGTCTAATTAAATTTTTAAAAGAGTTGTTTTGTTCTATGGATTTTTCCATTTCATAAATTCTGGTTTGCAGGGAGTTGGTTTTTTGTTCCATTTTGTCAAATCTATCTTTTAATGAGTTATATGCTTTTCCCATTTCACTAAGTCTATTTTGTAGTGATTTTTCTTCAGATAATTTCTTTGCCTTTTCCAAACCCTCTTACAAATGTTTTCATTTTCTTTCCCCATTTTTCTTCTAGTTCTCTTTTAAGATCCTTTTTAATTTCTTCTAGGAGAGTCTTGTGTGATGTGGACCAATTTATATCACCCTTTGGGCTTTGTCCAGAGATGATCTGCTTTTACTCTCAGTGAAGGAAAAATCCTATAGCATCTATATTGATGTCAATCTTTATAATCGAACTCTCATTTCAATTCTTGTGGAGGTGAAGAAAAATTTTTAACTCTTGTTAAAATCACTGTTAAAATATTTTACATAAAATAAACCAATAATTGTTTTAAATCTTTTCCTTTAAGGCTCTATTTTTATGCTTTTTTGGCCCTCTAAATTTTTACAGATTAAATCATATAAGATATTTTTACAAATTTGTATCATGCTATGAAAGACTAAGAGAATACAAGGTAATTAAGATATGTAAAAAGGTAAAACATAATCATGAGTATTATAAGGATGACAAACAGCCTAGGCAGTTACGGAGCATATTATGTGCTATAGCTGGTATGGAAATTAACTGAAAGGGTTATATTTAGTTTGCTTGGCTCAAAAGCACAGAACTAGAAACAAAAGGTAGAATTTAAAGCAAACTAACATATTTTGACTTGTAAATAGGAAACAGAACTACTCAAAGATGGAATCACTGAAAAAAAATTGTATGACAATTTTTTAGGGATGCTATAGCGTATATTCCTTTTTAGATATGGATTTAGTGAGATAAATCCTGAGTTATTTTCACATTCCTGATACTTAGTGATTCTATGTAGATTTTTGTTGATTTAATGCCAAGCAGTGGTTTTTTATTTATTTATTTTATCAATTAAATAGAGGTGTTTTCCTTAGAGATACAAAACCATTGAGCTATCAGCAGCTTCTATCGCTCAGCTGCACCTTTCTCTACAAAGTGGTTCTACCATGTTGTCAATCCTCTTCTCTGGATTTGAGGATCAATTAAATAAACCACTGCTTGCACTTCTTTTGAATAGTTCTATTTCAATAATCATATATTTTTGGCAAAATGGGATTGATTTTACATGAGAATAGACAAGCATACCTAGAGACTGCATGGAAGTATTAAGTGTAGAATCAATAAGACAATAAATAGGACATCATCATCAAAAAGTATAATAAATTTAAAAAAAGAACTCTTTCCATAAGAATAGACAGTATAGGGGTTAAAAAATTAAATTATTAGTTAAAATCTAGATAAACTTTATATATGGCTGTCCCCTAATGTACTAGGTTACTCAGAAAAGGACAAAATAAATACATCACTAGTTTCTCTCTCTCCAAGGGAGACTTTAATTCCTTCAAGAAGAGAAAGCAAGAGTTTGAGGGTAATAACCTGGCTATTTTGTTGTCTTCAGAGAAAGTGAGTACTGGGCTAGAATACTGTTCATCAACTGTAATAGCTAAGTACAGCCAGGTGATACAGTAGATACAGTGGACCAGCCCTGGAATCAGGAAGATCAGAGTTCAAATCCATCTTAAGATACTTCCTGACTGTATGATCCCGGGCAAGTTCATTAATCTCTGTCCTTAGTTTCCTCATCTATAAAATGAGAATAATAACAAGAATGTTGTGAGAATAATAAAAACAGTGGTTGTGAGTATTGCATGCCATATAAAGTGCTTAACACAATGCCTGTCACATAGGAAGTTCTTTATAAATGTTATTTTTGTTATCTAACCTCTTATATTAGTTGAGGTTCAAGTGAAACTCCTCATTGCTATTTCCTAACAAAGACACTAAGCTTTATATTTGAGAACTGATTTCCTTCCCATAAAATACCAGTTCCATAATGAACACACATAACAAAAATTTTTTTTTTAAATCCCTGTTTATCCATGATAACAAAACAGAAATAAGAGAAAGCAAACATATGAGAATATATGTCAAAAAACAGCGACGAACCCTCCTATTGATGCTATGGTAGCTCAGCTAAGCTAAGAGAAAGAATCCCTTCTTTTGTAGAATTCATTTTTTCTTTTATTTAAAAATATTTATTTATTTTCCCCCAATTATAGTCAAACAAAAACTTTTTTACATTTGTTTTTAAAATTTTTGAATTCTGTATTCTCTCCTTTATCCCCATTTACAATTAAGAAACCACATTTGAAGGTGGTTTTCAAAATATTTTCACAAAAGTCAAATTGTAAAAGAAAATATAGATTTTCTACTCTAATAAAAACAACTCTCAAGAAAAATTAAGTTAAAAATAGAGAGATAGAGAAAGAGAGAATGCTTTGATCTATATGGATTTTTAATGTTAAGTTCTTCAGAGCAGTCATGGATGATTGTAATACTGAGAATAGCAAAGTTGTAAATAACAGTTATTTACAACTGATCATCCCAGAACATTGCTATTATTTTGAATATAGTACAGCTTGAGTTCATGGTTATCTGCAGGGTAAGATAGATTTCTATATCCCTATTGAGTAATATATACATACATACATATATATACATATATATATATATATACATACATGCATATATATATATACATATGTATATATACATACATATATATATACATATATATATGTATATATATATATATACATATATATATATATATATATATATGTTATTTTCTCTTTGAGCAAATTGTGATGAGAATAAGGTTCAGTCACTCTCTCTAAACTTCCCTCTTCCCCTCCACTGGAAAAGCTATTTTTTGTCTCCTTTTTTTTGGCAGAAAATTTGTACCATTCCTTTTTTCCCCCTTTTCCTTTGTTCCAGTACATTCTTCTCTCACCCCTTAATTTCATTATTTTTTAAAGTAAAAGATACTATCCTTTCACATTCAACTCACACTTGTGCCCTCTATCTATACATACTTCTTCTAATTGCGATAATAATGAAAAATTTCTACTTACTTACAAGTATCATCATCCCATGTAGGAATGTAAACAGACCTTATTAAGTCCTCATTACTTTTTATGCTTCTCCAGAGTCCTCTGTTATGAAATCTTTTTTTTCATTCAGCTCTAGTCTTTTCATAATAAATGCTTTAAAACCCTCTATTTCATTGAATGACCACTTTTTTCCTCTGATGGATTATACTCATTTTTGCTGGGTAGATGCTTCTTGGTTGTAGTCCTTGCTCCATTCACCTCTGCAATATCATATTCTAAGCCCTCCAGTGTAAAAACGGCTACATTTTGTGTTATACCTACAGTGGCTTCACTATACTTGAATTATTTATTTCTGGATGCTTGCAATATATTTTCTTTGACCTGGGAGTTCTAGAATTTGACTATTATATTCCTGAGACTTTTCATTTTGGGATCTTTTTCAGGAAGTTATCAGTGTATTCTTCCATTTCTATTTTACCTTCTGGTAATATAGAATAACAGGACAATTTTCCTTAATAACTTCTTGAAAGATGATGTCCAGGCTCTTTTTTTGATCATGACTTTCAGGTAGATCAACAAATTAGCTCTCTTGGCTCTGTTTTCCTGGTCAGTTGCTTTTCCAATGAGATTTTTTCCCATTTTTTCTTTTTTTTTTCTTTGCTTTATTGTAACCTGATTTCTCATAAAGCTATTAGCTTCCATTTGCTTTATTTTATTTTCAAGGCGTTATTTTCTTTAGTGAGCTATGGTACCTTCTTTCCCAATTGACCAATTTTGCTTTTTAAGGAATTCTCCTCATTAGCTTTTTGTATTTCCTTCTGCATCTCTCTCAACTCCTTCCATAATTTTCCCTCTTTTTCTATTACTTGATTTTCAAAATCCTGTTTCAACTGTTCCATTCCCTGAGCCCAATTCTTATTTTTCTTGGAGGCTTTGGATATAGGAGCTTTGACTTTGTTAGCTTCTTATGAGTGTGCGTTTTGATCTTCCTTGTTACCATAATAACTTTCAATGATCAAACTTTTTTTTTGTCTGCTTATTTTACTAGTCCATGACTCAAGTTGTTAAATTTTTTCTAATGTAGGGCTCTGTTTCCAGGATGGAGGGAGTACTGTTTCAAGCTTTATGTGTTTTATTTCAGAGGGATCTGACTACATACACTCTTTTCTGCCCTGGAGCTGTTAGGAGTGTCTCTAATCCACTATAACTATAAGATCTAGTGTACTAAACTGCTGCTAGGGCTGGGGCAAGAGCTGTGCTGCCATGGCCTGTGATTCACTGGACTCCTATTTCATTGCCATAGACCCTCTCTACTGGCCTTCCAAATCTTCTTTGGTGTCCCTGACTGAGAGATCCTGAAGCCTTTAGCGCTTCTGCTTATTCTGAGATCCCACCTGTCTGATGCTGAGATCTAGGCCAGGGCTAGAACCTGGGACACAAAGAAGAATGTGAGGGATGGAGAGTTATAGGAGTGGAGTAGGTAACTGAGTCTGAGGTTGAGGCTGGGGATGGAGCCAGGCCTTCTGATGAGCTTCCAGATCCTCTTTGGTATCTCTGGATTGAGAGATCTGGAAAGTATCATTACTGTCATTGACTCAGATGTTGACCTGGGACTGGGGCGTGGTTCTGTTCTATGCTGGCACACCTTGTACCAGAACTGCATGCTAACCTCTCACCCTGGTGTCACAGACATTTTCTGATCACCTTCTAAATTGCCTTCACCTGGAAAATGTTCTACTCTGCCTTTTTGGGTGTCCTGATATTTTAAACTTTATTTAGAGTCACTATTTAAAAGAATTTGGAGGAGTTTCAGGGAGAAATTGGGTGAGTTCCTGCTTTTATTCCATCTGGCTCTGCTCTCTAAAACAATCCCCTTCTTATTCACAGAAAAATTTCCCAACGTTTCTAATGTATAACCAGAAATAGAGATATGATCAAAGTTCTACCTATTGACTTCTCAGAGACTTCTTTTTTTCCTTCAGAAACATGAAAAGAAGTTGTCATTGCCCATCTTTTCTCTCAAGCTGGAAACCTGAAGAACCTAACAAGGTAAAAGAAGGAGAAGAGACTAATAGAATGTTTCCTCTATTACACTCCTGCCAGTATTATCCCACCTCTCACAAAGGATTGATTTTTTCTGTGTAAGGGTTGCTGAATTCTATGATGATGCCATTAATAAGCATATGGTTTTTCAGATCTCCCTTCATAGACAGAGGAACTCTTAAATCTTCTAAATGGTTAGAAATTGGTGAGTCTAATTCCATGTGTTGTACCTCCAACCCATCCCACATTCCATTAGAGAAAAGAAAATACAATTATAACAAAAAGTGTATTTTTTACTTTGATGACTATCCAATGGAGGTTTTCTTATGCAGAATTTCATATCACCTATTCCCTTGATCCTTTGCTTCTCTAATGATAATAATATAATGATAATATAATTCACTGATTGTCCTAGGTCTTGTAATTGTAGCTCAGCACCAGTGGTGTAGTTGTCCTGGTTTGATTTTCTGGCCTACATTTAAGAAGGCCTGGGCTTTGTTGAAGCTGAGCCTTATAAAGTATATTATTCTTTGAAGCTAAAAAATATCTGTCTCAACTCAGATATTGGTGGCAGTTTCTATGTCTGCACACTTCAGATAACATTAGATGCATGAAGGTCATTACCAGTCCCTGGAATAATCTTTTTGGTGTAATTTTTCCTCAGGATCCACAGTGCCTACCTGTATCACCTTCTGTACTTGTTGCTCATGCTGAAGGGAATATTCAATAGGCTTTTCTTCTTTGTACTGCATAGTATTACTGAGAAAATTAGCATGTGGGGCTTCTGATATTTCCTTCCCTCAAACAGTTAAAGTTTGTATAAATTTCATGCCAGGGATTAACTACAGACATCACAGCAATTCCCTTTTGGCTCTTACAGGAACACTTTCAGTATTCCAGTTTTATTTTTGACTATCCACCCAATATCCCATGATTTTGTTCTGAGGACCATGGTTCCTGTTTGAAGAAAAAAAGATAATTTTGGGCATATGCTATCTTTCTATAATAAGGATATAACTTCAGTAGTATTCATAGATAGAATAGGGTTTCTGAATTTAATCATGAAATTCAGTTGTTTTATAGCAATGTCCTTCCTCTAGAAGCAAATCCAGACCTCTGAGGTTTTGTGTTGTTTTAAAAAATACTTATACTTGGGGGCATCTAGGTGGTGCAGTGGATAGAGCACCAGCCTTGAAGTCAGGAGGTCCTGAGTTCAAATCTAGACTTAAACACTTAACACTTCCTAGCTGTGTGACCCTGGGAAAGTCACTTAACTCCAATTGCCTGAACAACAAAAACTAAAAAGTACTCATACTGGTATGGCAAATTTCAACATGGGGACATGTGTCATAGAGTCCTTGAACCATGCCCTATATGTCCACTTTACATTCTTTACCACATGGGTGGAAGTAGCCTCCTTGGATAAACTGTGTAACTGGAACAGGTTGTATCTTTAAAATTGGAGAAACTGAGACTTCTTGTTGTTTATTGATCCAGGAAAGTCTTGGGTAAAGAAACTGTCTAATAATGCAAGTCAGCACTTTCTTTATATAATCTTTATATACAAATTAAAGAATTGCCTAGAATATTGAGAAGTTCAGTGTGACTTATCTAGATTACACATCCAGTATGTGTCAAAGGCAGAAATGGAATGCAGATTATATGATTTTAAGACTGGATTTCTATGTACTTTACAATGTTCAGTATAATATCTTTTCCTTCACCTATTTCCTAAATGTATAACCTATTTTCCAAAATAAATAATAATCTTAGAATATAAATTCCTTGAAAATATGGATTTTGGTTTGTTTTTTCATCATATTCTCCCATATTATCATATGTTCCAGCATTGTGAGCATCATTAGAAAGAATTTCATATTTGCTTTTTAATTATTGGCCTTACATTAACAAGGCTTAAAAAAGCAAAGAATGTTTCTGTCCCCATGTACATTTGTGGTTTATAAACAAATTTTCAACTTGATAGAATCAGTGTGTCAGTACTGTGTCAGTACAGAATCAGTACTTAGCATACTGCAAGACTTTGAAGTAAACCCAGAGTATATTGACATCAAAACATTACGTTCAGAACTGATAATAAACAGTGGTGTCTTGCCAGTTATTTAATAGGGGAATACGATCTTCACAGTACTATTTATAGTAAATAGAAGAAAAAAAATCAAAGAACAGAAATTAAAAGCCATTCATTGTGTAATATGAGAAATATGTAGATTATCCCTGTATAAATCATGACATCTGAAGGTCAGAGGTAGTAAGGGTAATATAGCCAGGTTATTAAAAATACAGATCAGGTTGTTAAGGTAGCAAGAACAATGAACAATATAATAAGTTATTTAATTTACTTACTAGATCTTACAGAAATATTAAAAAACCCTGAAGCATGATGAAATGAACCAATGTTCTTGTTTAGGCAAACATGGTAATGTTGAACAAAAGAGCAATTACTTTTGATGTTTGTCAGTTCTGATGCCTACTATATCTAACGACAAATGATAAAAGTGAATGACTGACCAACTGACTCAATGATTTAAATTAAGCAAGGACACTTTCCATGTGTTTTAAATTTTATTATACTTTGTTTCCAAGAAATATAATTAATATCTATCACATAAAATATAAATTCATTAATGGCAAAGCTTTTTTACATCTTTTTGCACATTGATTGATGCTATATTTAATAAGAAGAAAATGAAAAAAAAAACAGGAGTTCAAAACCATCTTCAGATTTAGTGTTTCAGACATACATTCTAGCTATGTGATATGGGTGAATCACTTCATCTTATTTTGTCTCAGTTTCTTACCTGTAAAATAGGTATCAGAATAGCACTTACCCTCCAGGGTTATTGTGAAAATAAAATGAAAGGATATTTTAAAAATGCTTTTATAACCTTAAAGTGATATGTAAATGCTAGTTATTGTAGTTATTAATTTTATTTTGATGAGATGAGGAAGATATCAAATTTAATGGATAAATGATACTTAAAGAAATGGAAACAGTGATCAAATGTTGCTTCATAAATGAACAATGAATGGAAACTTTTTTGTACCTTAAGTACACATTATGGTGAGATTAACTTAGTGCTTTAAGAATGATTATACAAGTTATTTGCCATTTGTTCCTTTGAATAACAATTTTCCTTTATGAATTTATAGTTGACAGACAGTTTACCTTGTACAACCTTACCACCCTTCAGAAAAACCATATGGCTTAGAGAATATAAATGGTTTGCTAATGGAGGATGGCAGATGAAATGTTGGAAGAGAGAAAAAAAAAAAAGAAAGATAAAAGAGCAGGATGTAGAACTCCATGTTATTTATAATATTCTGTGAAATAAATTAAAGAACTTATATTTTAACATTGCCAGCTAACAGAGAAGCTTACAATTTTAAAATAAGTATTCAATAAAAAATTAAAAATTTATCCAATAATTTTAAAAATCCAAATTAGCAAATAAAAATTAAAAAAAAATTGGGAGTGGTTATTGAAATTTTTACCTTTTCACAGACAATAGAATGCAACATGTTTTATATTGTACTACTTTGTTTAAAATAAGAAGAGTTCCACAATATAGTGGAGTGGACACTATACTTGAATGTTCAAGGCCAAGCTCAGTCACAGCTTGTGCAGACTTGGATAAATCACTTAACCAACCTGTAATGTTCTTCTCTAAAATATAATGTTCTCTGGGAGCAGGTTTCTTGGGGGGCTTCTGAGAGCAGCCTTCATTTCAGTTCAGTGTAATTACCCCAAATACAGGCAGGAGTTAAAATCCAAATCCTTTATTGTCTCCTTCAAAATCTTATCTCCTTCATTTGGGGCTGGGCTAGTTTTTTGGAGGCCTTCTGGTTCTTAGTTTCAGTGTTCTCCACAGTACAGCCTGCCACCACTTCTCTGTCTTCCTTCGTTCTGCCCCACTAATCCTTTATTTTCTCTTTCTAAGTTTTGTCTCCTTCCTTGGGCACAGTTAGCTTTCTTAGAGGCCTATCTCTCTCCTTGGATCCAAGAGCTTAAACTGCCTTCTTTGGCTTATGAATCTCCTGGAGTGAATCCTGGTTGAGGTTCCTAGCTTATATATGTTCTCTTAAAAGTGTGAATCTCACAGAACTCTAGTAAGTACTAAATACATTAGTGAGCTAGAAAACTGTTAAGCACCATGCTAAATTAGATAACTGACTTAGCACTTTGTAAGAATCCTAACATCTCCTACTCTCTTTTGATCTTAGAACATAGATGGTCATGACCTCTCTGACTTCTCAAAGAGGTGGGAACCCCAAAAAAGAAGGTGAACACGCCTTCCCTGACTGCTCAAAAAAGGAATGAAAACACCATAAAAAGAAGTGATCATACCCTCCCTGACATCTCAGAAAGGGAGATGAAAACACCAGAGGAAATGGGAAATCAAATCAGATTAGCAGGTTTCTGAAGGGGCTCACTCTTAAAGCAGGTATACATAAATCCTTCAATATGGAAGATATTATAAATAATTACATAAATTACATAAGCACATAGTAACATAACACAGGCTAGAAGTGATGTAACAAATAACATGAATCAACATGAGGAATTATACATGTCCATAAGTCCTAGAAATAGTCCAAAAGGAATCTATTCTCCATTACTTCATGTGCCAGGAATCCAATAATTCCTGCAAGTTTTGAAGTCCTGCAAAATCTCATCTTGTTAGGGAATCCAATGATTTCTGCTGGTTTTCTATTCTTGCAAAAGTCTCATTATCAGTCATGCTCTTTCAGTGTCAGATGTTTCTTAGATCTTCTCATTTGTTTTGAGGTTTGTCTCCTTTTCTGCCTCTTTCCAGGTGCTCATTGTCCCCCATCTGTTTCCTTCGCCATCTGTAGGAATACAAGCTAACCCTCTCTCCCAGGAAGTTAACCTATCTAGTCCCTTCTATTTACTATTTTCTAAATCTCTCCTCATCATCTGGCAATTACATTGGAGCTGTTTGCACTAGACACTGCCCTGTTGGTTTAAAAAGCCTTTATTCTCTTCAATTATAATCCCTTTCTGTTATCGGATTGCTTTTTGGCTGACTGATCATGTAGCCTCTTTCTGCCATGTGATTATTTTTTGGCTGATAGATTACATCAGAGTCCTGACTTTCTAAAGACTCTGAGTTTAAACTCAGCTGCCATCATGCCCCACTTGTCTTTTGTATGATATCTTGGAGCTGGGCCCTGACTCTCATTTCCCTGGGTCAATATACATTCTGAGGCCCAGTGGAAGCCCTTATGGCATTTTGGATATAGGGTTTTAGGTCTTCTCTCACCCTGTCCTTTCACTCTATCTCTATACCTATACTGGACTCTCAAATGTCCAACTTTTCCACACTGAAAACATTAACAACTCTCTCTAGAAGTCCCTTGCCAAGAAGGACCCTGTCTTTCCATGTTCATCATAGTCTGAGTATAATAAGCATTTGTGCCCACTGTGACACAACATCTTATGATCTCCTTTAAAGGAGCATCTTTGTATAATTCTTTTGCAAATCTCATTAGCATTTTCCTTAGTCAGATGTCTGGTCATTATTTCTGTAGCTGCATTTTCTCCAATGGTTCTTGTGACAGCTGTTTGCAACATCCCACAAAATCCCCAAAGGATTCATTGGGACCTTGCTCTATTTTTTGTGAAAGCTTCTCCTTGATCTTTCTATGGGATGGTACCCCAAACTTTTATAGCAGCAGTAGCAATTTGTTCATTCTCTCCTTTGGGGTAATTAATCTGTACTGAATTCTCTCCATACTGACCTTCACCTGCTAATTGGTCAAAAGTGATTTGTACATTAACTCTTGTTTGCCTATTGCATCTGGCTTGAATCCTACATAATTCATGATATTCCAAAAGCCACAAGTTTTGTTCAGGTTCAAATATTTTCATAATATTATAGATTCTTAGAGTTGGAGAGAATTTAAAGGCTATCATCTCTTCCTTTCTATCCCATGTAAAAATCTCTTTTATATTAACTCTCTGAAATATAGTCTTCCTGTTTTCTGTTCAAGTATTATCAATGATAAGGAAGTGATGCAACTTATTCCAGCCTTGAATAACTCCAATTAGAATGTTTATTTTAGTTCTTTACACTAATCGAAATTTCTTTTTTCAATTTCATTTTGTACAATTCTGAGGCAGTTTGTCTTTATGATAAATAAACTATTTAATAATACCATTGAATGACTCCTAAGGCTTTTCTTTGAAAACATTATTTTTTCCAAAGAATTTTTTAAGTCATACATGTACAATCATTTTAAACATGTTTCTACATTAATCATGTTGTGAAAGGAGAGTCAAACCAAAAGGGAAAAAAAAACACAAGAAAGAAAAAAGAAAATAAAAAAGTGAAAATACTATGCTTCTATAAGCTTTCAGATTTCATAGTTCCTTCTCTGAATGTAGATAGTATTTTCCATATTGGGCCTTTTGGAATTGACTTTTACTTTTTACTTAATCTTGTAATGAAAGATTTTTAAAAACCTTTTTAAAGATTTGAAAATGATCCTGAGTCCTTGGTAATTATTGGTTTTAATTTTGTCATTAATTTTTTTAAAAAAAAGTTTTATCAAAATCTTCAGGGAGACTACGTGTATACAAGTATGTGTCATATGTGGGGAAAAACAAAAACAAAAACAAAGAAAAAAGTAGTGTGGATAATATTGATGCTACACATGGAGGCACTTGTAAAATTTGAGTGTTTCAAGAATTACTATTTTGATAACACCAACTATTTAATGATAGAGAAATAATCAATATTAAGTACATTAAAATAGTACCAATTCAACTTGACAAATCCAGCAAAATGGGAAGCACTGGATAATATTAATAGCTGTACAAGACAGGTGACTTGTGGTTATAGTCAAGAAAGGAACATGTGTATTTAAGTCTTACTTTTTATACTTAAAAGATGTATAAATCAAAAAGTTTTTGCACAAACAAAACCAACAGGCACAAGATTAAAAGAGAAGTACAAAGCTGGGAAAAATCTTTACAACCAGTATTTCTGATAAAGGTATCATTTCTAAAATATATAAAGAACTGTGTCAAATTTTAAAAAATACACATCATTCCCCAGTTGATAAGTGTCAAAGGATATGAATAGACAATTTTCAGATAATAAAATTAAAGCCATTTATAATTATATGAAAAATGTTCTAAATCACTTTTGATTAGAGAAATGCAAATTAAAACAACTGTGAAGTACCACCTTACACTCTCAGATTGGCTAAAATGACAGGAAAGGATAAAGATAAATGTTGGATGGAGGGGATGTGGGAAAACTGGGACACTAATGTATGGTTGCTGGTGATGTGAAATGATCCAACCATTCTGGAGAACAAACTGGAACTACGCCTAATGGGCAATAAAACTGTGCATACCCTTAGAACCAGCAATGCCATTACTGCCAAGAAATCATAAAGGAATGAAAAGGACCCACATGTGCAAATTTGTTTGTAACAGCTCTTTTTGTGGTAGCAAAGAATTGAAAAGGAGTGGATGCCCATTAATTAGGGAATAGCTGAACAAGTTGTGGTATATGAAGGTAGCAGAAGATTATTGTTCTATACAATATTATAAACAAGCTGATTTGAGAAAGTCCTGAAAAGATTTACACAAACTGATGCTGATTGAAAGAAGCAGAACCAGGAATACTTAGTACACAATAACAGCAAGAATGTGTGATGATTAACTATGAAAGGCTTGGTTCTTCTCAGAGTTCAGTAATCCAAAAGAATCCCAATAGACAGAGGATAAAAAATGCCATCTGCAACCAGCGAAAGTATTATAAGGAGACAATGTAATTCAACACATGTTATGTTCACTACTTTTTTTTAAAATAATATTTCCCATGATTTTTCCCATTTGTTCTGATTTTTCTCTCCCAACATAATTCATAAAACAATGTACATTAAAAATAAATAAGCTAAAAAAAAAAAAGATGTGTGACCCTGGGTATGTTGATTAACTTCTCAGTGCTCCAAAAAACTTTCTAAGATTAGAATGCATTGATAAAGGCAGGGTTTTTTTCTGCATTTCTTTTCTTTTCTTTTTATTACTAGGACTTCCCCATAATCATTGAAATCATAGGCCTAGTCCCCAAACAAAAATCTATTTCATAACATTGTTTCAAAGAAAAAAATTAAGTAAATTTCACTATAAGTGTAAACCGCTAGAATTTTTTCATTCTTTTTACTTAAAAAGTATCTCCATGAAAGAACATCTGTTGAGAACAACAATAATTACTAGCTTTGTATATTAATAGAAATTCATATCTCAGAATGGGAAGAGACTACACAGATCAAGTCTATCCTGCTGAATTTTGTTTTTATTATAATTTATATTTTTGGCTGTATCTTTTGGTTCATCAATGTGGGGAGCTCTCAGTATTGAAATTTTTTCCCCTTTGCAAATCAGCAGAAACCAATTCTTGCTACCACTGTAAGCAATAACAACAAAAATCCAAAACACTGGTCCTATTTCTTAAATCCTCATAGCCTAAATTCTTTCCTTTTATCTCATGAAACCATCTGCTCTCAAAAAATGTGACTTTCACCCTCAGAAACAGATGAAGAAAAAGCCCTAATGGTTTTTAGTAAGGCAGTGAGTTCTGGCTATGTTGCCAATGGGTAGAGAGGAGAGGTGAAAACTTATTCCAGTTGTATGATAAGTCAGAGTAGAATGTCAATGCTCTAATTCTCCCGTTTCCTAAAGTAAGTCTCTAACATCTTTCTCCTTAGTGATGCCATCTTAGGTGGTGATGTACCAAGTTCTCATGACACAAGTATCTTACTTATACTCCCATCTGGAGATTGTAGCTTTATCTTCATAGCCAATTTCCTTTAAAGAAAAAAATTCTGGCTTTAAAGACTTACTCACCTCCATAGTCTTATGAAGAGATAATTATTTTCTCTCATCCATTCTGTTTTTCTCATCTTTCATGTCTGTGTTTTGTAAGTTCTGAACTGAAATGGGAAGCTTCCTCACATTCATTAGCTTTGTGAAGCTCTTCTCTAGGACAATTCAATAATACATAAAATATGAGTTCTTGAATTTTTAAATTATTAAAATTAGTAAATTCCCATTTCTCAATGCATGGTTTCAAATGCTTATCTTTTTATTTGGAAAAAAAATAAAACATATTTATAAGGCCCCTAACTTGAAGATGTTGCAGGGGAAATGGCAATTTGTGCCCTTAGGGGGAATACATTGCTTATTGTTATTGTCAACTATACATCCAGAAATTATGACATATAACATAGTAAAGTACTAATATTTAATAGTATAAGAATGAAAGCATAAAACTATATGGAACTCATCTTCCACAATTCTGGAAGCTTAGCAACCTTCAAGGAATGGAGAAAAAATGTCTGCCTCTTCCTCCTCCTCATCTCAAATGATTGAATGTATAAATAAAAAGAGAATCTCTGGTTAGAAAAGTGAAGAAAAGTATAATGGACTACAAAGGATCTTTTCCACAAAAGCCTCTATTTCACCCATCTACTTGATTCTATACATTTCTTTGCTGAAATAGCTTTACAATGCTCTGATTATCTCCCTGCCTTAGTGTCTGATGACCTAGGACTGCCCTGATTGCCCTTCCTAGTGAGCTTGGGAGGAGAAGCTTGTTTTTCTTATATCTCTTTAAATATTTGTCTCCAAGATCTAAACTTATTCATCTTTGATGAGGAGAGTAATTCAATCTCCCCCAGGTCACCAAGAATTGGAATAAGTTGATAATGAAAGCAATCCCCCTTTTTTCACAGACTTCTGAGTCACATTGATTTTTTTGACAGGAGTATTACATTTCTTCTAGTGGTCAGAAATTTAGTAGTTCCTTGTAAAGTCGTGAGATATATTTGACATCTGTAAATATGCATCCCAAGCATCAAAAGAAACATCACTAATGATTATCTGAATAGTACAGATACTCAATTCATGGAACCATTTATATCAAATGTATGTTAACAATATATGTAATAAAAATAGTACAAAGTACAATTTCTTTTTTTTAATTAATAATTTTTATTATATATATATATTTTTATAATATTATCCCTTGTATTCAATTTTTCCAAATTATCCCCCCTCCCTCTATTCCCTCCCCCCGATGACAGGCAATCCCATACATTTTACATGTGTTACAATATAGTCTAGATACAATACATGTGTGTGAATATCATTTTCTTGTTGCACAATAAACATTAGATTCCGAAGGTACATGCAACCTGGGCAGACAGATATTAGTGCTAGCAATTTACATTCACTTCCCAGTGTTTCTTCTCTGGGTGTAGCTACCTCTGTCCATCATTGATCAACTGGAAGTGAGTTGGATCTTCTTAATGTTGAAGATTTCCACTTCCATCAGAATACATCCTCATACAGTATTGTTGTTGAAGTGTACAGTGATCTTCTGGTTCTGCTCATTTCACTCAGCATCAGTTGATTTAAGTCTCTCCAGGCCTCTCTGTATTCCTCCTGCTGGTCATTTCTTACAGAGCAATAATATTCCATAACCTTCATATACCATAATTTACCCAACCATTCTCCAACTGATGGACATCCATTCATCTTCCAGTTTCTAGCTACAACAAAAAGAGCTGCCCCAAACATTTTGGCACATATATGTCTCTTTCCGCTCTTTAGTATTTCTTTGGGATATAAGCCCAGTAGTAGCGCTGCTGGGTCAAAGGGTATGCACAGTTTGATAACTTTTTGGGCATAATTCCAGATTGCTCTCCAGAATGGCTGGATTCTTTCGCAACTCCACCAGCAATGTATTATCCCAGTTTCCCCACATCCCCTCCAACATTCATCATTATTTGTTCCTGTTATCTTAGCCAATCTGACAGGTGTGTAGTGGTATCTCAGAGTTGTCTTAATTTGCATTTCTCTGATCAGTAGTGATTTGGAACACTCTTTCATGTGAGTGGATATAGTTTCAATTTCTTCCTCTGAGAATTGTCTGTTCATATCCTTTGACCATTTATCAATTGGAGAATGGTTCGGTTTCTTATAAATTAGGGTCAGTTCTCTATATATTTTGGAAATGAAACCTTTGTCAGAACCTTTGTTTTTAAAAATATTTTCCCAATTTGTTACTTCCCTTCTAATCTTGTTTGCATTAGTATTATTTGTACAGAAACTTTTTAGCTTGATGTAATCAAAATCTTCTATTTTGTAATCAATAATGATCTCTAATTCTCCTCTGGTCATAAATTCCTTCCTCCTCCACAGGTCTGAGAGGTAGACTATTCCCTGTTCCTCTAATCTATTTATGATCTCATTCTTTATACTTAAATCATGGACTCATTTTGATCTTATCTTGGTATATGGTGTTAAGTATGGATCCATATCTAATTTCTGCCATATTAATTTCCAGTTTTCCCAACAGTTTTTTCCGAATAATGAATTTTTATCCCTAATGTTGGTATCTTTGGGTTTGTCAAAGATTAGATTGCTATAGATATACCCTTTTTTGTCCTTTGTATCTAATCTCTTCCACTGATCTACCAGTCTATTTCTTAGCCAATACCAAATGGTTTAGGTGACTGCTGCTATATAATATAGCTTTAGATCAGGTACACTTAGACCACCTTCCTCTGAGTTTTTTTTCATTAGTTCCCTTGCAATTCTCGACCTTTTATTCTTCCATATGAATTTTGTTGTTGTTTTTTTCTAGGTTATTGAAATAGTTTCTTGGGAGTCTGATTGGTATAGCACTAAATAAATAGATTAGTTTGGGGAGTATTGTCATCTTTATTATATTCGCTTGGCCTATCCAAGAGCACTGAATGTCTTTCCAATTATTTAAATCTGACTTTATGTGGCAAGTGTTTTGTAATTTTTCTCATATAATTCCTGACTTTTCTTTGGTAGATGGATTCCCAAATACTTTCTACTCTCAACATTTGCTTGGAATGGAATTTCTCTTTGTATCTCTTGCTGTTGCATTTTGTTAGTGATATATAAAAATGCCGAGGATTTATGTGGATTTATTTTGTATCCTGCCACTTTGCTGAAATTTTGAATTATTTCTAGTAGCTTTTTAGCAGAGTCTTTGGGGTTCTCTAAGTATACCATCATGTCATCTGCAAAAAGTGATAGTTTGATTTCCTCATTTCCTACTCTAATTCCTTGGATCTCTTTCTCGGCTCTTATTGCCGAAGCTAGCATATCTAGTACTATATTGAATAGTAATGGTGATAGTGGGCAACCTTGTTTCACTCCTGATCTTACTGGGAAAGGTTGCAGTTTATTTCTATTGCATATTATGCTTACTGAAGGTCTTAAATATATGCTCCTGATTATTCCAAGGAATAGTCCATTTATTCCTATACTCTCAAGAGTTTTTAGTAGGAATGGGTGTTGGATTTTGTCAAATGCTTTTTCTGCATCTATTGAGATGATCATATGGTTCTTATTAATTTGATTATTAATATGGTCAATTATATTAATAGTTTTCCTAATATTAAACCAGCCCTGCATTCCTGGAATAAATCCTACTTGATCATAGTGTATTATTCTGGGGATGATTTTCTGAAGTCTTTTTGCTAATATCTTATTTAAGATTTTAGCATCAATATTCATTAAGGAGATTGGTCTATAATTTTCTTTCTCAGTTTTCGATCTACCTGGTTTAGGTATCAGTACCATGTCTGTGTCATAAAAGGAGTTTGGTAGGACTCCTTCATCCCCTATTTTTTCAAATAGTTTATATAGCATTGGAGTTAGTTGTTCTTTAAATGTTTTGTAGAATTCACATGTGAATCCATCTGGCCCTGGGGATTTTTTCCTGGGGAGTTGATTAATAGCTTGTTCTATTTCTTTTTCTGAAATGGGACTATTTAAGCAATTTATTTCCTCCTCTGTTAATCTAGGGAGCCTATATTTTTGGAGGAAGTCATCCATTTCACTTAAGTTATCAAATTTATTGGCATAAAGTTGGGCAAAGTAACTCCTTATTATTTCTCTAATTTCCTCTTCATTGGTGGAAAGATCCCCCTTTTCATTTGTAAGACTATCAATTTGATTTTCCTCTTTCTTCTTTCTGATCAGATTTACCAAAGGTTTATCTATTTTATTGGCTTTTTCATAAAACCAACTCTTGGTTTTATTTATTAATTCAATAGTTTTTTTACTTTCAATATTATTGATTTCTCCTTTTAATTTTTGTATTTCAAGTTTAATTTTTGGTTGGGGGTTTATAATTTGGTATTTTTCTAGCCTTTTAAATTGTAAGCCCAATTCGTTAATCTTTTCTTTCTCTATTTTCTTCAAATAAGCCTCTAAAGATATAAAATTTCCCCTTATTACTGCTTTAGCTGCATCCCACAGATTTTGGTATGATGTCTCATCATTGTCATTATCTTGGGTGAAATTATTAATTGTTTCTATAATTTGCTCTTTCACCCAGTCATTCTTTAAGATGAGATTATTCAGTTTCCAATTACTTTTTGGTCTATTTACCCCTAACTTTTTACTGAATGTAGCTTTTATTGCATTGTGATCTGAGAAGAAGGCATTTATTATTTCTGCCTTCTTACATTTAATACAAAGTACAATTTCACTGGCTGTTTTTGACACACTGTTTAAAAGTTCATCTATATATATGCATAGAACACATACATTCAATTAAGTATAAGCAGAAAAAATGAAGCTAGGTAATAATAACAATAGAACTTTGCAATACATAATAAATATGTCATATATAATGCAACATGCATGCATTTTAGTGTATATATACATATAATGGATAAACAGAAAAGTAATGGATAAATCACAAAGGAAGAGCTACATTTCACATAATGCTAGCACTAAATAAATAAAAGACTCATGAAATAATTATTTTCCAGTCTTCCTGTGTATTTGTTGCATATTTCCATTGTTTGCTAAACCTATTGTGATTACAGTTTCAAGGCTAAACATCAATTCAACTTTGTTATGTTTCCATACTCTGAAACCTTTAAGAATCCAAATGGATAATGGATTGTTTCAAGCTGTCCTTCATGATGTCCAATGCCAACTACCAGTCATGAAATCAGAGGTGATGTATAAATCTTGCTAATGATAGCATCATTTGACACAATGACTATAGTTTTAGCAACTTCTTTCTTAATTTTCAGAGGGAGGTCAAGGTAGAAAGGTTTACAGTGGTATAGTGTAGAAGTATAATACCATCTGACATAATGGAAGAGAAGATTCACATTTAAAAAAAGTTTTTAATTTTAGAATTTTATTTGTTGCCCATTATTTATGCTACTATAAATTTCACATTTTATGAGAAGTGAATAATGTATGCAATTATTGTTTTTTATTGCTATGTCAGCACAAAAGATTACAGAATTCTTGGGAATTAGTGTTGATAAAAATGTTTTGCATATTACCAAATTCATTTTGTATACTGCATTCTAGGGCTTACTTCACAGTCACTGTTAAGAATAGTATATATTGTCAGAATGGATATTTCCTTATGAAATTGTATGTAGAAAAGTATAGTCTTCAGCAATCTCTAGTGAAAGATTTCAGTTTTTGGTGGCCATAGGAAGCTAACTCCTATTTTCCAAAGATTCAATGAATCAACATTAACATTTTTTATTTATTTATTTATTTTTATTTTTTATTTTATAATTTTTTATTCATTTTTCCAAATTATCCCCTCCCTCCCTCCACTCCCTCCCCCCGATGGCAGGTAATCCCATACATTTTACATGTGTTACAATATAACCTAGATACAATATATGTGTGTAAATACCATTTTCTTGTTGTACAATACACATTAGATTCCGAAGGTATAAGTAACCTGGGTAGATAGACAGTAGTGCTAACAGTTTACATTCACTTCCCAGTGTTCCTTCTCTGGGTGAAGTTGTTTCTGTACATCATTGATCAGCTGGAAGTGAGTTGGATCTTCTTTATGTTGAAGATATCCACTTCCATCAGAATACATCCTCATACACTATTGTTGTTGAAGTGTACAGCAATCTTCTGGTTCTGCTCATTTCACTCAGCAACAGTTGATTTAAGTCTCTCCAAGCCTCTCTGTATTCCTCCTGCTGGTTATTTCTTACAGAGCAATAATATTCCATAACCTTCATATACCACAATTTACCCAACCATTCTCCAATTGATGGACATCCATTCAACTTCCAGTTTCTAGCTACAACAAAAAGAGCTGCCACAAACATTTTGGCACATACAGGTCCCTTTCCACTCTTTAGTATTTCTTTGGGATATAATCCCAATAACAGCAATGCTGGGTCAAAGGGTATGCACAGTTTGACAACTTTTTGGGCATAGTTCCAAATTGCTCTCCAGAATGGCTGGATTCTTTCACAACTCCACCAACAATGTATCAGTGTCCCAGTTTTCCCACATCCCCTCCAACATTCATCATTATTTGTTCCTGTCATCTTAGCCAATCGACAGGTGTATAAGTGGTATCTCAGAGTTGTCTTAATTTGCATTTCTCTGATCAGTAGTGATTTGGAACACTCTTTCATATGAGTGGAAATTGTTTCAATTTCATCATCTGAGAATTGTCTGTTCATATCGCTTGACCATTTATCAATTGGAGAATGGTTTGGTTTCCTATAAATCAGGGTCAGTTCTCTATATATTTTGGAAATGAGACCTTTGTCAGAACCTTTCCTTTTAAAAATATTTTCCCAATTTGTTACTTCCCTTCTAATCTGGTTTGCATTAGTATTGTTTGTACAGAAACTTTTTAGTTTGATGTAATCAAAATCTTCTATTTTGTAATCAATAATGATCTCTAATTCTCCTCTGGTCATAAATTCCTTCCTTCTCCACAGGTCTGATAGGTAGACTATTCTATGTTCTTCTAATCTATTTATGATCTCATTCTTTATGCCTAAATCATGGACCCATTTTGATCTTATCTTGGTATATGGTGTTAAATGTGGGTCCATATCTAATTTCTGCCATACTAATTTCCAGTTTTCCCAACAGTTTTTTCCGAATAATGAATTTTTGTCCCTAATGTTGCTATCTTTGGGTTTGTCAAAGATTAGATTGCTATAGATGTACCCTTTTTTGTCCTTTGTATCTAATCTGTTCCACTGATCTACCAGTCTATTTCTTAGCCAATACCAAATGGTTTAGGTGACTGCTGCTATATAATAAAGCTTTAGATCAGGTACACTTAGACCACCTTCCTCTGACTTTTATTTCATTAGTTCCCTTGCAATTCTCGACCTTTTATTCTTCCATATGAATTTTGTTGTTATTTTTTCTAGGTCATTGAAATAGTTTCTTGCGAGTCTGATTGGTATAGCACTAAATAAATAGATTAGTTTGGGGAGTATTGTCATCTTTATTATATTCGCTCGGCCTATCCAAGAGCACTGAATGTCTTTCCAATTATTTAAATCTGACTTTATTTATGTGGCAAATGTTTTGTAATTTTTCTCATATAATTCCTGACTATTCTTTGGTAGATGGATTCCAAAATACTTTACACTCTCAACATTTGTTTGGAATGGAATTTCTCTTTGTATCTCTTGCTGTTGCATTTTGTTGGTGATATATAGGAATGCTGAGGATTTATGTGGATTTATTTTGTATCCTGCCACTTTGCCAAAATTCTGAATTATTTGTAATAGCTTTTTAGCAGAGTCTTTGGGGTTCTCTAAGTATACCATCATGTCATCTGCAAACAGTGATAGTTTGATTTCCTCATTTCCTACTCTAATTCCTTGAATCTCTTTCTCAGCTCTTATTGCCGAGGCTAGCGTTTCTAGTACTATATTGAATAGTAATGGTGATAGTGGGCAACCTTGTTTCACTCCTGATCTTACTGGGAAAGGTTGCAGTTCATTTCTATTGCATATTATGCTTACTGACGGTCTTAAATATATGCTCCTGATTATTCTAAAGAATAATCCATTTATTCCTATACTCTCAAGAGTTTTTTAGTAGGAATGGGTGTTGGATTTTGTCAAATGCTTTTTCTGCATCTATTGAGATGATCATATGGTTTTTATTAATTTGATTATTAATATGGTCAATTATACTAATAGTTTTCCTAATATTAAACCAGCCCTGCATTCCTGGTATGAATCCTACTTGATCATAGTGTATTATCCTGGGGATGATTTTCTGAAGTCTTTTTGCTAATATCTTATTTAAGATTTTAGCATCAATATTCATTAAGGAAATTGGTCTATAATTTTCTTTCTCAGTTTTCGATCGACCTGGTTTAGGTATCAGTACCATGTTTGTGTCATAAAAGGAGTTTGGTAGGACTCCTTCATACCCTATTTTTTCAAATAGTTTATATAGCATTGGGGCTAATTGTTCTTTAAATGTTTGGTAGAATTCACATGTGAATCCATCTGTTCCTGGGGGGATTTTTTCCTGGGGAGTTGATTAATAGCTTGTTCTATTTCTTTTTCTGAAATGGGACTATTTAAGCAATTTATTTCCTCCTCTGTTAATCTAGGAAGCCTATATTTTTGAAGGAATTAATCCATTTCACTTAAGTTATCAAATTTATTGGCATAAAGTTGGGCAAAGTAACTCCTTATTATTTCTCTAATTTCCTCTTCATTGGTGGAAAGATCCCCCTTTTCATTTGTAAGACTATCAATTTAATTTTCCTCTTTCTTTTTTCTGATCAGATTTACCAAAGGTTTATCTATTTTATTGGCTTTTTCATAAAACCAACTCTTGGTTTTATTTATTAATTCAATAGTTTTTTTACTTTCAATATTATTGATTTCTCCTTTTAATTTTTGTATTTCAAGTTTAATTTTTGGTTGGGGGTTTATAATTTGGTCTTTTTCTAGCCTTTTAAGTTGCAAGCCCAATTCGTTAATCTTTTCTTTCTCTATTTTCTTCAAATAAGCCTCTAAAGATATAAAATTTCCCCTTATTACTGCTTTAGCTGCATCCCACAGATTTTGGTATGATGTCTCATCATTGTCATTATCTTGGGTGAAATTATTAATTGTTTCTATAATTTGCTTTTTCACCCAGTCATTCTTTAAGATGAGATTATTCAGTTTCCAATTACTTTTTGGTCTATTTATCCCTAACTTTTTACTGAATGTAGCTTTATTGCATTGTGATCTGAGAAGAAGGCATTTATTATATCTGCCTTCCTACATTTAATTTTGAGATCTTTATGTCCTAATATATGGTCTATTTTTGTATAGGATCCATGAACTGCTGAGAAGAAAGTATATTCCTTCCTATTGCCATTCAGTTTTCTCCAAAGGTCTATCATACCTAGTTTTTCTAATGTTCTATTTACTTTTTTAATTTCTTTCTAGTTTGTTTTGTGGTTTGATTTATCTAATTTTGAGAATGCAAGGTTGAGATCTCCCACTATTATAGTTTTGCTGTTTATTTCTTCTTGCAATTCTCTTAACTTTTCCTTTAGAAAGTTAGATGCTATACCACTTGGTGCATATATGTTTAGTATCGATATGGCTTCATTATTTATGCTACCTTTCAGCAGGATATAGTTTCCTTCCTTATCTCTTTTAATTAGATCAACTTCTGCTTTTGCTTGATCTGAAATAAGGATAGCTACCCCTGCTTTTTTGGCTTTACCTGAAGCATAATAGATTCTGCTCCAACCTTTTACCTTTACTCTATATGTATCTCCCTGCTTTAAATGTGTTTCCTGTAAACAACATATTGTAGGGTTCCGATTTTTGATCCAGTCTGCTATCTGTTTCCATTTGATGGGAGCGTTCATCCCATTCACATTTACAGTTAAAATTACTAATTCTGTATTTCCTGCCATCATATTATCCCCAGATTATGCTTTTTCCCTTGACCCCTTGAACCCCTTCCCCAATATTCAATTTATAGACCCCCCTTGTGACGCGCAGCCCTCCCCTTTTTTATTTAGTATCCCCCCTCCACGTCCCTTCCCTTATTCTCCTTTTCCTTTTCCCTTTTCCTCTCCCCCCTTTTAATGAGGTGAGAGAGAATTCTCTGAAAAACAAATATGACAATTATTTACTCTTTGAGCCTCTTCTGATGAGAGTAAGATTTACACAATGGTTCTCCCCCTCTCTAAATTCCCTCAGATATGGTGTATTTTCTATGCCTCTTCCTGGGATGTAGTTTCCCTCTTTTTATCACTCCCTCCACTTTTTCTGATAATATCCCCTTCCCTTTACTACATCCCCTCCTTTTTTTTTCTTTTATATCAGTAAAATCAAATTATCCATGTGTACTTTCTATATACCCACAACAGAGATATAGTTCTCAAGGGTTCTGTGTACCTTTTTCTGTTTCTCTTCAGTCTTGTGGATGTAGATCAAATTTTTTGTTTAAGTCTGGTTTTTTTCTTAGAAACATATGGAATTCCTCTATTTCATTGAATGACCATCTTCTTCCATGAAAAAAGATGCTAAACTTAGCTGGGTAGTTTATTCTTGGTTGCAGTCCTTGATCTTTTGCCTTTCGGAATATCAGGTTCCAGGCCCTTCGATCTTTTAATGTGGAGGCAGCCAGATCTTGGGTGACCCTTATTGTGGCACCTTGGTATTTAAATTGTTTTTTTCTAGCTGCTTGCAGGATTTTCTCCTTTGTGTGGTAATTCTGCAGCTTAGCCACAATATTCCGTGGTGTTCTTTTTTTAGGGTCTATTTCAGAAGGTCTTCGATGAATTCTTTCAACATCTACTTTCCCCTCTGTTTCTCTTATCTCTGGACAGTTCTCTTTGATAATTTCCTGTAAAATAGAATCTAGGCTCTTTTTTTGGTCATAGTTTTCGGATAGTCCAATGATCCGCAGATTATCTCTCCTAGATCTATTTTCCAGGTCTATAGAATTCCCCAGTAAGTATTTGACGTTGTTCTCTAGCTTCTCTTTTTTTTTTTTTTTTTTTTTTTTTTGACTGATTCTTGGGTTCTCAATGAATCATTCATTTCTATTTATTCCATCCTGACTTTTAAGGAATTATTTTTTTCATTCATAGTTTTTAGTTCTTTTTGTAAATGCCCAGTTTTATTTTTAAATGAGTTATTTTGCTCTATTGAATTTTTTTCCATTTCCCTAATTTTTTTTTGAGAATTATTTTCTTTTTCCAATTCAGAAATCCTATTTTCTTGGGACGTTTTTATCTTCTCCAATTCAGAAATCCTATTTTCTTGAGACTTTTTTATCTTCTCCACTTCAGAAATCCTACTTTCCTGTGATTTTTTTACCTTTTCTAATTCACAAATTTTGTTTCCCTGCATCTCCTGTGAATTCTTTATTTTTTCCAACTCCAATTTCAGAACGTTGTTATTCTCTATCATAGCTTCTCTTTTCTTTCCCCATTTTTATTCAAACTCTCTTAACTTTTTAATAGTCTCTTCATGGAGAGAGTTATGTGATGGGGGGCCGGAATCGTTCCCCTTTAGGTTGTTATCTGCTGACTCTCTGCTGTTAACTTCCTCGGGGTTGGATACCCGCTCTTTTTCTGTGTAGAAGGAATCTATGGTTTTTTGGGGCTTCTTGCTCATACTTAAAAAATCTTTTGGGGTCTGTCCCTGGGGTAGGAAATTATTTAGTTATTTCTATACCAGATTCCTCCCAGACCAGATGGATGCAGCGGCCCCTGTGCCTGAGCTAAGAGAGAGCTCTGGGAGAGAGTTCCCCACCCCCTCCCTTGAAGTGCCTCAGAGGTGACTAGCACTGCTGTGACCTGAGGGCTCTGTGTTTTAGCGGCTTCCCTGAGGTTTGAGACTGAACAGTAAAGGCGACTCAAAGTCTAGCCTATGCGTCCAGGTGGGTCATGGATTTCTGCAGCAGGTGATGTGAAAAGCCCCTGAGCTCAAACTGGAAGTGTCTGCCAGAAACCGCGGTCCCTAGTTCAAAGGTTCCGCTTCTCTGGGACTTCTTTTCCACCTCCTCCAGCTGAGCCAGGCACTATGAGTTACTGCCCCGCCCACTCTTCAATCTCTTAACTACCCCGAGGTAAAAGCCTGGATTGCCTATGTTGGCCACACCCCCGGTGCCGAGATCTGCTGAGTCACCCTTGGGATCCGGGGAGATCCAATCTGGTTTTAAATTTTAAAGTGGCTTATATTTCTCCTCTGAACTGCTGTTTTATAAGCAGAGAAGAGCTAACAGCCTGTGCCAGATTCTTTTATGTCAGTGGATTCTCTGATCCCAGAGCCCTCCCTAGCGCCAGTACCCCACCGTCTGCGCTGGCCTCTCTTCTTCCTCCCCTGGGAGCTGACCTTTCCTGCTGAAACTCCAGATTCTCTTCAGCTGGTAAGTCGTGCTTCCAGTCCTTGTGGATTCTATCAGTCCAACACTATTTCTGAGGCTGATTAAATCTAGTTGGTTGTGAGGGAAGAAAGGAGCTAACACAGTTGCCCATCTTGGCTCCGCCCCTCCAACATTAACATTTTTAACTTTCATGCCATTTTCTAAGAACATTACTCTCATGAAAGTTGAGGAATGGCTTAATTTTTATTATCTACTTCCAGAGGCATTCAGTCAATGAAGGCATTTCAGTAGTTTGCTAGTGCTTATATTCATAATACAACATATTTTGGTAACATTTTCATAATATAATGATTACAAATCTCTCTCACTTTTAGGCCTCATTTTTGTTTATACTATTTTCAGAGTTCATTCTTGACCCATGTATCCAAAGTTATCATGTCAATCTGGCATGACTATAGAGCAATGATTATTGTAGAGCACTAAATTGCTTCTAATAAAACTTAGTAAGATGTGTAGAACCAGTTTATTAGGTTAATATTACTGCAGATTTGATGATTACTGAAATATTATTATAGTGAATAATCTTCAAATGTTGCATGATATAAATTTTTTAAAAAACTTAGGATGAAAAATAATTAAATTTGATACAAGTAAAATGTACTTGTAGTAGCAACTTGCTATTTCAGAGAATGTATTAGAAAAAAATTCTTGCTATGAAAAATTAATTTCCCAGGAATAACACATTTTTTGAAAGAAATGAACAAGTCATAAATCCATCCTATTTTTGTGAAATGATTAACAATTTAATAGATTTTTTATGTTAATAGCCTCTTGTAACTAAAATTAAACCTCCACAGATTCATAGAGATGGGAAACAGCAACCAGAAATTGGAAAGGAAAATTTATAAAGACTGTTAATGCTTTTTCATCTAATAATACCTGAGAGGGGGAATATTTTTGAATTGGGAAGGCAAATAGAAAGAGAGAAAGAAAGCAATTACATTTTAGATATTTCCTAAGATATGCAAATAATTAGTAAGAGTTATTGAAAAGAGTATTCGGACTTCCAGCCAAGATGGCAGAAAGGAGGCACACAGCTGCTTGAGCTCCACGTTTTCTTTCAGAATTTATTTCATCACAAGCCTCGGTATTAATGCTTGACCGGAAAAAAACCCACAAATAATTATCAACAGAAGATATCTTTGAAATTCACCAGAAAAGGTCTGTTTTTGCTCAGGGGAGAGGACGAACAGACTGGGCACAGGCTGAGGGCAAGTAGTGAGAACAAGGCAGGCAGCTCACACAGCTCAGACCAGAGTGGGGAGGAGTGCAAACTCTGCCGTTTCTGTGGAACGACCTTTACCCCAGTGTAGATATTCCATCTTGGCAGCAAGCCAGGATCAGAAGAGAAGCCGTAAATGCAGGAGGTAAAGTATAAAACCCCAAAAAGCTAGCATCTCTCGGGACCTGACTACTCCCAGGAGTGACTCAGCACATTCCTAGAGACTCAGAGTGCAAATGCAGCACAGCCATTGCTGTCCTGTTAGTGCTTTGCTGCTGTCTCCTGCAGTCCATAGAGAAAGCCCAGTAACACCATCCAGCCCCATTCCCTCCCCGCCAAAAAAACAGACCAATTGTTTTCCTTATTAATTTGTTTTCTTTGACTCTGCTCTGACAAAATGAACAAAAAATTTAAAAGGGCTGTAACCATTGACAGCTTCTATATGGATAGAAAGCAGACTTCAAACCCTGAGGAGACTAAAAACAGACTGTCTCTAAAGGAATCTTCAAAGGGGGATATGATCAGCTCCTCAATATACAAGAATCTCATAGAGGAAATCAAAAAGGCTCTAACAAGAGAGCTAGAAGAGAAATGGGAAAAAGGAAAGAGAAGCTTGGCAAGAGAGTCTAGAGAAGTCATCCCACCCATTTAAAGACAGAGTGGATAAAAGAAATCAAATTATTGAAAAACAAAATTAGTGAGTTGGAAAAGGTAAACAACTCCAAGGAAAACAGGATTAGTGAGTTGGAAAAAGAAAATAACACTCTAAAAAATAAAATTGATGAAATGGGAAAAAAATTCCATAGAAGAGAAAAACTCACTTAAAAACTCAATTGGACAATTACAAAAAGATATAAAAAAATGAGTGAAGAAAATACATTGAAAATCAGAATCAAACAAGTAGAATTGGATGACTCAAGGAGAAACCAAGAAATACTTAAGCAAAACCAGAAAAATGAAACAATGGAAAAGAATGTCAAGTACCTTCTTGGGTAGACAACAGACATGGACAATAGATCCAGGAGAGACAATTTGAGAATAATTGTACTCCCTGAAAAATATGAGGGAAAAAAGAGCCTGGACACTATTTTCTAGGAAATTATCAAAGAGAACTGCCCAGATATTTTAGAAACAGATTGTAAAATAGACATTGAAAAAATTCATTGATCACCTACTGAAAGGGACCCTAAAATCAAAATGCCAAGAAATATAGTGGCCAAGTTCAAAAACCATCAGATGAAGGAAATAATATTGGAAGCTGCTAGAAAAAAATCAATTCAGATATGAAGGAGTCGCAATGAGGATAACCCAGGATCTAGCAGCATCCACATTAAAGGAGCGAAGGGCCTGGTATATGATATTTCAAAAGGCTAAGGAACTTGGTATGCAGCCAAGAATAACTTACCCAGTAAAAATGAGCATCTTTTTCCAGGGAAGGAGATGGAAATTTAATGAAATAAATGAATTCTCTCTATTCTTGATGAAAAAACCAGATCTACAAAAAAAGTTTGATCTACAAATACAGAACTCAAGAGATTTCTAAAAAGGTAAAAAGAAATCTTGAGAACTATATTTCTGCCATAAGGATATATAAAGAACACATATATAATTTGTTCTAGAAACTAAAGAAGGAAAGGAAATTATATCATAAAAAAGGGTAAAATGGTATTACTACATCTCATGAAGAGGCAAAGGTAACCTATTATATCTGAGAAAAAGAAAGGAGGGGGATGAACATAGTATGTATCAATAGACATATTTGATTTAGGTTGAAACTCCTTCCATTTCATTGAAAAGTGGAAGGGAAAAAGTGAAAAAGGAAGGAGTAAGCTAAGGGGAAGGGAATACAGAAATTGTGAGGAAAAGGGGTAAAATAAGGGGAGGAAATTTAAGGTGGGGGAGGGATACTAAAAAGGGAGTGCTGTGAAAAGCAAATGGTGCTCACAAGTTGGGGAGGGGGGTAAGGGGGAAGGAAAGGAAAAAAAGCATTATGCCAATAAATGCGATAACTTAAATGAAATGGAGGAATACCTTCAAAAATATAGCTTGCCCAGATTAACAGAGGAAGAAGTAAATAGTCTAAATAGTCCCATTTCAGAAAAAGAAATAGAACAAGCTATTAACCAACTCCCTAAGAAAAAATCCCCAGGACCAGATGGATTTACATGTGAATTCTACCAAACATTTAAAGAACAATTAACTCCAATGCTATATAAACTATTTGAAAAAATAGGGATTGAAGGAGTCCTACCAAATTCCTGTTACTAATACCTAAACCAGGTATGTTCAAAACAGAGAAAGAAAATTATAGACCAATCTCCCTACTGGATATTGATGCTAAAATCTTAAATAAAATATTAGCAAAAAGATTACAGAAAATCATCCCCAGGATAATACACTATGACCAAGTGGGAATTATACTAGGAATGCAGGGATGGTTCAATATTAGGAAAGCTATTAGCATAATCGATTATATCAATAACCAAATTAACAAAAGTCATATGATCATTTCAATAGATGCAGAAAAAGCATTTGATAAAATCAAACATCCATTCCTACTAAAAACACTTGAGAGTATAGGAACAAATGGACTATTCCTTAAAATAATAAGGAGTATATATTTAAAACCATCAGTAAACATCATATGTAATGGCGATAAACTGGAACATTTCCCAGTAAGATCAAGAGTGAAACAAGGTTGCCCACTATCACCATTACTATTCAATATTGTGCTAGAAATGCTAGCCTTGGCAATAAGAGTTGAGAAAGAGATTCAAGGAATTAGAGTAAGTGATGAGGAAATCAAACTATCACCCTTTGCAGATGATATGATGCTCTACCTAGAGAACCCCAAAGATTCTTCTATAAGTTATTAGAAATAATTCACAACTTTAGCAAAGTTGCAGGATACAAAATAAATCCACATAAATCCTCAGCATTTTTATACATTACCAACACAATCCAACAGCAAGAGACAAAGAGAAATTCCTTTCAAAATAACAGTCGATAGTATAAAATATTTGGGAATATATCTATCCAAATTAAAGTCAGGGATTATATGAGGAAAGTTACAAAACATTTGCCACAAAAATAAAGTCAGATTTAAATAATTGGAAAAATAGTAAGTGCTTTTGGATAGGCCAAGCAAATATAATCAAGATGACAATGTTCCCTAAATTAATCTATTTATTTAGTACTTTTATTTAGTACTATTTAGTACTATACCAATCAGACTCCTAAGAAATTGTTTTAATGACCTAGAAAAAATAAGAACAAAATTCGTATGGAAGAACAAAAGGTCGAGAATTTCAAGGGAATTAATGAAAAAAAAATCAAATCAAGGTAGCCTACCTATACCTGATCTAAAATTATATTATAAAGCAGCAGTCACCAAAACCATTTGGTATTGGCTAAGAAATAGACTAGTTGATCAGTGTAATACGTTAGGTTCACAGGACAAGATAGTGAATAAAATAGCAATCTAGTGTTTGACAAAACCAAAGATCTCAACTTCTGGGAAAAGAATTCATTATTTGACAAAAACTGCTGCGAAAACTAGAAATTAGTATGGCAGAAACTAGGAATGGATCCACACTTAACATCACATACCAAGATAAGATCAAAATGGTGTAGCGAGCTGTTGCTGACAACCTGAGTTCTCACCTAGTAATCCTAACAAAATTGGTCCATGATTTAGGCATAAAGAATGAGATCATAAATAAATTAGAGGGACTTCCGGCCAAGATGGGGACTTCCGGCCAAGATGGCGGCGTGGAGGCAGACAGCTGCTTGAGCTCCTCGTTTTCTCTCAGAACTTACTTCATGACAAGCCTCTGACTTAATGCTTGACCTAGAAAGAAATCCACAAATTATCACCAAGAGAAGACATCCTGGAAAGTCGCCAGAAAAGGTCTGTGTTTGTTCGGGGGAGGGTCAAGCAGACTGAGGGCAGACAGCCAGAGCAAGACAGGCAGCTCACACAGCTCAGACCAGAGGGGGAGGGGTGTGATCTCTGCCGTTTCTGCGAAAGGGCTTTTGCCCCAGTGTGGATACTCCGTCTTGGCAGCAAGCCAGGAGCAGCAGAGAGGGTGTAAACACCGGAGGTGAAGATTAAAACCCCAGAAAGCCAGCATCTCTCAGAGCCCGGCCACCCCCAACCCCCACCTGGACTGACTCGGTGCGTTCTCAGAGGCTCAGAGCGCAGACTCAGTACAGTCATTGCTGTTCTGTTAGTGGCTCTCTGCTGCCCTACCCCCAGTCTGTAGAGGAAGCCCATTAATACCATCCAGCCCTATCCCCCGCAAAACAGACCAATTGTTTCTCTTGTCAGTTTGTTTTCTTTGATTCCTACCCTGACAAAATGAACAAAAAATTCAAAAGGGCTCTAACCATTGACAGCTTCTGTGTGGAGAGGGAGCAGACTTCAAATGCTGAGGAGACTAGGAACAGAATGTCCCCAGATGTATCCCCTGGGAGGGATATAAGCTGCTCCTCAATACAAAAGAACCTCATAGAGGAAATCAAAAAGGCTCTCACAAGAGAGCTGGAAGAGAAATGGGAAAAGGAAAGGGAAGCTTGGCAAGAGAGCCTGGAGAAGTCATCCCATGCATTCAAAGACAGAATGGATAAAGAAATCAAATCATTGAGAAACAAGATTAGTGAGCTGGAAAAGGTAAACAGCTCCAAGGAAAACAGGATTAGTGAGCTGGAAAAGATAAACAACTCCAAGGAAAACAGGATTAGAGAGCTGGAAAAAGAAATCAGCTCTCTAAAAAATAAAATGGATAAAATGGAAAAAAATTCCATAGAAGATAAAAACTCAATTGGACAATTACAAAGAGATATAAAAAAAGTGAGTGAAGAAAATACATCATTGAAAATTAGACTGGAACAAGTAGAAATGAATGACTCAAGGAGAAACCAAGAGGGAGTCAAGCAAAACCAGAGAAATGAAACAATTGAAAAGACTGTCAAGTACCTTACCAGAAAGACAACAGACCTGGAAAACAGATCCAGGAGAGACAATTTGAGAATAATCGGACTCCCTGAAAAATGGGAGGAAAAAAAGAGCTTGGACACCATTTTCGAGGAAATTATCAAAGAGAACTGCCCAGACGTTTTGGAAACAGAGGGTAAAATAGACATTGAGAAAATTCATCGATCACCTACTGAAAGGGACCCTAAAATCAAAACGCCAAGAAATATAGTGGCCAAGTTCAAGAACCATCAGACAAAGGAAAAGATATTGGAAGCTGCTAGAAAAAAACAATTCAGATATGGAGGATCCACAATAAGGATAACACAGGATCTAGCAGCATCCACATTAAAAGAACGCAGGGCCTGGAACATGATATTCCGAAAGGCTAAGGAACTTGGTATGCAGCCAAGAATAACTTACCCAGCAAGAATGAGCATCGTTTTCCAGGGAAGAAGATGGACATTTAACGAAATAAATGAATTCCATCTATTTTTGATGAAAAAACCAGACCTACATAAGAGGTTTGATCTTCAAATACAGAACTCAAGGGACTTCTAAAAAAGGTAAAAAGAAATCTTGAGAACTATACTTCTGTCAAAAAAATATGTAAAGAACATATGTACAATTTGTCTTAGAAACTAGAGGTGGAAAGGAGATTATATCATAAAAAAGTGTAAAGTGGTGGTACTACATCTCATGAAGAGGCAAAGGTAACCTATTATATCTGAGAGAAAGAAAGGAGGGAGATGAACATAGCGTGTATCAATAGACATATTCGATTTATGGTGAAACTTCTTCCACTTCATTGAAAAGTGAAAGGGAAGGAGTAAGCTAAGGGGAAGGGAATACAGTAATTTCGAGGAAAAGGGGTAAAATAAGGGGAGGATCTTTAAGGTGGGGGAGGGATCCTTAAAAGGGAGGGCTGTGAAAAGCAAGTGGTGTTTACCAGTTTAATACTGGATAGGAGGGTAAAAGGGAAGGAAAGGGGAAAAGCATAAGCAGGGGTTAATAGGATGGCAAGCAATATAGAATTAGTCCTTCTAACCATAAATGTGAATGGGGCAAACTGCCTCATAAAGAGGAAGCAGTTAGCAGACTGGATTAAAAGTCAGAATCCTACTATATGTTGTTTACAGGAAACACACCTGAAACAGGATGAGACATTCAAACTAAAAGTAAAAGGGTGGAGCAGAATCTATTATGCTTCAGGCAAAACCAAAAAAGCAGGAGTAGCCATCCTCATCTCAGATCAAGCAAAAACAAAAATTGATCTAATTAAAAGAGATAAGGAAGGGCATTATATCCTGCTAAAGGGAAGCATCAATAGTGAAGCAGTATCAATATTAAACATGTATGCACCAAGTGGTGCAGCATCTAAATTCTTAAAAGAGAAATTAAGAGAGCTGCAAGAGGAAATAGATAGCAAAACTATAATAGCGGGAGATCTCAACCTTGCACTCTCAGAATTAGATAAATCAAACCACAAAATAAATAAGAAAGAAGTCAAAGAGGTAAATAGAATACTAGAAAAGTTTGATATGATAGATCTTTGGCGAAAGCTAAATGGAGACAGAAAGGAATATACTTTCTTCTCAGCAGTTCATGGAACCTATACAAAAATTGATCATATACTAGGGCATAAAAACCTCAAAATCAAATGCAGTAAGGCAGAAACAGTAAATGCATCCTTTTCAGACCATAATGCAATCAAAATAACATTTAATAAAAAGCCAGGGGAAAATAGACCAAAAAATAATTGGAAACTAAATAATCTTATACTAAAGAATGATTGGGTAAAACAGCAAATCATAGACATAATTAATAACTTCACCCAAGAAAATGACAATAATGAGACATCATACCAAAATGTGTGGGATACAGCCAAAGCAGTAATTAGGGGAAGTTTTATATCTCTACAGGCCTACCTGCATAAAATAGAGAAAGAGAGGGCCAACGAATTGGGTTTACAACTAAAATTGCTAGAAAAGGAACAAATTAAAAACCCCCAGACAAACACAAAACTTGAAATTCAAAAAATAAAAGGTGAGATTAATAAAATTGAAAGTAAAAAAACTATTGAATTAATTAATAAAACTAAGAGTTGGTTTTATGAAAAAACCAACAAAATAGACAAACCCTTAGTAAACCTGATTAAAAAAAGGAAAGAGAAAAAGCAAATTGATAGTCTTGAAAATGAAAAGGGTGAACTCACCACTAATGAAGAGGAAATTAGAACAATAGTTAGGAGCTACTTTGCTCAACTTTATGCCGATAAATTCGATAACTTAAATGAAATGGAAGAATACCTTCAAAAATATAGCTTGCCCAGATTAACAGAGGAAGAAGTAAGTAGTCTAAATAGTCCCCTCTCAGAAAAAGAAATAGACCAAGCTATTAACCAACTTCCTAAGAAAAAGTCCCCAGGACCAGATGGATTTACAGGTGAATTCTACCAAACATTTAAAGAACAACTAACTCCAATGCTATATAAACTATTTGAAAAAATAGGGATTGAAGGAGTCCTACCAAATTCCTTCTATGACACAGACATGGTACTGATACCTAAACCAGGTAGATCGAAAACTGAGAAAGAAAAGTATAGACCAATTTCCTTAATGAATATTGATGCTAAAATCTTAAATAAGATATTAGCAAATAGACTTCAGAAAATCATCCCCAGGATAATACACTATGACCAAGTGGGATTTATACCAGGAATGCAGGGCTGGTTTAATATTAGGAAAACTATTAGTATAATTGACCATATTAATAATCAAATTAATAAAAACCATATGATCATCTCAATAGATGCAGAAAAGGCATTTGATAAAATCCAACATCCATTCCTACTAAAAACGCTTGAGAGTATAGGAATAAATGGACTATTCCTTAAAATAATAAGGAGCATATATTTAAAACCTTCAGTAAACATCATATGTAATGGTGATAAACTAGAACCTTTCCCTGTAAGATCAGGAGTGAAACAAGGTTGCCCACTATCACCATTACTATTCAATATAGTACTAGAAACTCTAGCCTTGGCAATAAGAGCCGAGAAAGAGATCCAAGGAATTAGAGTAGGAAATGAAGAAATCAAATTGTCACTTTTCGCAGATGACATGATGGTATACTTAGAGAACCCCAAAGACTCTGCTAAAAAGCTATTAGAAATAATTCAGAATTTTAGCAAAGTCGCAGGATACAAAATAAATCCACATAAATCCTCAGGATTTTTATACATTACCAACACAATCCAACAGCAAGAGATACAAAGAGAAATTCCATTCAAAATAACAGTCGATAGTATCAAATATTTGGGAATATATCTACCAAAGGAGAGTCAGGAATTATATGAGCAAAATTACAAAACACTTGCCACAAAAATAAAGTCAGATTTAAATAATTGGAAAGACATTCACTGTTCTTGGATAGGCCGAGCGAATATAATAAAGATGACAATACTCCCCAAACTAATCTATTTATTTAGTGCTATACCAATCAGACTCCCAAGAAACTATTTTAATGACCTAGAAAAAATAACAACAAAATTCATATGGAAGAATAAAAGGTCGAGAATTGCAAGGGAACTAATGAAAAAAAAGTCAGAGGAAGGTGGTCTAAGTGTACCTGATTTAAAGCTATATTATAAAGCAACAGTCACCAAAACCATTTGGTATTGGCTAAGAAATAGACTAGTTGATCAGTGGCATAGGTTAGGTTCACAGGACAAGATAGTGAATAAAAATAGCAATCTAATCTTTGACAAACCCAAAGATCCCAAATTTTGGGATAAGAATTCATTATTTGACAAAAACTGCTGGGAAAACTGGAAATTAGTATGGCAGAAACTAGGCATGGACCCACATTTAACACCACATACTAAGATACGATCAAAATGGGTCCAAGATTTAGGCATAAAGAATGAAATCATAAATAAATTGGAGGAACATGGGATGGTTTACCTCTCGGACTTGTGGAGGAGGAAGGAGTTTGTGTCCAAGGGAGAACTAGAGACCATTATTGATCACAAAATAGAACATTTTGATTACACCAAATTAAAAAGTTTCTGCACAAACAAAACTAATGCAAACAAGATTAGAAGGGAAGTAACAAATTGGGAAAAAAATTTTACAGTTAAAGGTTCTGATAAAGGCCTCATCTCCAAAATATACAGAGAATTGACTTTAATTTATAAGAAATCAAGCCATTCTCCAATTGATAAATGGTCAAAGGATATGAACAGACAATTTTCAGATGATGAAATTAAAACTATTTCCACTCATATGAAAGAGTGTTCCAAATCACTATTGATCAGAGAAATGCAAATTAAGACAACTCTGAGGTATCATTACACACCTGTCAGATTGGCTAAGATGACAGGAACAAATAACGATGAATGTTGGAGGGGCTGTGGGAAAACTGGGACACTGATGCATTGTTGGTGGAGTTGTGAAAGAATCCAACCATTCTGGAGAGCAATCTGGAATTTTGCCCAAAAAGTTATCAAAATGTGCATACCCTTTGACCCAGCCATACTACTACTGGGCTTATACCCCAAGGAACTACTAGAGAAGGGAAAGGGTCCTGTATGTGCCAAAATGTTTGTGGCAGCCCTTTTCATAGTGGCTAGAAGCTGGAAGATGAATGGATGTCCATCAATTGGAGAATGGTTGGGTAAACTATGGTATATGAATGTTATGGAATATTATTGTTCTATAAGAAATGACCAACAGGAGAAATACAGAGAGGCTTGGAGAGACTTACATCAACTGATGCTGAGTGAAACGAGCAGAACCAGAAGATCATTATACACTTCAACAATGATACTGTACGAGGATGTATGCTGATGGAAGTGGATTTCTTCAACATAGAGAAGAACTAATCCAATTCCAATTGATTAATGATGGACAGAACCAGCTACATCCAGAAAAGGAACACTGGGAAATGAATGTAAACTGTTATTTTTACCTTCTGAATCCAATTCTTCCTGTGCAACAAAAAATTCGGTTCTACACACATATATTGTATCTAAAATATACTGTAATATATTTAACATATATAAGACTGCTTGCCATCTGGGGGAGGGGGTTGGGGGAGGAAGGGAAAAAAAATCTGAATAGAAGTAAGTGCAAGGGATAATGTTGTAAAAAATTACCCATGCATATGTACTGTCAAAAAATGTTATAATTATAAAATAAAATAAAAAATTTAAAAAAAAAAAATAAATAAATAAATAAATTAGAGGAACAGAGAATAGTCTACCTCTCAGACTTGTGGAGGAGGAAGGAATTTGTGACCAAAGGAGAACTAGAGACCATTATTGATCACAAAATAGAAAATTTTGATTACATCAAATTAAAAAGCTTTTGTACAAACAAAACAAATGCAAACAAGATTAGAAGGAAAGTAACAAATTGGGAAAATATTTTTACAGTTAAAGGTTCTGATAAAGGCCTCATCTCCAAAATATACATAGAATTCATTCTAATTTATAAGAAATCAAGCCATTCTCCAATTGATAAATGGTCAAAGGATATGAACAGACAACTTTCAGATGATGAAATTGAAACTATTTCCACTCATATGAAATAGTGTTCCAAGTCAATATTGATCAGAGAAATGCAAATTAAGACAACTCTGAGATACCACTACACACCTGTCAGATTAGCTAAGATGACAGGAAAAAAATCATAATGAATGTTGGAGGGGATGCAGGAAAATGGGGACACGGATGCATTGTTGTTGGAGTTGTGAGAGAATCCAACCATTCTAGAGAGCAATCTGGAATTATGCCCCCAAAGTTATCAAACTATCAAACTTTGCATACCTTTTGATCCAGCAGTGCTACTACTGGGCTTATATCCTAAAGAAATACTAAAGAAGGGAAAGGGACCTGTATGTGCCAAAATGTTTGTTACAGCCCTTTTTGTAGTGGCTAGAAACTGGAAAATGAAAGGATGCCCATCAATTGGAGAATGGTTGGGTAAATGATGGTATATGAATGTTATGGAATATTATTGCTCTGTAAGAAATGACCAGCAGGATGAATACAGAGAACTTGGAGAGACTTACATCAACTGATGCTGAGTGAAAAGAGCAAAACTAGGAGATCATTGTACACTTAACAACAATACTATATGAGGATGTATTCTGATGGAAGTGGATATCTTCAATATAGAGAAGAGCTAATGCAATTCCAATTGATCAATGATGGACAGAATCAGCTACATCCAGAGAAGGAATACTGGGAAATTAGTGTAAACTGTTAGCATTTTTTGTTTTTCTCCCCAGGTTATTTTTATCTTCCGAATCCAATTCTTCCTTTGCAACAACAACAACAACAACAAAATTCAGTTCTGCAAATGTACATTGTACCTAGGATATAATATAACGTATTTAATATGTATGGGAATGCCTGCCATCTAGGGGAGGGGGTGGAGGGAAGGAGGGGAAAATTCGGAACAGAATGGAGTACAAGGGATAATTTTGTAAAAAAATTACCTATGCATATGTACTGTTAAAATGTTATAATTATAATATTAATTAAAAAATAAAAAAGAAGAAATGACCAACAGGATGAATACAGAGAGTTGGAGAGACTTACATCAACTGAAGCTGAGTGAAATGAGCAGAACTAGGAGATCATTATACCCTACAGCAACAATACTTTATGAGGATGTATTCTGATGGAAGTGGATATCTTCAACATAAAGAAAATCTAATACAGTTCCAATTGATCAATGATGGACAGAATCAGCTACACCTAGAGAAGGAACACTGGAAAATTAGTGTAAACTGTTTGCATTTTGGTTTTTCTTCCCAGGTTATTTTTACCTTCCTAATCCAATTTCTCCTTTGCAACAACAACAATAACAAAAAAAATTCGGTTCTGCACATATTTATTATATCTGGGATATACTATAACATACTTAATATGTATGGGAATGCCTGCCTTCTAGGGGAGGAGGTGGAGAGAAGGAGAGGAAAATTGGAACAGAAGGAAGTACAAGGGATAAGGTTGTAAAAAATTACCTATCCATATGTAGTGTCAAAAAATGTTGTAGTTATAAAATTAACAAAAAGTTTAAAAAGAAAAAAAGAGTTATTGAAAAGAAAAACAATTTTAAAAGTGAGAATAGAAAATATATGGAGATTAAAAATCTCAATAAAATATCTTTTTTTTCTTCTGCTATATAATACTGGTACTACATTGGTTATTTTACACTGGAGAGAAATAGAAACATTTAAAAAAATAAATTTTTTTTATAGTTTAATTTACCAGATATATGCATAGGTAATTTTACAACATTGACAATTGCCAAACCTTTTGTTCTAATTTTCCCCCTCTTTCCCCCCCCCTCACATGGCAGGTTGACCAATAGATTTTAAATATATTAGAGTATGAATTAAATACAATATATAATATATGTATACATGTTCAAACAGTTGTTTTGCTGTACAGAAAGAATCAAACTTTGAAATAGTATACAATTAGCCTGTGAATTAAATCCAAAATGCAGGCGGACAAAATTAGAGGGATTGGGAATTCTATGTAGTGGTTCATAATCATCTCCTAGAGATTTTTGCTGAGTGCAGTTTGCTCAGTTCATTACTGCTCTATTGGTACTGATTTGGTTCATCTCATTGTTGAAAATGGCCACATCCATCAGAATTGATTATCTTTGTTGTTGAAGTATACAACGATTTCCTGGTCCTGCTCATTTCACTCAGCATGAGTTGATGTAAGTTTCTCCTCCAAGCCTCTCTGTATTCCTCCTGTTGGTCATTTCTTACAGAACAATAATATTCCATAACATTCATATACCATAATTTACCCAACCATTCTCCAATTGGTGGGCAACCACATAGTTTCCAGTTTCTGGCCACCAGAAAGATGGCTGCCATAAATATTCTTGCACATACATATCCCTTTCCCTTCTTTAAGATCTCTTTGGGATACAAACCCAGTAGCAACCCTGCTGGGTCAAAGGTAATGCACAGTTTGATAATTTTTTAAGCATAGTTCCAAATTGCTCTCCAGAATGGCTGGATGTATTCACTGTTCCACCAACAATGTATCAATGTCCCTGTTTTCCCACATCCCTTCCAACATTCTGCATTACTTTTCCCTGTAATTCTAGCCAATCTGACAGGTGTGTAGTGGTATCTCAGAGTTGCCTTAATTTGCATTTCTCTGATTAATAATGGCTTGGAGCATCTTTTCATTTGACTAGAAATAGTTTCAATTTCTTCATCTGAGAATTTTGTCCTTTGACCATTTATCAATTGCAGATTGGCTTGATTTCTTATAAATTAGAATCAATTCTCTATATATTTTGGAAATGAGGCCTTTGTTGGAACCTTTGACTGTAAAAATGTTTTCCCAGTTTATTGTTTCCCTTTTAATCTTATCTGCATTAGTTTTGTTTGTACAAAAACTTTTCAATTTGATATAATCAAAGTTTTCTACTTTGTGATCAATAATGACCTCTAGTTCTTCTTTGGACATAAATTCATTCCACTTCCACAGGTCTGAGAGGTAAACTCTCCTATGTTCCTCTAATTTATTTATAATCTCATTCTTTATTCCTAGGTCCCATTTTGACCTGACCTTGCTTGGTGTACGGTACTAACTGTGGGTCAATGCCTAGTTTCTGACATATTAATTTCCAATTTTCCCAGCAATTTTTGTCAAACTTTGAGTTCTTATCCCATAGGCTGAGGTCCTTGGGTTTGTCAAACACTAGGTTATTAGAATTATTGATTATTTTGTCCTTTGGACCCAACCTATTCCACTGTTCAACTAGTCTATTTCTTAGCCAATACCAAATGATTTTGGAAACATCTGCTTTATAATATAATGTTAGATCTGGTACAGCTAGGCCAGCTTCACTTGATTTTTTTTTTTTCATTAATTCCCTTGAAATTCTTGACCTTTTGTTTTTCCATATGAACTTTGCAGTTATTTTTTCTAGGTCATTAAAATAGTTTTTTTGGTAGTCTGATTGGTATAGTGCTAAATAAATAGATTAGTTTAGGTAGTGTTGTCATCTTTATTATATTTGCTCCCCCTATCCAAGAGCTTTTAATATTTTTCCAATTGGTTAGATCAGAGTTAATTTGTATGGAAAGTGTTTTGTAGTTTTGCTCATATAGTTTCTGACTTTTCTCTTGGCAGATAGATTCCTAAATATTTTATACTATCGGTAGTTACTTTAAATGGAATTTCTCTTTGTAACTCTAACTGTTGGATTTTGTTATTGACATATAAGAATGCTGATGATTTATGTGGCTTTATTTTGTATCCTGCAACTTTACTAAAGGTGTGGATTATTTCTAATAGCTTTTTGGTTGAGTCTTTGGGGTTCTCTATGTATACCATCATATCATCAGCAAAGAGTGATAATTTGGTTTCCTCATTACCTACTCTAATTCCTTTAATCTCTTTCTCCCCTCTTATTGCCAAAGCTAGCATTTCTAATAGAATATTGAATAGGAATGGTGATAGTGGGCAACCTAGTTTTACCCATGATCTTAATGGGAATGGTTGCAATCTTCCCCCATTATATATGATGCTCATTGATGGTTTTAAATAGATGCTACTGATTATTTTAAGGAAAAGTCCATTTATCTCTATACTCTCAAGTGTTTTTAATAGAAATGGAAGTTGGATTTTATCAATTGCTTTTTCTGCATCTATTGAGATGATCATATGATTTTTGTTAATTTGGTTATTAATATGGCCAATTATACTGATAGTTTTCTTAATATTGAACCAGCCCTACATTCCTGGTATAAATCCTACTTGATCATGATGTATTATCCTGGGGATGATTTTCTGTAGTCTTTTTGCCAATATATTATTTACGATTTTGGCATCAATATTCATTAGGGAGATTGGTCTATAGTTTTCTTTCTCAGTTTTCAACCTACCATGTTTGGGTATCAGTACCAGGTCTGTGACATAAAGGGAATTTGGTAGGACTCCTTTATTCCCTATTTTTAAAAATAGCTCATATAACATTGAAGCTAAATTGCTCTTTGAATGTTTGGTAGAAAAATTAGAATTCTTGATGACACATTCATCAGATAGCAATCCAGTGTTATATGCTATCATGTAAACAAGCAATGCTGTCCCATCTAGGAACTGGTCAATTCATAATTAGCATGTCCAAAGATTTTTTGACATGTTATTAAAATCTACATTGAAGATTAACAGAAATATGATGATGGATATAACATATAAAAATGTGTTATGAAATTCTGGAAGAAAGTAAAGGATTTTAAGGAGAATTTTATTGCAAAAAAATTCAAGAATATTTTTTCTTATTTATTTTTATTATAAATTAATTTTTATTTATCATAATTAAATCACTTGCACTTTGCCACAAACATTCTTTTAAGCAATTTCATTTTGATTTTACAATCATTTGATAACAATAAACTTACTGGAGAGAGTTTTGTGATTTTTTTTCAGTCCTTAAGTTTAGAAATATAGACCAGATAGCAGTAGAAAGAACAGTAAATTTAGAATCACAGAACCTGAATTGTTGACTAGTTGACTAGATGAACTTGACAAATGCTTTTACTTAATTTGACTTCAGACTATTTCATAGACTATGAAATTAGGTGTGAACTAAATAATGTTTATGTTCCTTTCAAACTCTGTGGCATCAGAGAATGATGATGGTAATAATGAAACCCAATAAAAGATTACGAACAATTTTCCAATGAAGAAATTAAAACCATTTCTAGTCATATGAAAACATGCTCTAAATCACTATTAACAAGATATATGCAAATTAAGACAATTCTGAGGTACTACTACACTTCTCTCAGATTGATTAAGATGACAGGAAAAGATAATGATGAATGCTGGAGAGAATGTGGGAAAAATGGGACACTAACATATTGTTGGTGGAGTTGTGACCTGATCCAATAATTCTGGTGAGAAATATGGAACTATCCCCATTGGACTATTAAACTGCATACTCTTTGATCTAGCTGTGTCTCCACTGGGCCTATCTGCTAAAGAGATCATTAAAAGAGAAAAGGACCACATGTACAAAAAAAGTTTATAATAGATGTTTTTGTAGTAGTAAGGATCTGAAAAGTGAGTGGCTGCTCATAAGTTGGAGAATGATTGAATAAGTTATGGTATATGAGTTTTATGGAATATTATTGTTCTATAAGAAGTAATCAGCACAATGATTTCAGAAAGGCCTAGAGAGACCTACATGAAGTGATGCTAAGTGAAGCAAGTAGAACAAAGAGAAGATTTCACAAAGTAACAACAAGATTATATAATGATCAGGTCTGATGGACATGGTTCTTTTCAACAGTGAAATGATTTAGGCCAGTTCTAATGGAGAGAACTATCTGCAACCAGAGAGAGAACTGTGGGGAGAGAACAGTATTTTCATTTTTTTTTTTTTTTGGTTCTTGTTTGCTTGCTTTTAGTTTTCTTTCTCATTTTTTTCTTTTTGATATATATTTTACTTGTACAGTATGATAATTGTGAAAATATATAAAAGAATTGCATATGTTTAACATATATTAGATTATTTGCTATCTAAGGGAGGGGTAAGGGAAAGGAAAGGAGAAAAAAATGAAACACAAGGTTTTGCAACGATGAGTGTTGAAAACTCTATGCATATATTTTGAAAATAAAAAGTTTAAAAAATATGATACCTAAGAAACATCCATATACAATCTTTAGTCTTTCAAGTTTCTTACTTCTGACATACTTACTATAACACAAATACATATAAATACCTATAAAATATTCAAATATGCACACATATATTTGTATATGTACATAATATGTATATGGATTGCAAACACATATATTACCATACTCTATGTCTTCCTCTCACTAGCCCATTCTCTGCTAGGATAAAAGAGGAGGGCAGTAGGACAAGGAGTTAGTTTGACTGGGAGATTGAGTTTAGACGGTGGTCTGGAAGGATAACTTAGAGACGACCAGATCTTTACAATTTGGCGCCCAACATGGGGCAAGGACTTATTCTGAGCCCTTCAGAGGGAGCTAGCCCGGACCTTCACATTTTGGCACCTGAACAGGGACAGACAAGATCCTGATTTCAGTGGAAAAGCCTCTGATTCAGATCTCAGTGGAAAAATCTCTCTGACCCAGAAGCATGAGTAACAAGGAAACCTTGTTAAAGAGTTAAAGTAGAATTTCAGTGAAATGGAGCAAATGCCTTCTGTTTCTGTTCAAGGAAAATGTTTAGAGAGCATTATCAAGGTTATGAAAAGCCAAGGATTGATTATAATTTTGGAGGAGATTACTGAACTTTTAAAAACTGTGCAGGTCATATGTCCTTGTTTTTCTCTGGAAAAAGAATTGGATCTAGATGAATGGGAATTAGTAGGAGAGCTACTAGGAGAACACTATGATTCCAAACCAAACTTAATTTCCAAAGATACATTTAATACCTACAATTTAATCCAAGTGGCTTTAAAAATTATTAGACTAAAGGAAAAGAAGAAAGAGCCAGAGAGGGAGGATCCAACTAAACTAGGTAAAGAGGATGAATCAGATAACATTGAAGTTAAGTACAATTCTGAACAACTGGAGCATTTCCCATCTCCTCCATCAATTAACCCTTCAGGGGTGGAGCAAGAAGGAGGAGGGGAAGAGGCAGTGACACAAACAGAATCGCCTGTTAAGTAGCCTATGACAAGATTAGAAAAAGCATTAGTTAAAGCTAAGAGAGAAGGACAAGATATAAGTGATTTTATACATGCACATCCTGTCATTGAAGGGATTGACTCTGTACGTCAAAAAATCTTTAGATTTGAATAAAATTAAAGATTTGAAAAAAGGTTGTACCCTTTATGGGTCTACATCAGCTTATGTTAAAATGTTACTAGATGGTTTGTCTTATGAAGTCCTAACTCCTAATAATTGGCAATCCATAGCAAGGACATGTCTAGAACCTAGACAAAACTTATTGTGGCTTGTGGAGTTTCATGAATTATGTAAAATCCAAGTCAGATGCAATTTGGAAATAGGAGTTAACACACAATTCACTTTTGAGCACTTAGCTGGTGAAGGTCAGTATGGAGAGAAGTCAGAACAGATTAATTATACCATGACAGTGTATGAGTAAATTTCTAAGGCTGCAATAAAAGCTTGGGGTTCCCTTCCAGGACAGAAAGATCGGGGAGAGGCTTTCACTAAAATAGAGCAAGGTCCCAATGAACCTTTTGTGAATTTTGTGGGATGTCTGCAAACTGCTGTCAAAAGAACTATTGGAGAAAATGCAGCTACAGAAATAATGACCAGACATCTGGCTAAGGAAAATGCCAATGAGATTTGCAAAAGAATTATATGGGGATTAGACAAAGATGCTCCTTTAGAGGAGATCATAAGACGATGTACTACAGTGGGAACAAATACTTTTTATCCCCAGACTGTGATGAACATTGAAAGACAGGGTCCCTCTTGGCAAAGGACTTCTAGAGAAGTTTGTTGATGTGGAAAAGTTGGGCGTCTAAGAGCTCAATGTAGATATGGAGATAGAGTGAGAAGACAGGGTGAGAAAAGTCCTAAAACTCCATGTCCAAAATGTCACAAGGGCTTCCACTGGGCCTCCAAATGTAGATTGACCCAGGGAAATGAGAGGCGGGGCCCAGCTTTAGCCCCCCAGGTGGGTCATGATGGCAGCGTTACATCCAGAGAAATTTAAGACATGATCAATCAGCCAAAAGGCAATCAGATGGAAGAAGGGGATTGAAATTAGGAAAAATAGAGTTGTATGCATTAGAAACTACTGAGATATTCCCTGGAGAAGTGAAATCTGTTCCTGTTCAGCCTATGGATCCTTTGCCTCCAGGCACACAGGCTTGACCATTTCACCTTCTAAGAGTGCTTACAAAATAGTGTTCATCCATACATTGATGTGGGAAACTGGAGAATGCATAGCTAATATCACAGTCACTAACACAGGTAGACAATGTGTGATTTATCAACCAGGAGAAGTAGTAGCATCAGGCTTATTGTTACATACCCCTAATAAGCAATCTGGTGACAGTCGCCCAGATTCTGACTACAACGAACAAATTCCAGGAATATATTGGACAGCAGCTGTGACAGCTGACTGACCTATGCTTACTATTTATATAAATGGAATACCATTAGAAGGATTGGTAGACATGGGTGCAGATAATACAGTTATTAGAGGTGCCAATTGGCCCAGTCACTGGCCAAAGATTAAGGCAGACACCCACATGTTTGGTATAGGAGGATCAATAGCAGCAGAAGTTAGTGCTATGAGATGGACATTTGAAAATGAAACATGAGTTTTTACTCCTTTTGAGGTTGAAAAAATCCCCATCAATCTGTGGGGAAGAGACATTTTACAGCAGATAGGATTACAAATAAGCACTTCGGCTTTTTAGGCAGGGCTACTGTTGAAGGCCTACCTGCACTCTCACCGGTTCCTATTCAGTGGAAGACTGAATCACCAGTGTGGGTAGAACAGTGGCCCTTAAGAAGTGATAAAATCTAGGCCTTAGACATAGTGCAAGAACAACTTGACCAAGGATACTTGTGGCCTTCTCTAAGTCCTTGGAATTCCCCAGTATTTGTGGTGAAAAAGAAATCTGGAAAATGGAGGATGTTAACTGATCTAAAAAGAGTAAATGAACAGATGGAAACTATGGGAACTCTTCATCCTGGACTTCCATCTCCTACTCAGTTTCCAAGAGAATGGCCTCTTTGGGTTATACATATTAAGGATTGTTTTTATCTTATCCCTCTAGATAAGGAGGATATGAAAAGATTTGCTTTTTCAGTGCCTAGTGTTAATTTGGCTGAGCCTTATAAAATATATGAATTGAACAGCCCTACTATATGCCAAATGTATATTGCTGCTGCTCTTGCTCCAGTAAGAAAAGCATTTCCAAAAGTAATATTGTTACATTATATGGATGATATTTTGGGATGTGCACCTGAGGAACAAATGTTAGAAGCATATCTACAAAAGACCATGGAAACACTAAAGTACTATAAACTGCATACATATATATATATATATATATATATATATATATATATATATATATATATATATATATATATATATATATATATAAACAGAAAAACATTCAAAGACATGCTCCTTTTCAATATTTAGGATATGAAGTATATCCTAAGACATTCACAGTACAAAAGCTTTCTTTAAGAACAGAGAAGTTGAACACCTTAAATGATTTCCAAAAATTAATAGGAGCTATCCAATGGATCCAGTATTAGGCTTAACTACCAATCAACTGCAACTTCTATATGACATTTTAAGGGGAGACAGTGCTTTAAATTCACCATGCCAGTTTACAAAAGAAGCACAAGAGGTTTTGAGAGAAGTTGAACTGGCTTTATCCAATGTGGTTGAAAGAGTCACTCAAAAATGCTTAGAAATATCAGTTTTTGCTACAAAAGAGGCACCCACAGCAGTCCTTCATCAAGAAGACAGTGTGATTGAGTGGGTGAACCTCCCAGCATAACCAGAACAAAGTCTTACTCCTTACGCAGTGCTTGTGGCTACAATTTTATTAAAAGTCATTAGGAGAGTAGTACAATTATGTGGGTTAAGTCTGAAAAAAATATACACATTCTATACTAACACACAAATTAATGTATGCTGTGAGACCATTCCAGACTGGCAAATTTTATTGGCCACAGCTCCAAATTTTGCACATAGGTCTCCATTAAAGATAACCCAACTACTACATAATTGGCGCCATCGCCATTTTTTGAAGAAAAGGTTTCTAAGGTTCCTCTTAAAGGACCAACAATCTTTACAGATGCCTCCAAAGAAAATATTTGTGCTGTACGCTCTCATGATTTAACCATAAAGAGAGTAGTCAGGACTGCTTTTCAGTCCACTAAGCAGAATGAATTATTTGCTATCATGCTAGCTCTTATTACCCAGGAGATGTAAATATAATTACTGATTCAGACTATTCAGTAGGTATAGTACAAAGAATTGCCACAGCCCAAATAAAATTTGTAGCCTCTAATATTTATCAGCTCTTTAAGGAACTTCAAGAGCAAGTGAGAAAGCATCCAGGCAAGATTTATATCTTGGATGTCCACTCACATAGTGGACTTCCAGGTCCTATTTTTAATGGAAATTCAAAGGCAGATAGCCTTCTAACCATGTTAGCCAGTAGTCCTTTAATTCAGGAAGCACAAGAATCTCATTCTAAATATCATCAGGCTGCTCGAGCTTTACATTTACAATTTGGAATCACAAGAGAGGAAGCTAGGAGCATAGTAAAAAGCTGTACAGCTTGCCTTCCTTTCCACGGTCCTACACTCCCTCCAGGGAAGAATCCTCGTGGTTTAAGACCCAATGAAATCTGGCAAATGGATGTGACCCACTACAAACCTTTTGGTCATCTGTCTTTTATCCACGTGGTGGATAAAATCCTTTTCAGGATTCACTTTTGCAGTGCCAACAGAAAATGAGACAGCCTGAGTGCTTATCCAAGCATTTGTAATTATGGCTGTGCCACAAGAAATAAGAACAGATAATGGACCTGCATATACTTCTAAACATTTTGCACACTTTTGTGTGAAGTATAAGATCTTACACACCACTGGCATACCTTTTTAATCCTCAAGGTCAGGCAATAGTAGAGAATAGAAACAGAGACATTAAGACACTCCTCCAAAAACAAAAGAAAGGGGGAGCCACAGGTAACTGTAGAGAACTTCTAAATTTTTTTCTCTATACCATTAATTTTCTAATTTTTGACAAAGATTGGCTCCGGCAGACAGGTTTTATAACCCACCAGAAGGGCAGTGTCCAGTGCGAGCAGCTCCACTGTCCTTAGATAATTGCCAGGTGATGTGGAGAGACCCAGAAAGTGATGAATGGGAGGGACCAGAGAGGTTAACTGCTTGGGGGAGAGGGTTTGCTTGTATTTCTTCAGATGGAGAAGGAATCAGATGGGTGCCAATGAGTCATATTCACTTTGTCCATCAGAGAGAGACAGAAAAAGAGAAAGACCTCAAAACTAAGGAGAAAATCTAAGAAACATCTGAGACTGAAAGAGCATGGCTAATAAGAAGACTGTTAAAGAACTTTAAAACCAGCAGGAATCATTGAATTTCCTATCACAAGATGAGACTATTGGAGGACTTTAAAACTTGCAGGAATTATTGAATTCATGGAACATGAACTAATGGATAATGGACTTATGGACATGTATAAATTCTCAATTTATGATTATTTGATCATGTTATTTGTTACATCACTTCTAGCATGTGTTATAATACCATGTGTTTATGTAATTTATGTAATTGTGTATAATACCTCCCATATTGATGGATTTATGTTTCAAGGCCATGATCACCCTATGTTCTAAATCAAAAGGAAGGGGGAGATGTTAGGATTACAAGGTGATAACTCAGGTTGTCTAAACAATTCTCTGGCTCAGAATTAATACCTTTGGTTCAAGTCTTTGAAGGGAATTTACACCTTTGGACTTCTGAGGTAGAGTTTACATGTTTAAAGGAGTTTTCAACTTTAGAGGGAGCAAGTTCATTGGTTGAAGTGTTTCCCACAGGCCTCAAAATGTAAAGTTCTGTCATCTCTTCTTTATAATCCTTCTCTGGGAGGAGCTCTCTTTTCGGTAAAATCTTTTCCTCTGTGAGCAGGTTTCTTGGGAAGCTTCTGGAGCCTCCAGCCAGAGTGAAGATAGAATCTTGAATCCTCTTCTTTCTGCATCCTGGCTCTGAATTTCCTTGAGCTTCCCTGAAGTTCTCCCGGGAAGTCTTGTTCTTCTCCCAGCCTAGACTCTCCTTCCAGACCACCATCTAAACTCAATCTCCCAGGCAGACTAACTCTTTGCCCTACTGCCCTCCTCTTTTATCCTAGCAGAGAATGGGCTAGTGAGAACTCAGGGGCTTGTGGGAAATACTTAAATCAATGAACTTGCTCCTCTTAAAGATGAAAACTCCTTTAAACATGTAAACTCCTCCCCCCCAGAAGTCCAAAGGTGCAAACTCCTGAACAAAGGTGTGAATTCAGAGCCAGAGAATTGTTTAGACAACCTGAGTTATCACCTTGTAATCCTAACATCTTCCTATATAATAAAGTCATAAGATATTAATATAGATGTTGATTTACTTTATAATGTTTCATCTTGGTCTTTTTAGAATTTCTCTGCATCTCTATTTCTGCAATATATGTTGGAGGTAAATGTAAAGTATTTGAAGTTAGTTTCTTCCTGTATTCTTAATATTTAATCAACTCAAGACAAGTAAATGAGAAAAAGAATTTATTGAATTCTAATGTTAGTCATGTACTTCAGAAGCACAAAAAATTCAGTATTTGTTTTCAAGGAGCTCATGTCATAATGTAGAAAGACAAGGGAAGACAAAAATAGAGATGGATAAAAAGGGGAAACATACCCGCATGATAATTAAATAAGCCTGTAAAGAGCTATGCATAGAGCCCAGAGAAGAATGAATGAATAAATATGGTTGGTCTATGCACTTTTATTAAATTGGAAACTCTGAGAAGAACTGAATATTCAGAGGAAGAGAGGAAGAATCAGAGTGTTTTCCAGGATCATGGAAGGTGACGCTTCTGGGTCATGATAGAAAAGAGAGTCAGAAACAAATTTCAGAGAGAAATGGAGTGACATAAAATAGTGAATGCTGCAAAGTAGATCCTTAATAAATACTTTTTGAATGAATATATTATTTTTGGTAATATTTTTAAAATCCTTAAAGTATTAAAATAGGTGGAAAGTATTATCATGAAATGATAGTTTTATTGCTTTGGATACAAAGAAAATACAACTCCAGTAATTCTTTTATTTATTTATCAAATAGAACACTTTTAGAGATTCTTATTTACCTATGATTTTTAAACTTTTCCTTTCATTAACATCAAAAATATCTGTATTGATATGATTGGTTTTAATGTGCCAATTGTAAGGATAGGATTTTTCCCTAGCCTAATTAATCTTCCTTAATTGTCACTATAAGAGATCAACCCAATATGTTGTGAGCCTTCCTATATTTCTCTTTGGTTAGCATTGTTTGGATATCAGTGGAGTATGAAGTCAGTTTATCAATTACCTTTTCTTGTAGCTACCTTACTAGCTCATTTCCTTTTCATATTCTATAACTCTCTGACATTTTTAATGCATTTTTCTTGCTCAATTATTTCAAAATGATCTATTAAAGCCTGGCAGATGCTTCTCAGTTACTCTTAGAGTGATTAGGAGTTTTCTTTCCTCTGAGACTGTCATAATCCTAATCACATTTACACAGCATCACTGGAAAAATATCAATACTAAAAGTAGAACCTATGGGGCCATTTAGGGTTCTTTCTTCTACTTGTTTAACTCTGGATTCAACTCACTGTCCATTTGCAGTATCTGTGCAATATATTTACTGATGGTAAAACTATATCTAATTTTATAATCCGTTTTGGAAAACAGCTACACTTTCTTTACTGCTTCTTCCCTGCTTCAAACAAAAAGAGAAAAAAAGAGAGAAAATTCAAACGTGAAATTTTCATGAATTCATATCAAGTTCCTGTTGCCTAGTAGGATTCATACAATGTCAAGAGATGTTTAATTTTTAGAATGCCACATATGTTAGATGTGAAATATTTGAATAAGAACTTGACAAACATATAGAATACAACATAAATGGCTTTCATTATGCATGGATGGTGTTTTATTTATGTCAAGGAGCTTTCAGATCATTGAACCATTAAAGATGAAACTTTTATTTTTATAATTTGTCTTGTTTTCTTCAAATACATGGCCACCACTCTAGTTCAAGTTCTTTTCACTTTTTACACAGATTATTGCAGTAATGTTCTAATTTATCTTCTTGCTTCCATTCTATTACCTTTTTATTTTTCTTTAGCAACTTAATTTTTCTTAAGCACAGGAAATACCATATTACTTTTCTAATTGACTTTAGGATAAAATACAAATTTTCAATGTTAGCATTTAGAGATCTTTACAAGACTTGATATAATTTTTTGAGTCTTGTTTCATATTACTTTCTTCTACAGAGGTGACATTTCAACTAGCTGTTTCCCAATTTTGATGTTCCAATTCTCATCTCCATGTTTTTGTGATGGCTGACATTCCATGCCTGTATTAATGGTTTTTGTTTGTTTGTTTGTTTTACCTCTACCTTTTTATTCAAAAGTCAGCCCAGGCAACTTCTCTGAAATGCAATTTTTCTGATTTTTCCTTGCTATTAGTGTACTTTCTTCCATCAAATTACTTTACAATTACTTATTTGTATATTTTTCTCTTCTTTCAATAGAATTGAAGCTCATGGAAGATAGGGAATGTTTTATTATTTTTTTGGATTCCCTAAAATAGTGCTCCCAGCAATATAGTTATTTTATAAATGTTCATAAGGCTGGATATGGTTTACACATTCTGTTTTCTGATATGGAGATATTCAAATAATCTAATCTATTTCTTATTCTGTTAATAGGGTTATGATATATTTTCATAAATATCTACCAATTTAATCTGTATTTCCAGTTTTGTTGGCATACTTAGATAAAATAATTTCCTTTAATTTATCTTCAGTTGTGAATGCTTTTACTTTTTCTTTTTTTTAATTTTTAAAGCTTTTTATTTTCAAAATATATGCATGGATAATTTGACAACATTGATCCTTGCATACTCTTGTCTTTCAGATTTTTTTCTTCCTTCCCCCAACCCCTTCCCCTAGATGACAAGGAATCCAATGTATTTTAAACAGGATAAAACATATGTTAAATTCATGTGTACAAACAAATATGTAAATATGTCTAAGCATATTTGTACAATTCTCTTGCTGCACTAGAAAAATAAGATCAAAGAAAGAAAGCAAAAGAATAAGAAAACAAAATGCATGCAAACAACAACAAAACGAGTGAGAATGCTATGTTGTGACTCACATTCAGTTCCCACACTATTCTTTATGAGTGTAGAAGGCTCTCTCCATCACAACATCATTCGAACTGCATCAATCATCTCATTGTTAGAAAGAGTCACATTCATCAGAATTGATCATCGTATAATATTGATGTTGCCATGTACAGTGTTCTCCTGGTTCTACTCATTTCACTTAGCATCAATTCATGTAAGTCTCTCCAGCCTTCTCCAAAATCATCCTCCTGATTATAAAAAATAATATTCAATAACATTTATATACCAAAACTTATTCAGCCATTATTCAACTGATGGGCATCCACTCAGTTTCCAGTTTCTTGAAACTATGAAAAGGGCTGCCATGAACATTTTTGTACATTTCTCTCCTTTAAGATCTCTTTGTGATGTAGGCCCAATAGAAACACTGCTGGGCCAAAGAGTATGCACAGTTTGATAACTTTTTGAAGATAGTTCCAAATTGCTCTTGAGAATGGCTGGATCGATTCACAGTTCCACCAACAATGTATTAGTGTCCCAGTTTTCCCATATCCCCTCCAACCTCTGTCATTATCTTTTCCTGTCATCTTAGCCAATCTGAGATGTATGTAGTGATATCTCATATTTGCCTTAATTTTCATTTCTCTGATCAATAATTACTTAGATCACCTTTTCATATGACTAAAGTTGGTTTCAATTTCACCTGAAAATTGTCTGTTCATATCATTTGACCATTTATCAGTTGGAGAGCATCCTGAATTCCTATAAATTCAAGATATATTTTAGAAATGAGGCCTTTATCAGAATCTGTAAATGTAAAAATGATTTCCCAATTATTGCTTCCCTTCTGATTTTGTCTACATTAGTTTTGTTTGTACAAAATTTTTTAACTCAATATAATCAAAATTATCTATCTGGTGTTCAATTATGAATTTCAGTTCTTCTTTGGACACAAATTCCTTCTTTCTTATATTCTTTTAATTTGCTTATAACATCACTCTTTATGTAATATTCTCTCTAAAATGTAATCTTCTCTTGTTTAGGTTTTCTTGGAGTCTCTGGAGGCAGTCTTCCTTTCAGTTCAGTAATCACCACACGAGTAGCCAGGGGTTAAAGTCCAAATCCTTTATTGTTTCTTTTCAAATCTTGTCTCCTTTCCTTTGGCCCCCATTAGCTTTCTTATAGTCCAGATCCTTTATTATCTCTTTCCTGGGGCTGGGCAGCTTTCTGGAGAGCCTTTCAGTCTGGCCTTGGTTCCAAGAGTTTGAGCTCCCTCCTGCCTTCTTGCTTCTGAATCTCCCCAACTGAATCCTGGCTGAGGCTTCTAGCTTATATATGCTCTCTTATCAAAGGTGTGAATCTTATAGAACTATAGTAAGTACTAAGTATATATGTACTGAACTAGAGAACTGTTAAGCACCATGCTAAATTACATAACTATTGTCTCTATCAATTCCACTGACTTAGCACCTTGTTTCAAGTTCTGGCCCATAACATCTCCAGCTTTCTTTTGTTTTTAGAACATAGGTGGTCATGACCTCCCTGACTTCTCAAGGAGGTGAGAACCCCCAAAAAAGTTAATCACACCTTCCCTGACTGCTTGAAAAAGAAGCAAAAACACCATAAAAGGAGGTGATCATGTCCTCCCTGACTGCTCAGGAAGGGAGATGAAAATACCAAAGGAAATGGGAAATCAAATCAGATAAGTAGGTTTCTGAAGGGGCTCACTTGAAACATTTACACATAAATCCATCAACATGGGAGGTATTACACATAATTATATAAATTACATAAACACATAGTAACACAGCCTAGTAGTGATATAACAAATAAAATGAATCAATATGAAGAATTATACATGTCCATAATTCCTAGAAATAGTCCAAAAGGAATCTATTGTCCATTGGTTCATGTGCCATGAATCTAATAATTCTTGCAAGTTTTGAAGTCCTATAATAGTTTTATTATGTGTTAGGGAATCCAACAATTCCTGATGGTTTTCAAGTCCTGCAACAATCTTTATCAACAATTTTTCATCTCAGGGAATCTAATAATTCCTGCTGGTTTTAAAGTTCTTTAACAGTCTCATTATCAGCCATGCTCATTCAGTGGTCAGATGTTGTATAGATCTTTCCCTTTGTTTTGACGTTTTTCTCATTTTTCTGTCTCTCACCAATAAACAATGTGAATACAGCTCATTGGCTCCTATCTGATTCCTTCTCCATCTGTAAAGATACAAGCAAACCCTTTCTTCTAAGCAGTTAACCTATCTAGTCCCTTCTATTTACCACTTTCTGGATCTCTCCACGTCATTTGGCAATTACATTGGAACTGCTAATTATATTGGAAATGCTTGCACTGGACACTGCCCTTCTGCTGGGTTAAAAAGACTGTATTCTCCCCAATTGTAATCCCTTTCTTCCATCTGATTACTTTTTGGTTGATTGATCATGTAATCCCTTTCTGCCATCTATTTGCTTTTTTGCTGATTGATCACATAAGAGTCCTGACCTTCTCGGGGTGTAAACTCAAGCTGCCATCATGCCCCATCTGTCTTTTATTTGATGTCTTGGAGCTGGGCTCCACCTCTAATTTCCTTGGGTCAATCTGCATTCTGAGGCCCAGTGAAAATATCAGTTACATTTTGGACATGGGGTTTTGAATCTTCTCTCACCTTATCTCCTCACTCTATCTCTATACCTACACTGGGCTTTCAGATGTCCTATTTTTCCACATTGAAAACATTGGCAAGTTTCTTTCCCTATTTTTCAAATAGTTTATATACTATTGGAATTAATTGTTTTTTGAATGTTTGGTAGAATTCACATGTAAATCTATCTGACTCTGGAGATTTTTTTCTTAGGGAGTTGATTAATATCTTGTTTTATTTCTTTTTTTCTAAAATGGGACTATTTAAATAATGTATTTCCTATTTTATTAACCTGGACAATTTATATTTTATAGATATTCCTCTATGTCATTTAAATTATTAAATTTATTGGCATAAAACTGGGCAAAATAACTTCTAATTATTGCTTAGGATTTCTTCTTCATTGGTGGAAATTTCTCCCTTTTCATTTTTGATAGTAACAATTTGATTTTCTTCTTTCCTTTTTCTAATCAAATTAACTAAAGGTTTATCTATTTTTTTCATAAAATCAACTCAGTTTTATTTATTAATTCAATAGTTTTCTTGTTTTCTATTTTATTAATCTCTCCTTTTACTTCCAGAATTTCAAATTTGATATTTAATTGAAAGTTTTAAATTTGTTGTTTTCCAGCATTTTAAGTTGTAAGCCCAATTCATTGATCTCTGTCATTATTTTATGTAAGTAAGCACCTAGAGATATAAAATTTCCCCTTGTAACCATTTTGGCTGCATTCCACAAATTTTGGTATGTTGTCTCATTATTGTCATTCTCTTGGATGAAGTTGTGAATTGTCTCTATGATTTGTTGTTTCACCCATTCATTCTTTAGAATTAGATTATATAATTTCCACTTAATTTTTGGTTTATTTTCCCCTGTTTTATATTGCATGTAATTTTTGTTGTATCATGATCTGAGAAGAATGCATTTACTATTTTCTGCCTTCCTGCATTTGATTTTGAGGTTTTTATGCCTCAATTCATGGTCAATTTTGTATAGGTTCCAGGAACCACTGAGAAAAATTTAAACTCCTTTCAGTCTCCATTCAATTTTCTCCAAAGAGATGTTATACCTAACTATTCTAAAATATTTTATCTCTTTAACTTCTTTCTTATTTATTTTATGGTTTGATTTATCTAGTTCTGAGAGAGCAAGGTTGAGTTCTCCCACTATTATAGTTTTGCTTTCTATTTTTTCTTGTGTCTCTCTTAACTTCTCCTATAGGAATTTGGATGCTATACCACTAGGTGCATATATGTTTAATATTGATATTGCTTCATTATCTATGGTAACTTTCAGTAAAATATAGTTTCCTTATGCATTTTAATTAAATCAATCTTTGCTTTTATTTGATTTGAGATCAGGATTGCTACCCCTGCATTTTGTACTTCATCTCAAGCGTAATATTCTTCTCCAGCATTTTACCTTTACTCTGTATATATCAGTATGCTTTAAATGTTTCTTGTAAACACATATTATAGAATTCTGGCTTTTAATACAGTCTGGTAATAGCTTCTGTTTTAGGGGAGAGTTCATACCATTCATATTCACAGTTAAAATAACTAATTTTGTGTTTCCTGACATTTTATTTACTCTAAGTTATGTTTCTCTTTTTCCTTTCCCCCTTTTCTCTTGCCCAGTATTTTGCTTTTGGTGACCATCTCCCTCAAACAGTCCTACCCCTTTAGAGATCCTCCCCCTTTTTTATACCTTTCCCCTAATACTTTTCTTTTCCCTTATATTAGTTTTTCCCTTTCTTTCCCCCCTTTTCCTCCCACTTCCATATCAGGTGAGACAAGTTTCTCTGTGAAACCAAATATGTCTGATATTCTCTCTTTGAGTCAAATCTGATGAGAGTAAGATTCATACTAAGTTCATCCATCCCTTTCCCTTCTTGCCCTTGAGTATAAGTATTCTTTTCCTCTTTATGAGATATAATTTCCTTATCTTACCTCCTTTTTCTTCTTTTTACAGTACAATCCCTTTCCACCTCTAGTTTCTTTTACATATTATCATAATAAAATTAAATTAAACCCAAACTCTCTAAGTATACCCATAACAGAAATATCATTTTAAAGAGTTCTTTCTTTTTTAACTTTTTTATTTTTTTCTTGAGATCTGTGTTTGGAGATCAAATTTTTTGTTCAGTTATTATCTTTTCATTAGAAATAGGTGAAATTCATCTATATCATTGAATTTCCATCTTCCCTGAAAGATAATGGTCATTTTAGCTTGATAGCTTATTCTCAGCCGTAATGGTGATAGTGGGCAACCTTGTTTCACTCCTGATCTTACTAGGAAAGGTTACAGTTTATCCACATTACATATGATGTTTGCTGACGGTTTTAAATATATGTTCCTGACTATTTTAAGGAATATTCCATTTATTCCTAAACTCTCAAATGTTTTTAGTAGGAATGGATGTTGCATTTTATCAAATGTTTTTTCTGCATCTATTGAGATGATCACATGGTTTTTGTTCAGTTGATTATTAATATGATTGATTATACTAATAGTTTTCCTAAAATTAAACCAGCCCTGCATTCTTGGTATAAATCCTACTTGATCATAGTGTATTATCCTGGGGATGATTTTGTGAAGTCTTTTTGCTAATATCTTATTTAAGATTTTAGCATCAATATGCAATAAGGAGACTGGTCTATAGTTTCTTTCTCGGTTTTCAACCTACCTGGTTTAGGTGTCAGTACCATGTCTGTGTCATAAAAGGAGTTTGGTAGGACTCCTTCATTCCCTATTTTTAAAATAGTTTATATAACATTGGGGCTAATTGTTCTTTAAATGTTTGGTAGAATTCACATGTAAATCCATCTGATCCTGTGGATTTTTTCATAGGTAGTTGATTAATAACTTGTTCTATTTCTTTTTTCTGAAATGGGACTATTTAAGCAATTTACTCCCTCCTCTATTAATCTGGGAAGACTGTATTTTTGGAGGAAATCATTCATTTCACTTAAGTTATCAAATTTATTGGCATAAAGTTGGGCAAAGTAATTCTTAATTATTGCTCTAATTTCCTCTTCATTGGTGGAAATATCCCCCTTTTCATTTTTAAGACTAACAATTTGATTTTCCTCTTTCCTTTTACTGATTAGATTTACCAAGGTTTATCTATTTTATTTGCTTTTTCATAAAACCAACTCTTGGTTTTATTTATTAATTCAATAGTTTTTTTTTTTTGTACTTTCAATATTATTGATTTCTTCTTTTAATTTTAGAATTTCAACTTTAATATTTGGTTGGGGGGGTTAATTTGGTCTCTTTCTAGCTTTTTAAGTTGCAGGCCCAATTCATTGATCTTCTCTTTCTCTATTTTATTCAAGGAAGTCTCTAAAGATATAAATTTTCCCCTTATTACCACTTTAGCTGCATCCCACAAATTTGGTATGATGTCTCATCGTTGTCATTAACTTGGATGAAATTATTAATTGTTTCTATAATTTGCTGTTTCACCCAAACATTCTTTAAGATGAGATTATTTTTTTTTAATTTTTTATTATATATATATATTTTTATAATATTATCCCTTGTATTCATTTTTCCAAATTATCCCCCCCTCCCTCAATTCCCTCCCCCCGATGACAGGCAATCCCATACATTTTACATGTGTTACAATATAGTCTAGTTACAATACATGTGTGTGAATATCATTTTCTTGTTGCACAATAAACATTAGAATCCGAAGGTACATGCAACCTGGGCAGACAGATATTAGTGTTAACAATTTACATTCACTTCCCAGTGCTTCTTCTCTGGGTGTAGCTACCTCTGTCCATCATTGATCAACTGGAAGTGAGTTGGATCTTCTTTATGTTGAAGATTTCCACTTCCATCAGAATACATCCTCATACAGTATTGTTGTTGAAGTGTACAGTGATCTTCTGGTTCTGCTCATTTCACTCAGCATCAGTTGATTTAAGTCTCTCCAGGCCTCTCTGTATTCCTCCTGCTGGTCATTTCTTACAGAGCAATAATATTCCATAACCTTCATATACCACAATTTACCCAACCATTCTCCAACTGATGGACATCCATTCATCTTCCAGTTTCTAGCTACAACTAAAAGAGCTGCCACAAACATTTTGGCACATATATGTCTCTTTCCGCTCTTTAGTATTTCTTTGGGATATAATCCCAGTAGTAGCACTGCTGGGTCAAAGGGTATGCACAGTTTGATAACTTTTTGGGCATAATTCCAGATTGCTCTCCAGAATGGCTGGATTCTTTCGCAACTCCACCAGCAATGTATCAGTGTCCCAGTTTTCCCACATCCCCTCCAACATTCATCGTTATTTGTTCCTGTCATCTTAGCCAATCTGACAGGTGTGTAGTGGTATCTCAGAGTGGTCTTAATTTGCATTTCTCTGATCAGTAGTGATTTGGAACACTCTTTCATGTGAGTGGATATAGTTTCAATTTCTTCCTCTGAGAATTGTCTGTTCATATCCTTTGACCATTTATCAATTGGAGAATGGTTCGGTTTCTTATAAATTAGGGTCAGTTCTCTATATATTTTGGAAATGAGACCTTTGTCAGAACCTTTGTTTTTAAAAATATTTTCCCAATTTGTTACTTCCCTTCTAATCTTGTTTGCATTAGTATTATTTGTACAGAAACTTTTTAGTTTGATGTAATCAAAATCTTCTATTTTGTGATCAATAATGATCTCTAGTTCTCCTCTGGTCATAAATTCCTTCCTCCTCCACAAGTCTGAGAGGTAGATTATCCTCTGTTCCTCTAATCTATTTATTATCTCCCTATTTATGCCTAAATCATGGACCCATCTTGGTATATGGTGTTAATTAAGTGTGGATCCATATCTAATTTCTGCCATACTAATTTCCAGTTTTCCCAACAGTTTTTTCCGAATAATGAATTTTTATCCCTAATGTTGGAATCTTTGGGTTTGTCAAAGATTAGGTTGCTATATATGTATCCTTTTTTGTCCTTTGTATCTAATCTGTTCCACTGATCTACCGGTCTATTTCTTAGCCAATACCAAAGGGTTTTGGTGACTGCTGCTATATAATATAGCTTTAGATCAGGTACACTTAGACCACCTTCCTCTGAGGTTTTTTTCATTAGTTCCCTTGCAATTCTCGACCTTTTATTCTTCCATATGAATTTTGTTGTTATTTTTTCTAGGTCATTGAAATAGTTTCTGATTGGTATAGCACTAAATAAATAGATTAGTTTGGGGAGTATTGTCATCTTTATTATATTCGCTCGGCCTATCCAAGAGCACTGAATGTCTTTCCAATTATTTAAATCTGATTTTATTTTTGTGGCAAGTGTTTTGTAATTTTTCTCATATAATTCCTGACTTTTCTTTGGTAGATGGATTCCCAAATATTTTATACTCTCAACATTTTTTTGGAATGGAATTTCTCTTTGTATCTCTTGCTGTTGCATTTTCTTAGTGATATATAAAAATGCTGAGGATTTATGTGGATTTATTTTGTATCCTGCCACTTTGCTGAAATTTTGAATTATTTCTAGTAGCTTTTTAGCAGAGTCTTTGGGGTTCTCTAAGTATACCATCATGTCATCTGCAAAAAGTGATAGTTTGATTTCCTCATTTCCTACTCTAATTCCTTGGATCTCTTTCTCGGCTCTTATTGCCGAGGCTAGCGTTTCTAGTACTATATTGAATAGTAATCGTGATAGTGGGCAACCTTGTTTCACTCCTGATCTTACTGGGAAAGGTTGCAGTTTATTTCTATTGCATATTATGCTTACTGAAGGTCTTAAATATATGCTCCTGATTATTCTAAGGAATAGTCCATTTATTCCTATACTCTCAAGAGTTTTTAGTAGGAATGGATGTTGGATTTTGTCAAATGCTTTTTCTGCATCTATTGAGATGATCATATGGTTTTTATTAATTTGATTATTAATATGGTCAATTATATTAATAGTTTTCCTAATATTAAACCAGCCCTGCATTCCTGGAATAAATCCTACTTGATCATAGTGTATTATCCTGGAGATGATTTTCTGAAGTCTTTTTGCTAATATCTTATTTAAGATTTTAGCATCAATATTCATTAAGGAGATTGGTCTATAATTTTCTTTCTCAGTTTTCGATCTACCTGGTTTAGGTATCAGTACCATGTCTGTGTCATAAAAGGAGTTTTGTAGGATTCCTTCATCCGCTATTTTTTCAAATAATTTATATAACATTGGGGCTAATTGTTCTTTAAATGTTTGGTAGAATTCACATGTGAATCCATCTGGCCCTGGGGATTTTTTCCTGGGGAGTTGATTAATAGCTTGTTCTATTTCTTTTTCTGAAATGGGACTATTTAAGCAATTTATCTCCTCCTCTGTTAATCTAGGGAGCCTATATTTTTGGAGGAAGTCATCCATTTCACTTAAGTTATCAAATTTATTGGCATAAAGTCTGGCAAAGTAACTCCTTATTATTTCTCTAATTTCCTCTTCATTGGTGGAAAGATCCCCCTTTTCATTTGTAAGACTATCAATTTGATTTTCCTCTTTCTTTTTTTTTTTGATCAAATTTACCATAGGTTTATCTATTTTATTGGCTTTTTCATAAAACCAACTCTTGGTTTTATTTATTAGTTCAATAGTTTTTTTTACTTTCAATATTATTGATTTCTCCTTTTAATTTTTGTATTTCAAGTTTAATTTTTGGTTGGGGGTTATTGTAGTTTTTATTGCATTGTGATGTAAGAAGAAAGCATTTACTATTTCTGCCTTCCTGCATTTAATTTTGACATCTTTATTTCCTAATATATGGTCAATTTTTGTATAGGTTCCATGAACTATTGAGAAGAAAGTATACTCCTTTCTATCACCATTCAAGTTTCTCCAAAGATCTATCATATGTAATTCTTCTAATGTTCTATTTACCTCTTTAATTTCTTTCTTATTTGGTTTTGATTTGATTTATCTAATTTTGAGAATGCAAGGTTGAGATCTCCCACTATTATAGTTTTGCTGTTTATTTCTTCTTGCAATTCTCTTAACTTCTCCTTTAGGAAGTTAGATGCTATACCACTTGGTGCATATATGTTTAGTATTGATATGGTTTCATTGTCTATGCTACCCTTTAGCAGGATATAGTTTCCTTCCTTATCTCTTTTAATTTGATCAATTTCTGCTTTTGCTTGATCTGAGAAAAGGATACCTACCCCTGCTTTTTTGACTTCCCTTGAAGCATAATAGATTATGCTCTAGCCTTTTACCTTTACCCTGTAAATATCTTCCTGCTTTAAATGTGTTTCCTGTAAGCAACATATTGTAGGCTTCTGAATTTCGATCCAGTATGCTATCTGCCTCTGCTTAATGGGAAAGTTCATCCCATTCACATTTACAGTTAAAATTACTAATTCTGTATTTCTTGCCATCATATTAACCCCAGATTATGCTTTTTTTTTTCTCTTGTATCCCCTGAACCCCTTTCCTAGTATTAAAGTTAGGGGCCCCACTTGTGTCACGAGCCCTCCCTTTTTAGTATCCTTCCCCCCTCCTTTTAAGTCGCTTCGCCTTTCTTGTATCCTTCCCTTATTACTCTTTTCCTTTTCCCTTTTCCTCTCCCCCTTTTTAATGATATGAGAGAGAATTATCTGAAAAACAAATATGTCAATTATTTACTCTTTGAGCCTACTCTGATGCGAGTAAGATTCACAAAATGTTCTTACCTCTCTCTAAATTCCCTCAGATATGGTAAATTTTCTTTGACTCTTTTTGGGATGTAGTTTCCCTTTTTGATCTCCCCTTTCCCATTTTCTGATAGTATCCCCTTTCCCTTTCTACTTCCCTTTTTTATGTTATATCAGTACAATCAAATTATACATGTGGATTTTCTGTATATCCACAACAGAAATACAATTCTCAAGAGTTCCTTTTACCTTTTTCTGCTTCTCTTGAGTCTTATGGTTGGAGATCAATGTTTTTTTTTCCTTTTCTTTTTTTTTTTTTAATTTTTTTTATTATATATATATGTATATATTTTTATAATATTATCCCTTGTATTCATTTTTCCAAATTACCCCCCCTCCCTCAATTCCCTCCCCCCGATGACAGGCAATCCCATACATTTTACATGTGTTACAATATAGTCTAGGTACAATACATGTGTGTGAATATCATTTTCTTGTTACACAATAAACATTAGAATCCGAAGGTACATGCAACCTGGGCAGACAGATATTAGTGCTAACAATTTACATTCACTTCCCAGTGTTTCTTCTCTGGGTGTAGCTACCTCTGTCCATCATTGATCAACTGGAAGTGAGTTGGATCTTCTTTATGTTGAAGATTTCCACTTCCATCAGAATACATCCTCATACAGTATTGTTGTTGAAGTGTATAGTGATCTTCTGGTTCTGCTCATTTCACTCAGCATCAGTTGATTTAAGTCTCTCCAGGCCTCTCTGTATTCCTCCTGCTGGTCATTTCTTACAGAGCAATAATATTCCATAACCTTCATATACCACAATTTACCCAACCATTCTCCAACTGATGGACATCCAGTCATATTCCAGTTTCTAGCTACAACAAAAAGAGCTGCCACAAACATTTTGGCACATACAGGTCTCTTTCCGCTCTTTAGTATTTCTTTGGGATATAATCCCAGTAGTAGCACTGCTGGGTCAAAGGGTATGCACAGTTTGATAACTTTTTGGGCATAATTCCAGATTGCTCTCCAGAATGGCTGGATTCTTTCGCAACTCCACCAGCAATGTATTAGTGTCCCAATTTCCCCACATCCCCTCCAACATTTATCATTATTTGTTCCTGTCATCTTAGCCAATCTGATAGGTGTATAGTGGTATCTCAGAGTGGTCTTAATTTGCATTTCTCTGATCAGTAGTGATTTGGAACACTCTTTCATGTGAGTGGATATAGTTTCAATTTCTTCCTCTGAGAATTGTCTGTTCATATCCTTTGACCATTTATCAATTGGAGAATGGTTCGGTTTCTTATAAATTATGGTCAGTTCTCTATATATTTTGGAAATGAGACCTTTGTCAGAACCTTTGTTTTTAAAAATATTTTCCCAATTTGTTACTTCCCTTCTAATCTTGTTTGCATTAGTATTATTTGTACAGAAACTTTTTAGTTTGATGTAATCAAAATCTTCTATTTTGTGATCAATAATGATCTCTAGTTCTCCTCTGGTCATAAATTCCTTCCTCCTCCACAAGTCTGAGAGGTAGATTATCCTCTGTTCCTCTAATCTATTTATGATCTCCCTCTTTATGCCTAAATCATGGACCCATTTTGATCTTATCTTGGTATATGGTGTTAAGTGTGGATCCATATTTAATTTCTGCCATACTAATTTCCAGTTTTCCCAACAGTTTTTTCCGAATAATGAATTTTTATCCCTAATGTTGGAATCTTTGGGTTTGTCAAAGATTAGATTGCTATAGATGTACCCTTTTTTGTCCTTTGTATCTAATCTGTTCCACTGATCTACCGGTCTATTTCTTAGCCAATACCAAATGGTTTTGGTGACTGCTGCTATATAATATAGCTTTAGATCAGGTACACTTAGACCACCTTCCTCTGAGTTTTTTTTTCATTAGTTCCCTTGCAATTCTCGACCTTTTATTCTTCCATATGAATTTTGTTGTTATTTTTTCTAGGTCATTGAAATAGTTTCTTGGGAGTCTGATTGTTATAGCACTAAATAAATAGATTAGTTTGGGGAGTATTGTCATCTTTATTATATTCGCTCGGCCTATCCAAGAGCACTGAATGTCTTTCCAATTATTTAAATCTGATTTTATTTTTGTGGCAAGTGTTTTGTAATTTTTCTCATATAATTCCTGACTTTTCTTTGGTAGATGGATTCCCAAATATTTTATACTCTCAACATTTTTTTGGAATGGAATTTCTCTTTGTATCTCTTGCTGTTGCATTTTCTTAGTGATATATAAAAATGCCGAGGATTTATGTGGATTTATTTTGTATCCTGCCACTTTGCTGAAATTTTGAATTATTTCTAGTAGCTTTTTAGCAGAGTCTTTGGGGTTCTCTAAGTATACCATCATGTCATCTGCAAAAAGTGATAGTTTGATTTCCTCATTTCCTACTCTAATTCCTTGGATCTCTTTCTCGGCTCTTATTGCCGAGGCTAGCGTTTCTAGTACTATATTGAATAGTAATCGTGATAGTGGGCAACCTTGTTTCACTCCTGATCTTACTGGGAAAGGTTGCAGTTTATTTCTATTGCATATTATGCTTACTGAAGGTCTTAAATATATGCTCCTGATTATTCTAAGGAATAGTCCATTTATTCCTATACTCTCAAGAGTTTTTAGTAGGAATGGATGTTGGATTTTGTCAAATGCTTTTTCTGCATCTATTGAGATGATCATATGGTTTTTATTAATTTGATTATTAATATGGTCAATTATATTAATAGTTTTCCTAATATTAAACCAGCCCTGCATTCCTGGAATAAATCCTACTTGATCATATTGTATTATACTGGAGATGATTTTCTGAAGTCTTTTTGCTAATATCTTATTTAAGATTTTAGCATCAATATTCATTAAGGAGATTGGTCTATAATTTTCTTTCTCAGTTTTCGATCTACCTGGTTTAGGTATCAGTACCATGTCTGTGTCATAAAAGGAGTTTGGTAGGACTCCTTCATCCGCTATTTTTTCAATAACATTGGGGCTAATTGTTCTTTAAATGTTTGGTAGAATTCACATGTGAATCCATCTGGCCCTGGGGATTTTTTCCTGGGGAGTTGATTAATAGCTTGTTCTATTTCTTTTTCTGAAATGGGACTATTTAAGCAATTTATCTCCTCCTCTGTTAATCTAGGGAGCCTATATTTTTGGAGGAAGTCATCCATTTCACTTAAGTTATCAAATTTATTGGCATAAAGTCTGGCAAAGTAACTCCTTATTATTTCTCTAATTTCCTCTTCATTGGTGGAAAGATCCCCCTTTTCATTTGTAAGACTATCAATTTGATTTTCCTCTTTCTTTTTTTTGATCAAATTTACCAAAGGTTTATCTATTTTATTGGCTTTTTCATAAAACCAACTCTTGGTTTTATTTATTAATTCAATAGTTTTTTTACTTTCAATATTATTGATTTCTCCTTTTAATTTTTGTATTTCAAGTTTAATTTTTGGTTGGGGGTTTATAATTTGGTCTTTTTCTAGCCTTTTAAGTTGTAAGCCCAATTCGTTAATCTTCTCTTTCTCAATTTTCTTCAAATAAGCCTCTAAAGATATAAAATTTCCCCTTATTACTGCTTTAGCTGCATCCCAAAGATTTTGATATGATGTCTCATCATTGTCATTATCTTGGGTGAAATTGTTAATTGTTTCTATAATTTGCTCTTTCACCCAGTCATTCTTTAAGATGAGATTATTCAGTTTCCAATTACTTTTTGGTCTATTTACCCCTAACTTTTTACTGAATGTAGCTTTTATTGCATTGTGATCTGAGAAGAAGGCATTTATTATTTCTGCCTTCCTACATTTAATTTTGAGATCTTTATGTCCTAATATATGGTCAATTTTTGTATAGGATCCATGACCTGCTGAGAAGAAAGTATATTCCTTTCTATTGCCATTCAGTTTTCTCCAAAGGTCTATCATACCTAGTTTTTCTAATATTCTATTTACTTTTTTAATTTCTTTCTTGTTTGTTTTGTTGTTTGATTTGTCTAAATCTGAGAGTGCAAGGTTGAGATCTCCCACTATTATAGTTTTACTGTCTATTTCTTCTTGCAGTTCTCTTAACTTTTCCTTTAGAAAGTTAGATGCTATACCACTTGGTGCATATATGTTTAGTATTGATATAGCTTCATTATTTCAGCAGGATATAGTTTCCTTCCTTATCTTTTTTAACGAGATCTACTTCTGCTTTTGCTTGATCTGAGATAAGGATATCTACCCCTGCTTTTTTGGCTTTACCTGAAGCATAATAGGCTCTGTTCCAACCTTTTACCTTTATTCTGTATGTATCTCCCTGCTTTAAGTGTATTTCCTGTAGGCAACATATTGTAGGGTTCTGCTTTTTGATCCAATCTGCTATCCGTCTCCGTTTGATGGGATCGTTCATCCCATTTACATTTACAGTTAAAATTACTAATTCTGTATTTCCTGCCATCGTATTATCCCCAGATTCTGCTTTTTTCCCTTGACCCCCCTGATCCCCCTCCCCGATATTTAATTTACAGACCCCCCTTGTGACTCGCAACCCTCCCTCTTTTTTTTTTTTAGGATCCCTCCCCCCTCCCTCCAAGTCCCTTCACTTATTCTCCTTTTCCTTTTCCCTTTTCCTCTCCCCCCTTTTAATGAGGTGAGAGAAAATTCTCTGAAAAACCAATATGTTAATTATTTACTCTTTGAGCCTCTCCTGATGAGAGTAAGATTCACACAATGATTCTCCCCCTCAATAAGTTACCTCAGATATGGTGTATTTTCTATGCCTCTTCCTGGGATGTAGTTTCCCTCTTTTTATCACTCCTTCCCCTTTTTCTGAACCGACCTCCTTCCCTTTACTACACCCCCCTTTTTTTCTTTTATATCAGTAAAATCAAATTATCCTTGAGTATTTTTTATATACCCACAACAGAGTTATAGTTCTCAAGGGTTCTGTGTACCTTTTTCTGTTTCTCTTCAGTCTTGTGGATGTAGATCAAATTTTTTGTTTAAGTCTGGTTTTTTTCTTAGAAACATATGGAATTCCTCTGTTTCATTGAATGATCATCTTCTTCCATGGAAAATGATGCTAAACTTAGCTGGGTAGTTCATTCTTGGTTGCAGTCCTTGATCTTTTGCCTTATGGAATATCAGGTTCCAGGCCCTTCTATCTTTTAATGTGGAGGCAGCCAGATCTTGGGTGACCCTTATTGTGGCACCTTGGTATTTAAATTGTTTTTTTCTAGCTGCTTGCAGGATTTTCTCCTTTGTGTGGTAATTCTGCAGCTTAGCCACAATATTCCGTGGTGTTCTTTTTTTAGCGTCTATTTCAGAAGGAGTTCGATGAATTCTTTCCACATCTACTTTCCCTTCTGTTTCTCTGGACAGTTCTCCTTGATAATTTCCTGTAAAATAGAATCTAGGCTCTTTTTTTGGTCATAGTTTTCTCGAAGTCCAATAATCCGCAGATTATCTCTCCTAGATCTATTTTCCAGGTCTATAGATTTTCCCAGTAAGTATTTGACGTTGTTCTCCAGCTTCTCATTTTTTTTGTTTTGTTTGACTGATTCTTGGGTTCTCTGTGAATCATTCATTTCTATTTGTTCCATCCTGACTTTTAAGGAGTTATTTTCTTCTTTCCCAGTTTTTAGTTCTTTTTGTAAATGCCCAATTTCGTTTTTAAATGAATTATTTTGCTCTATTGAATTTTTTTCCATTTCCCTAATTTTTTTTTGAGAATTATTTTCTTTTACCAATTCAGAAATTCTATTTTCTTGAGACTTTTTTATCTTTTCCAATTCAGAAATCCTACTTTCCTGTGTTTTTTTTAACCTTTTCTAATTCATAAATTTTGTTTCCCTGCATCTCCTGTGAATTCTTTATTTTTTCCAACTCCAATTTCAGGACGTTGTTATTCTCTATCATAGCTTCCCTTTCCTTTCCCCATTTCTCTTCAATCTCCCTCAATTTTTTAAGAGTTTCTTCTAGGAGAGAGTTATGTGATGGGGGGCAGGGATCGTTCCCCTTTGGGTTGTTATCTGCTGTCTCTCTGCTGTTAACTTCCTCGGGGTTGGATACCCGCTCTTTCTCTGTATAGAAGGAATCTATGGTTTTTCTGGGCTTCTTACTCATATTTAAAAAATCTTTTGGGTTCTGTCCCTGGGGTAGGAAATTATTTATTTACTTCTTTACCAGCTTCCTCCCAGACCGGATGGATGCAGCGGCTCCTGCGCCTGAGCTAAGATAGAGCTCTGGGAGAGAGTTCCCCACCCCCTCCCTGGAAGTGCCTCAGAGGTGATTAGCACTGCTTTGCTTCGAGGGCGTAGAATAGTAAAGACAGCACAAAGCCCAGCCTATGTGTCCGGGTGGGGCGTGGATGTCTGCAGCAGGTGACGTGAAAAGCCCCTGTGCTCAAACTGGAAGTGTCTGCCAGAAACCGCGGTCCCTCCTTCAAAGTTTCCACTTCTCTGGGACTTCCTGGAGCTGAGTTCCACTCCCTCCAGCTAAACTAGGCAGTGTGTGTTGCCTTGGGCCGTATCCACCCACTTGTCAATCTCTTAACTATTCTCAGGTGGTAGCTGAGGCCACACCCCCTGGTGCCGAGTCTCTGCTGAGTCACCCCCAGGATCGGGGAAAATCTAATCTGAGTTTTAAAATATTTTGGCTTTCTCTTCTGAACTGCTAAATAATTAGCAGAGAGGAGCTAACAGCCTGTGCCAGATTCCTTTACCTCAGTGGCTTCTCTGATCCCAGAGCCCTTCCCAGCGCGAAGGGCGCAGTGTGCCACTACCCCACCGTCTGTGCTGGTCTCTCTTATTCCTCCCCTGAGAACTGACCTTTCCTGTTGAAACTTCAGATTCTCTTCAGCTGGTAAGTCGTGCTTCCAGTCCTTATGGTATCTGTCAGTCCTGAGCTAATTCTGAGACTTAATTTATCTAATTGGTTGTGAGGGAGTGAGGACGTTCACTGAGTCGTGTGTTTCTTCTCCGCCATCTTGGCTCCGCCCCTTTTTTTCCTTTTCTTAGAAACAAATGGAATTCCTCTGTTTCATTTAATGTCCATCTTCTTCCATGGGAGAAAATGCTAAACTTAGCTGTGTAGTTTATTCTTGGATGCATGCCAAGTTCTTTTGTCTTTTGGAATATCAGATTCTGGGCCCTTTGATCCTTTAATGTGGATGTAGCCAGATCTTGAGTGACACTTTTTGTGGCACCTCAATATTTGAATTGTTTTTTTTCCTGCCTGCTTGTAATATTTTTTCCTTAGTCTGATAGTTCTGTAGCTTGGCTACAATATTCCGTGGAGTTTTTTTTTTTTTTTTTTTTTTTTTTTTTTTTTTTTTTTTTTTTTAGGATCTTTTTCAGAAGATGTTCTATGAATTCTTTCAATGCTTATTTTCCCTTCTGTTTCTATTATTTCTGGACAGTTCTCTTTGATGATCTCTTGTAAAGTAGAATCTAGGATCTTTTTTTCATCATAATTTTCGGGAAGTCCAATAATCCTCAGATTGTCTCTCCTAAATCTATTTTCCAGGTGTCAATTTTCCCAGTAAATATTTGACATTATTCTCCAGCTTTTCATTTTTTTGTTTTTGCTTGATTGATTCTTGATGTCTCAATGAATGATTCATTTCTATTTGTTCAGTCCTGATTTTTAATGAGTTATTTTCTGTGTTCACTTTTTTTACTTCGTTTTGAATATGTCCAATTGAGTTTTTAAATGAGTTATTTTGCTCTATTGAATTTATTTTTCCATTTCACTAATTTTGCTTTTTAGTGAGTTATTTTCTTTTTCCATTTCACAAATCCTACTTTCTTGGGAATTCTTTATCTTTTCTAATTCATAGATCCTACTTTCCTGTGAGTTTTTAACCTTTTCCAATTCACAAATATTGTTTCCCTGCACTTCCTGTGAATTCTTTATCTTTTCCAATTCAAATTTCAGTATGTTGTTACTCTCTATCATAGCATTTCTTTCCTTTTCCCATTTTTCTTCTAACTCTCTTAAGTTTTTAATAGTCTCTTCTTGGAGAGAGTTATGTGATGGGGGCCAAGTATCATTCCCCTTTAGGGTATTATCTGGAGACTGTCTGGTGTTAGCCTCCTCTAGGTTGGAAACCCTCTCTTTTTCTGTATAGAAGCTGTCAATAGTTCTCTTCAGTTTTTTACTCACGTTTAAAAACCTATGGGGTCTATCTTCAGGGTAGGGAATTTACCAGCTTCTTCCACAGAACAGGGATAGGATGGATATGATGGATTGCTGCTGTCTTGTGAATGGGCTGCAAAGGTAAGAGGGAGCTCTGGGAGAGAGTTCCCCCCCAACCAGAAGTGACTCAGAGGTGGTTAGCGCAGCTGGGCTGGGGGAGTGCGCAGTGAAGAACACACACTGTGTGATCTAGCAATTGCTCTGAGGCCAGAGGCTGAACAGTGAAAGTGTCGGAACCCCCGCCAAAGCCCCTTGTGGGGCTGTGGATATTAGCAGCTGACCAGAGAAAAGCCCTGGTGCACAGACTGGAATTGTCTCTGCCTGGGGAAGCTGCGAGAGTGTTGCTGCTGTGTAAGTTCTACTGCCTCAGGCCGAGCCCCCCCACTGTGTGGATTAGAGGCTGCCCTGGGCTGTGTCCACCACTGTGCAGGTTCTTAATTGTCCCAAGGAAAAGTCCCGGACAGCAGAGGGCAGCTGCTGAGCAATACCATGATTTGTGTTGGGTCACTTCCTGTTAGGGGTAGTTATAGGCTCTGGTGTGTTTTTTTTGGTTTGTTTGTTTGTTTGTTTGTTTTTGTTTTTGTTTTTGTTTTTAAGTGGCTTTGATTTCTCTGCTGATCTGCTGTTTTGCAAGCAGAGTAGAGCAATCAGCCTATGTCAGATTCCTCTGTCTCAGTAGCTTTTCTAACCCCAGAGGCCTTCCCAGCCCATTTGGCACAATATTTTAGCCTTTAGTCTAACCCTGTTTGTGCCAGTCTTTTCCTCCACCCCTCAGGACCGATCTTTTCGGACGAAATTCCAGATTCTCTTTGGCTGGTAAGTTGTGCTTCTAATCTTTGCGGTTTTTACCAGTCCAGTGCTATTTTTGAAGCTGAGTTAAATAGTTGGTATTGAGGGTTAGAGGGAACTTAGAAATTCACGTGTATCTTCTCCGCCATCTTGGCTCCGCCCTCCATCCTTTTTTTTCAATAGTTTATTTGCCTCTTTCTTTTTAGCCAAATTAAGTTATACATTTATATATTTTATTAATTTTTAAAAAAACTGCTATTTTTATCAAGTCAATTGTAGGGCGGGTTTGCTTTCAATTTTGCTAATCTTTTATTTTCTGAATTTCTATCTTGATTTTTTTTTATTTATAACATTTCTGTATTTTTTTTAAAGTTGCATTTTTAATTCATCAGTCTGTTCTTTCTTTCTTGCAATGAATAATATTTTAGAAATTTTATTTAAAATCACCTAAACACTGTCTTAGACTCACATGTTGTCATTTTCTGGGATTAAATTTTCTAATGTCTCTATGATTTGTTGTTTTTTTAAAGAAATAAGATGTGAGTTGTGAGTTGAGTCTTAAAAGATTTCAGGAAAGCCAAGAGGCAGATTTGCTTTATTTTTTTTTCCTAAATAATATATATATATATATATATATATATATATATATATATATATATATATATATATATATATATATATATATATATATACATATATATATATATATATGTGTGTGTGTGTGTGTGTATATATATATATACACACACATACACATACACACACATAAGTGTGTGTGTGTGTGTGTGTGTGTGTGTGTATGAATGTGTATTCATTTAAAAAGAATTTATTTTTTTCCCCTTATTTCATCCTTCTTATATGAAGTAAAATTAGAAGAAAGCCTCAGAAGGTCATGACGGAAAGAAGAGAATAATTGGCAAAGGCCTCCTGAAGAAAGTAAGGTGTGTGTTGAGAATTAAAATAATTTAAGAACGCCAAGAGGCAGATATGAGGAAGGAGACCATCCTAGCATTTAGAAAAGCCAGTAAGTGGGGGTGGAGCCAAGATGGCAGGTAAAGCCAGGAAGCTGCTTGAGCTTTTCCAGTTTCCCTTGAAAATCACATGAAACCAAGTCTCTGAACAGAATGTTATGGAAAGAAATCATTCTCCAGCTCAAAATAAATTGGAAAACCTCAAGAAAGATCAGTCTCACTAAGGTGAAAAAGGGGTTAGATCAGGTATACTTTTGGAAAAGTGGGTAAAAAAGTCTTAATCACAGCAAATAAGCAAGTAAGACCCTCCATGTTAGCTCAGTAGAAGAGCAGATCAATAGGGCAGCTTTTAGTCACCGCTCAGACGACAAACTCTGGGAAATCAAGCTGTTTCCTAAAAACAGCAGGCAAAGCAAGCTACCTCCTAAAAAACAGAAAAAGCCCCTATGCTCAAAGGCAAGTCTCAGAGCTGCACAGCAAGTTTGGGATAGTGTCCTCTTTACCTCAGGAGCAGAGCTTAACCATAAAAATAAAACAAGAGGAAATACCAAAGAAAGCTAATGACTCTGTGAAACAGCAAGAATCAATCAAACAAACTAAAAAGAATGAAAAAATGTAATAAAATGTGAAATATCTCATTGGAAAAACAGCCAATATCAAAAATAGATCCAGAAGAGACAGTTGAAAAATTATTGGCCTACCTGAAGGACATGCCAAAAAAAGAAAGAGCCTGGATAATGTTCATTAAGGAAAACTGTCCTGATATTTTAGAAACAGAGGGGGAAACTATACTAGTGGAGGACCTCAACTTTCCCTTCTCAGAATCAGATAAATCTAACCAGAAAATAAATAAGGAAGAAATAAGGGAGGTTAACAGAATCTTAGAAATCTTAGATATCATAGACATTTGGAGAAAATTGAATAGGGATTGAAAGGAATACACATTTTTTTTGGCAGCACATGTCACACACACAAAATATGACCATTTATTAAAGCATTAAAACCTCACAATCAAATCCAGAAAGGCTTTCTTTTCAAACTACAGTGCCATAAAATTATATTCAATACAAGGGCAGGGAAAGAGAGACTAAAAACCAATTGGAGATCAAATAGTCTAATTTTAAAAATGAGTGAAGGAAACAACAACTCACAGAAACAATCCATATTTTGATCCAAGAGAATGGCAATAACAAGACAACATACCAAAACCTATGAGAAGCAACCTAACCAGTTCTTGGGGAAATTTTTATTTTTCTAAATAGCTACATGAGCAAAATAGAGAAAAAAGAGATCAATAAATTGGGCATATAACTAAAAAAGCTAGAAAAAGAACAAATTAACTCCCCCAATTGAATCCTAAATTAAAAATTCTCAAATTGAAAGTAGAAATGAATAAACGTGAAATTCAGAAAACTATTGAACTAATAAATAATACTAAGACTTGGTGACCTGATGGTGAACGAAACAAGCAGAATCAGGAATGTATTTTACACAATAACAGCAAGAATGTTCAATGATCAACCATGGTTCTGCTCAATAGTTGAGTGATCCTAAGCAGTTTCAATAGACTTTAAATAGAAAATGCCTATTTTGTTTATTGTTTTGTTTTTAGCCCAAGTCCTTGTGCAATAACTAAAAACATTTTTAGGGATTAGCTTAATTAAAATATTCTGATCTCAGAAGCAATAATGAATAATGAATAAAGAACCAGGGGTTCTCAAACTACAGCCTGTAGGCCAGATGTGGCAAGCTGAAAATATTTATGCAGCCTGCTGAATTATGGCAAATGGGCTGAGGAGCAGAGACAAGTGTGAGTTTTGTTTTTACTATAGTACAGCCCTCCAAAAGTCTGAAGGACAGTGACCTGGCCCCCTATTTAAAAAGTTTGAGGACCACTGACTTAAACCATAGAGATAATGTTTATTAGTTGCCCTGAAATTAAATGTTTTTGGTTTCTTTTGTAAGTTTATGTATTTTAGGGGACAATTAAAAATTAAACTTCAATATAATAGTGCCCTATTTATCACTTGGGATAAAGCATCAAGTGTCTAACTTTGTAAATGTGATATCTGATTGGTTAGGAAAATATCTTACATAAAACTAATTAACTTGAGGATCTCCATGTATTTTATTTCTTAGTAAATGATTAGTAAAAAGTGTTAGCTTCAAGTAAAAATTTGAGGGGGGAAGTATGCAAAAAAATTAATTCATTTCTATTCAACAAGAATTTTTTAAGTGGCTATTCCTTTGATAGCACTGTACTACTATCACTGAATTTCTATGACTTTAAAAGAGATAGTAAGGCTGATAACTTTGCACAATTCTTTCTCACTTAAATCCAAGTCATATGATGATGTCATTGATCATCTTCGAAAATGAAGGTTAAACAACTAGGAAAATAATGACAAGAAAGAAACCACCTTTAAAGTTCTTCCATTCTATTGAGAGGAAACAACAACTACTTAGAGAAGTTAATAAAGTACAAAGCAAAGACAAAATCAGTCTGTAGCATGAGAGAACACCAATTATAGCAGATATCAGAAAGATATCAATGACCAAAAAAGAACTAGAGATCATTATTTAACACAAAATAGAAAATTTTAATTATATCAAATTAAAAAGCCTCTTTGGGGCTTCATCTGGAGTTGATTTGCCTTTAGGAACCTCAAGATTTGAAGTCTGATCTTCTCTCTCTCCTTAAAAACTGTCTGTGATAAGAGTTCCATCTGTTTTTTTGTCAATCATTTTTTAAAGGTTAAGGTTTACTCTTAATGCAAAGGAGTGACAGCTGTCTTAGTTTGCCCTAGAACAGTTCTGCTGATTGACTTCTGGTGCTGGCTAATGGTGGCCAAGACGCCCCTCCCCCCTGCTGCTCTTTCCAGGCTCAGTGGTTTACAATTTGTTTTTTGTAGCAAATCTGTCAAACCACCTGCTTGCAATTAGGACAGTAGCCTAAAAGGCTCACAGATGATTTCTTGGTGCAGGATGCACAATACTCTTGCTCTCTGTAAAATCCAAACTATCTCCCTGGAGGCCTCAGGATCAGCCAGAATTGTGATAAGTAAAAGTCCTTGATTTTCAGGGGGAAAAAGTGAAGAAGACAGACAAACTGCCGCAAGCTTGCCACCAACCTCCCTTCTCCTGGTCCTGCTGCAAAGTGAAGTTCTCTTGACACTCTCACCCAACCCCTTAATCCTTACCTATTATTAATCTGTATATACCAAACATGGAGCCATCAGGGAACAGTGAAAAGGCCCATTTTTCCAAACATATGCTAATAGAATCATTGTCCAATAGGTAATTAGCCTTTAATGCTCCATTATCTGATTCAAGCACACCTTTTAAGAGTTTCAGCCCTTTACAACTCCCCTCCCCAGCTCCTTGCCCCAGGTTCCCTGTGTTGTTGTCTGGGATCACAGAATGTCCCCTTGCCCATTTGAAACAGACCTGTTCTAAACTTCTTTCAGGGTTTATCTTCTTTTGGAAATGTGTTGTACTCCAAATATCTGTGTGTTCTGTCACTTCAAAAATCAGTTTAGAGGCTCAATCTACTGAGAGAAGGTCAGAGAAGTCACAGAAAGTCATGTCTGTTCTTAGCCGTCTTGGCTCCACTCTAGCTATTTCTTCTTTAAGACTATATTTAAACTTCACATTTGAATTTTCTCACTCATGCCTGCAATCCTATCCATTTAGTCACTTAGCTACTGTTATTACCTAGTTTATTATGTACAAAATTCTAGAATTACTTATGTTTTTGCTCTGTGAAAGCTTTTTATAGACTGCAGAAAGTTGATGTACACTCTCAGAAGAGTATGGAATAGCAGAGGCTGGTAATAAATTATATATATGTAATATAATAAAAAAAATCACTCATCTTTTGTCTTAAGAATAATGGGCACTTTTATGTGATGGAGAAAAAAATTAGGTCCAAAGAAAACCTTCCATGACCTGACCTTGCTTTTTATTTTCAACAAAATTAGTAATTAGTAAATTTAAATTTGTAAAATTGTAAATGAATTTTTCCATTTTTACTTTCCTAGAAAAGATGTACCTTTCCCTTTTAACAATAGGAAATGCAGCACAGAAGTAGAATCAATAAGGTATAAAAGAGTTTATCAAAGATGCATTAAGCATAAGATAAACAGCATACCATTTTAAATATACTTTGCTATTATAGACATTAGGTAGTTATGCCCATAGATTTATTTATCTATGAAAATAGATCTATGAAAATAAATATATCTATTAAGAAAGTTATTACGGTAAGCCTTGCAAATACACTCATGTAGTATGGAAACTATAATTCTATCTTGAAGATACACAATTGAAATAAAATTACCAGTCTTTGTTATAGGTATTGTATGGCTGCCTGCCAAATTGTTCTGACTGAATAATGTCTGAGGGAAACTAGGAGAAAGTAAAATGTATTGGAGATACATGAAAGAAGTGGAATAACTATTGTGGAATACTGGGAGAGGAGAGAGGAGAGCCATTAGCAGAAATATTATTAAGCATTATGGAACTCTTTGCTTATAAAGTGCTGTATGGTAATTTTTATTAGGTTCCTGTAGACTTTAACTAGCAATATCACTTCTGCCATTGTTTTCTCTGGCATTTAAAATGAATAATTTTTTGATTAAATGTCCTAGAGAATCCTGATGACAATAACATCAACAAGATACAGGCAGCAAGATACTCTGAAATGTCAGACTGAAAAATGTAGACAAGTTTAATACTTGATAAAACAAAATTGGTATTATGATTAATTCCTTTCCCTCTGCTTATTCGAAGATTTAGTTTAGTACCACCCCCATTTTAGAGACTGAGCATATGAAGCTGTAAAACAAATTACAAAGTCAGTGACAGAACCAGAATAATTTTTCACCTTAGACCTCTTTCAATAAATTACTTCTAGCCAACAATATTTAATTTTATGCCTTTAAGTATGCTTTGGACTTTTTAATCAATTAAAAGGAAAACACTTCATTTTTTTCTTTTTTCTTTTTATAACTAAACTTTTGACTGCATTTTACAATGATCCTTTTCTATTTAGATATATGATAATTTGATCAGATTTATGGAAGAACACATAGATATATATGTCTTCTATTGCCAATGTTTTGTTTAACAGAATTGCTGTAAGCTTAACTTGTATGTTAATGATTGCTCTATATAGCTGGTTATTGCTATAAATTGAAACTTTCTGTATGAGGAATGCCTGTAAGGTTAGACATTTAACTCTATAATAGATATAGTTCATATCTTTTCCTTTCTTTTCACACAAAGTGATAACAGTTCAGTTTCTCATTTTTTTCTCATTTGGAATGGTGAAGTAACTTCCTTAATTGGTCTCTCTTCTCCAGGCCATCTTTCACTCAGACACCAAAAAGATGGTCCTAAATACCATTTTGACAATTTCATCCTCGTGTTCAGTGAATTTCAGAGCCTTTCTCTTATCCTCAGGATCAAAATGATGTATTTAAAGCCTTTTAAAAATTTACTTAAAACTTTTAATTTTATCTGTTTTAACAGATTAACAAGAATTTATTTCCTATCTATTCCACAGAAGGGAAAAAAAGTAAAAACAAAAAATGATGTCTTCATAGCAAATATATAGACCCAAACAAAACAAATTCCCACATTGACCATTTCAAAAATTCATGTTTCATTCTGTATTTTAAGTCCTATATCTCCCTCTCAGGAGATCCTTTGGAATCCTGATTGGTCATTGCATTGATCAGAATTCTTAAGTCTTTCAAAACATTTTTTTTTCCTACTTCAGAGATGATAGGGCATAGAGGCTAAATACTCCAAATATTGAAGTTCTGATTTGTTGGCTTAGAGCATCTCCAAGTCAAGAAGAAAAGATTTTATCTTTACTTCATTGAATAGTAGGCTAAGTTTCAAAAAGGAGTTAATGAAGAAATGGGGAGCCAATAGGCACTTTTATAGGAGAGAAATAATCTTGGGAATTGACATCTATATCTTGGCCTTCTGATTGAATATAGTAACTGTGGGAATTCAACAAGTCCTGCAACAAAAGTCCATTTAAGGACAAGATAATCTTTTTCATTGCCCCTCCCTGCTTACCCCAGAGAATAATAATATCTATAGGTTGGCTTGTAGTCAATTAATTATAGGAATTCAACTGGGATCACTGCAACAAAGACCAATTTAAGGCCTTTTGAATTCAATAAAGGCCAGCTTAAATTCAATAAAGCCTTTCTTATGTTCAACTTACCTTCTTAAGCTTAATATATAATTTGACACATTTACATATTTTGTTGTATTTGTTATTTCAGTTATGTCTGATTTTTTGTAATCTTTGGGATTTTCTTTGGCAAAGGCATATTTACATATAAATATGATTTATCTTTCTCTTTCATATCTATCTACACATATGTCATATATACACAGTACAAAATAAATAATCCGGAAAAAATAGTCTTCCTGGTATTTCTCATATGACATTTTATCTCCTTTTTCTGTATCTTTGAATAATGTGTTTTCCATGCTTACAATACATTCCTTGTTATGTTCATCCCTTAGCCTACTTTTCTTTAAAACTCAGCTTCAAGCACTAAACATGTGGTCTTCCCTCATCACCTAAGCTTCTAGTCTCCCATTTCTTTTTCCTTTGTATTGATTTTGAATATATTGTATATAATAGTGTTATGAATGTATGTGTGTATGTATTCATGTAGATTTGTTATTTCCTCTTTACATTAAATTATAAATTTCTTGAGGGCAGTAACTTTTACTTTTTAATCCATAGTGTCTAATGTGGTAGTTAGAATTCAGTGAGTCCTTAATATAGACTTAATGATTGATTAAAACAATGTCATTCCATCTCACATATGTTCATGTAAATACACATAGATGCTTAAGAAAGTTTTGGAAATTTATATTGTACTATGAGAAATTTCTAATCCCTAAATTTCTTATTAGTGTGCTTATAAAACACTCTGAAAATTTCCATGCAACTAAGATCAGCCACTAGAAAAAAAGGTGGTGTGGATTTCTTGCTTTCTGAAGGTAGATTCAATTCACTTTTATTGTATTTCAATTACACATGGAAACCTGACTGTTGCATCAATGTCTAAGCCAATCTAAAGTATTTAAAGTTGGTCACATGTGTTGCTCAGCTCAAAATCCATTTATCAACAAAGTTACAGCAATCAAAGGGGATTAATGAAGGAAAATTCTTTCATGTTGTTATGTAAGAAGTTAAGAAAAAGAAGTGAGATAGTATTGTTCCCTGATTGCAAATTATGCAGATCCCCAAATATTTTCCTTTAAAATTTCTTAAGGATAAAATGTGATATGTTTTATAAGTAGAACATCCAAAATATCTCTGAGCTGCTAAAGAAGATTTAGAAGGTCAGGGGTCCCAGAGTCTTGTATTACTGAAATAATTATGACTCAGTAATTCTACTTCTCAGTCCTGAACTGTGGCAATACAGAAATTAAATAATTAGCTGCTTGTTTTAGATTAGTTTATCCTATTCCAGAGACAAATACAGAGTGTCTTTGACAAATAATATAAGAATGATAGTTGAAAAGAGCACTATTACCATAACAAATACATTGTTCTCCTAGATTTGCACATCACTTTCCTTCAAATTATCATTGACTTAATAACCAAGAGAAATGCTTTGTGGACACCAACACAAGCTCTGAAGCATTGAAGCAGAATATTAAAAATATCTGTAGGTATTATTGTCTTTATTTAAAATTATTTCTCACATAAAAAAGAAACACAAAAATTACATAAAGTACATATGTCACATTCACGTATTTTACTGCCAGAATTTTTTGTGCCATCTTGTAAAATCTATAAAACATTTAACATCTTGTAAAATCCATAAAACATTTCCCCATCATTTGTCAGTGTCTCAAAAATACTATATTCAGACAATTTAAATAGGACCATTAGTATAGGGGCTTTATAAATCACCTAGTCTAATACCCTAATTTTTAAAAATTATCTTTTATTTTTTTCTCCCTCTCCTTCCTTCCTAATTGGGAAAGAAAAAAAAAAGAAAAAGAAAAGTGTATTAACAAATATTCATGGTAAAGCAAAAATTCCACTTTGGACTCCGCTAAAAATACATGTCTCATTCTGCATATTGCATCTATCACCTCTTTGTCAGGAGATAAGTGGCATTATTTATAATTATTAATGCTTTGGGATCTTGAATGGTTATTAAGGAAACTGAGGCCCGGAGATCTCCAAATAACTTGCCTCAGGTCACAAAAGTAGTAATTGGCAGAGTTAAGATATGAACTTGGACTCTAAATACAGTATACTTTTCCCCAAAATACATTTTCTTCCACATTAAGGCCTGGTGATATAAAATTATTTCTACTTTTTTAAAAAATACAATTAATTATTTTGCACTTAATTTTGTCAGGCTTGGAGACACCTTTATTGTGTGGAAAATAATCTTCTACTGGGGCTTGGGATTCAGAGTAAATGAAGTAAAAATGATTAATTCTTGTATTCTCTCTTTGGATCCCCCTTCCCTCATTCTTCTACACTGGTGTCATCACTTTATCTTTAATGGCAGTAAGAAAGAATGTTGTTAGTCATGCCAGGCCATGAGCAATAAAGTTGCATAGCATAAGAAGATTAAAAAATGAATTCTGAGTACTTTATACATTTATTATGAAGTAAAGTACACATCACTAGAGAATATTATAGAATTAACAAAAACAAAAAATTATGAATAAATGAAGATATTCTCTATATTCTGCTCATTTACACTTTTAATATTTTTTTTCTATTTTCCTTCTCCATCTTAAGCTCAATCTAGATAGTATGAAGTTTTCTTTTTTTGTCCTGAAAATTACCACAAAATTGTAAAATTATACTCCTAAATGTTTCCCAGAAAGACTTCTGTTTTTAGAACAGAAAAAAAAAATAGCATTGTTTGCAATGCAGTCTCAGAGGAGAAGATATTTTACAAGACTTTCAAGGGGCTATGCTTAAGGGGCTTTTTTTCCCTTTAATTTTTAACTATCCAATACTCAGTCTGTCTAAAAATGATTATAAGGGAGTGAGCTTAAGAAGTAAAGAGAATGAATACTGATTTTTACACGTGTATAATTTTTAGTTTAGTAAGTGTTAACTATTTAAAATCTCAATACATGTCAATGAGTATGACATTAACAAAGGTGATTTTAACCTTTCCCATACTTTCCTTAATATTTTGTACCAATGAAGCTGAATTTACCTGAAGAGCTAGTTAAAAGAGGGGGAAAAAAAGACACAGCATGACTGTTTCCCTTTATCTGTGGTTTGCCAGTCAGGAATCAGCAGGGGAGGAGAGAAATGACCTCTGCTTAATCTAAAATAAAAATGTTGGAGGAATTTGGTAGTTTGGTAGTTGCAGTAGCTCCTCTTTCCAAATATTCTTTCTAAATTGGCACTAAGTTATTGTTCTTCATCTTTATTTTTCCAAGACCATTAGAGCTACTAAAACTCATTTCCTGTAAGAGTTTTTACACAATATAATTTCCATAAAACCATTTCTTTTTTTCTGAGACAATTGGGATTAAATGACGCATCCACGGTTATACAGCTAGGAACTGTTAAATATTTAAGACTAGATTTGAACTCAGATCTTCCTTACTTCAGGGTTGGTGCTCTATCCACTGCACCAACTAGCTGCCCCCAAATCGTTGATTTTTGTTAGAAGTTTTTCTTTTCTTCATACAACTAACTCTTGATTATTCAGGAACTGATTATCCAGTCCTAAACTATATGTGTTCAGTTGTTTTTCACTTGTGTTCAATTCTTTGTGACTCCATTTGGGATTTTCTTGGCAGAAATAGTGGAGTAATTTGTCAGTTGTCAGATGAGGAAACTGAAACAAATGGGTAACTGACTTGCCAAGAGTCTCATAAACTGGAAAATGTCTGAAATTGGATTTGAGCTCAGGTTTTCCTTATTACAGGAGAAGTACTCTATCCATTGAGTCACTCAACTGCTGATTCTAGACCATGAAATCAAATGGGTTATTTTTCTTTTACATATAATTAATACTTCTTCCAGAAGGAAGGTGGTGAAAAATAAAGGCAGAGTAGATGTGAATTTAAATCCCTTCTATTGTTCTTTGTAAAAAGGCAAACAGATGATTCAACCAATCACAGTTTCAAAGGATAGTCATACATAGAGTCTATGATTTCATCGATGTGGAAACTAAAACTTAGAAAGGTTATGAGTTCTCCAAAGTCACACAGGTGATCATATTAGATTTCAATTTGTCTTCTAACTCCAAATCCAGTGTTTTTTTCCTATCATTACATGAGGCCTTTCTTCTCACAAATATTTTTGGATCTACATGAGGCCTACCAGATTGTAAACTCCATGTGATCAAGGTATCTATCCATCTGTCATAGATAGATGTATATAGATATAGATGGATGTATAAATATATAGATACATACACATATATAATATGAAATTTTTTATCTCTTCTACAAGTTAAATATGCTTACATGTTGAATGAATCAATAACTGGATTGTTCTATAAGATTTTTCCCACTTTCTATTCTGAGAATGAAATTATCTATTTGGTATTTTTTCTGACTATACCATTTTAGGCATTTTAGCCATGCTAAGTGGTTCATTTTCACTGTTACCTTCATTAGATCAGAGATCCAATTTTGTTATGTTTTCTGCATTATTTAAATTATTTCTCTCTCCCCCATGTAGTCTTTTTGGTTTGTTTCTATCCTTAGGAAACAATGTGGCTTCCTCATCCTCATCAGCCACTTGATGAGACTTCATTCTCAGTGTTCATGTCAGCCTGACTCTCACTTGAAATTATTTTATCCTTCTACAAATTGGAGAAATACTTCTACACTGGTGTGACTTTCTTATCAGATCCATTAGACTTGAGTATAGGATAGTCTTGGCCATTTCTCCATTTCCTTATAGCCTCCTCTCCACACAACACTTTTTAAGCCATTTTAAATTTATGACACAGTATTCTATAATAAAATCTGCAGTTGGTATTGAGAAAATTGCCCAAAGCAATTTCTTTTTCTTAGTTTGGTATCCCGTATACCATTTCAAAAATGTTAGATTCCCTTTGTTGGGGAGATGTTATGGGAAGAGGTAATGAGGTTTATTCCACTCCTATTGTTATTTGACTTCCCTATTCACTTTTTCCCTTACAGTTGCACTGCTTGTACTGGCATCAATTTTTTAACTGAATAAGGGGAAGAGCTCCCAAAACACTATACAAGGGATAGATATTGGCCACAGATTTTATTGTTGGAACAATATTTTGTAATAGCTTCATCTCAAAAGCAGCAGTTTCAGTTATGTGTATGTTCAAATTTTTGTTCAATTTTGCCATTTATTTTCTGCCTAAAAAGCACATGGCAGCAGTTTTTCAGGGAAATGTTTGTTGGTGTGTACTATTTTAAAATGCATACCCACAAGCTCCTTTGGAGGAGCCTTGGTATGGAAATGATTCAAGATATTTGGAGGGTAGCAAATATAACAGTCAGAAACTTTGCAAGATGAGTTTTTAAAATATGAACTCCTTTATACATGCAGAATTCTCAATTTATTTACCAGTCAGTTTTAACAGAGGACTAGCCTTCATGCTTGGTGTCCCTTATAATTACATATTGGGCAGATGGATGAAAGTGTTGAAAAATGAGAAAAAAAGAAAGACCTTATTTCAATAGTGAAAAAAAAAATCAACTTGGAATCACCCCAGGGATATTTTGAGATTAGTTCATCTACCTAAAATTTATTTCCCCCCCTTAAAGTTGATTAGACTGGTGATTTTTGTATAAAGAGAAAATTATAGAATGGATTCAATTGTCTCTGGGAAAGTTGTTGGGAATAGGAGGAATGGATAAAATATGAGAATCTGAGGACTTGAGGTCCTATGATATTGAGAGTTTTAGGACTGAAGAACAATGACTTGGAGGTGATATTAAATCTAATTACTCATAAAATGAATCCATTCCTTATCTTGATGGTTTTTGACTCTTAAACATATTCATTTATAAATTTATTTTTCATATACATCACCTTATGAATCTTGTTGGGAGAGAAAAATTAGAACAAAAGGAAAAAATCATGGGAAAGAAAAAAAAAACAACAGAAAAAAGAAGTGAACAAAGCATGTATTCATTTGCATTCAATCTCCATAGTTCTTTTTCTGGATACAGATGATGTCTTCTATCCAAAGTTTATTGAGATTGCCTTGCTTCACTGAACCATTGAAGAAAACCAAGCCTTTCATAGTTGATCATTGTACATTCTTGCTATTACTGTGTACAATGTATTCTTAGTTCTGCTTGTTCTGCTCAGCATCAGTTCATGTTAATATCTCCAGGCCTTTCTAAAATCAGCTTGTTCATTATTATTTATATCACAATAATATCCCATTACCTTCATATACCACAACTTATTCAGTCACTCCCCAACTGATGGGCATCTATCTACTCATTTCCAATTCTTTGTTACCACAAAAAGAGCTACTACAAACATTTTTGTACATGCAGGTCCTTTTCCCACCTTAAGGATTTCTTTGGAATATAGAGCCAGTAGTGACACTGCTGGCTCAAAGGGTAGGCACAGTGTTATACCTCTTTAGGTTATAGTTCCAGATTGTTCTACAAAATGGTTAGATCATTTCATACTCCATCAAAAATGCCTTAGTGTCCCAGTTTTTCCATATTACCTCCAGCATTTATTATTTTTTCCTGTCATCTGAGCCAATCTGAGCGGTGTGAGGTGCTACCTCAGGTAGCTGAGCTACCTCAGCTACTAAATTGCTTTAGTTCACATTTCTCTAATCAATATTGATTTAGAGCATATTTTCACATAACTATAGAAGGCTTGAATTTCAATTATCTGAAAATTATCTGTCATTTGACCATTTGTCAGTTGGGGAATGCCTTATATAATCTTATTAATTTTGACACAGGTTCTTTATATATTTTAGAAATGACACCTTTATAAGAAATATTAGCTGTAAAATTTTTTTTCTTAGCTCTGTACTTCCATTTTAATCCTGTTTGTGTTGTATTTGTTTGTGTAAAACCTTTTAAATTTAATGTATTCAAAGTTGTCCATTTTGCTTTTCATAATTTCTCGAGTTCTTTGGCCATAAATTCTTCCCTTCTTCAAGATCTGATAGGTAAATTATTCTTATTCTCCTAATTTGTTTATGGTATCATCCTTTATGCCCAAATGTTGTATCCATTTTTACCTTACTTTGGTATATGAAGTGTGAGATGTAGTTCTTTGTCAAATTTATGACATTATTTTCCAGTTTTTCCAGCGATTTTTGTGAAATAATGAGTTCTTATCCCAGAAGCTGGAGTTTGGGAATTAATCACTTACTAGATTATTGTAAGCATCAATTGTCGTGTCATGTATATCTAACCTATTCTACTGATGCATTACTCTTTTTCTTAGTACCAAATTGTTTTGATGACTGATGTTTCATAATATAATGCATAATAAAACATATATATGGAATATATCATAATGAATATATATATATATACATATGTACATATGTATATATAATATAATATGATATAATATGATATAATATAATATAATATAATATAATATAATATAATATAATATAATATAATATAATATAATATAATATAATATAATATAATATAATATAATATAATATAATATAATATAATATAATATAATATAATATAATATAATATAATATAATATAATATAATATAATATAATATAATATAATATAATATAATATAATATAATATAATATAATATAATATAATATAATATAATATAATATAATATAATATAATATAATATAATAAATATAATTTTAGGTCTGGTACTGCTAAACTACCTTCCTTTGCCTTTTTTCCCCTTGATACTCTTGACATCTTGTTCTTCTGGACAAATTTTGTTATTTACTCTAGTTCTATAAAATTATTTTTGGGGAGATTGATTGGTATGGCACTGAACAAATAGACCAATGCAGGCATAACTGTTATTTTTATTGTATTAGCTCAGCCTACCCCTGAGCAATTGATATTCTTCCACTTATTGAGATCTGATTTTATTTGCATGAGAAGTGTTTTGTAATTGTGTTGTTAATTTCTTGGGTTTGTTTTGCCAAGTAGACCCTCAAATATTTTATTTTGTCTTCAATTATGTTAAATGAAATTTTTTCTTTCTATTTCTTGCTGTTGGACTTTAGAAGTAAAATATAGAAATTATGATGATTCGTGTGGATTTATTTTATATACTGCAATGTCCAGCTAATGCTGTTAATTATTTCGATAGGCTTTTGGATGATTTTCTAGGATTTTTAAATTATATCACTATATCATCTATAAAGAGTGATAGATTTATCTCTTCATTGCCTGTTCTAATTACCTTAATTTCTTTTCCTTTTCTTATTGCTAAAGTCAACATTTCTAGTACAATATTAGATAATAGTGGTTATAATGGGCATTTTTGTTCAATACTAATCTTTCTGGGAATGCATCCAGCTTCTCTTCATTACAAATAAGGCTTGCTATTGGTTTTAGATGGATACTCCTTATAATTTTAAGGAAAACTACCTTTATTCTTATGTGCAAGTGTTTTTTATATGGAGGTACTATATTTTGTCAAAAACTTTTTCTACATCTATTGAGATTATGATATGATTTCTGTTGGTTTTGTTATTGGTATGGTCAATTATGGCAATAATTCTTCTGACATTGAAGCAGCCCTGCATTCCTGGTATAGATTCCTCTTGGTATTATCCTGCTGATAGAAGTATTTTCTTTGCTAATGTTTTATTTAAAATTTTTATATCAATATTCATTAGGGAGATTGGCCTGTAATTTTCTTTCTCTGTTTTGGCTTCTTCTGATTTAGGTATCAGTTTCACAATTGTATCATAGAAGGAATTTGGCAGGACTCTATCTTTACCTTTTTTTCCAATCAGTGTATATAGTATTGAAATTAATTGTTCTTTAAATATTTGGTAGAATTCAATTTGTAAATCCATCTGGCCCTAGAGATTTTTTCTTGGGGTGTACATTGATTGCTTGTTCAATTACTTGTTTAAAAATTAAATTATTTAACTAATTTGCTTCCTCTTCTGTTAATCTGGGCAATTTATATTTTTGCAAATATTTATCCATTTTGATTAGATATTCAGATTTGCTGTCATATAGTTGAGCAAAATAGCTCCTAAACATTGTTTTAATTTTTTTTTCCATTGGTGGTAAGTTTAACTTTTTAATTTTTTGCTACTGATAGGTTAGTAATTTTTCATTTTATTCATGTAGCTATTTAGAGATATAAAATTTCCCCTAAGAATTGCTTTGGCTGCCTCCTATTGGTTTTGGTATATTGTCTAATTATTTTCACTTTTTTGGATGAGATTATGGATTGTTTTTGTGATTTGTTGTTTGATTCACTCATTCTCTAGAATTAGATTATTAATTTCCAAATTGGTTTTCAGTTTATATTTACCTGATCTTTTATTGAATATATATTTTATTTTATCTTGTTCTAAAAAAAGGGTGCATTTACAATTTCTGGTTTCAGCCTTTGATTATGAGGTTTTTATGTCCTAATGCATTTTTTTTGGTGTAGGTGCCATGTACTGCTGAGGAAAAGGTGTATATCTCTCTGTCTCTATTCAGTTCTCTCCAACAATCTATCATATTTAATTTACCAGGATCCTGTTCACCTCCTTAATTTTTTTTCTTGTTTATTTTGTGGTTGGATTTGTCTGACTTGGAGAGGTTAAGGTTGATGTCTCCCATTAATATAGTTTTGCTGTCTATTTCATCCTGTAACTGGCTCTTCTCTAGGAATTTGTATGCTCTATCACTTGTTGCATATACAATATCATTAGTTCTTCATTATTTATGGTATCCTTTATCAAGATTTATTTTCCTTCCTTTTCTCTTTTGATTAGATTTATTTTTACTTTTGCTTTATTTGGCACCACAATTGCTATGCCTGATTTCTTTCCTTCAGCTGAAGAATAAGAAATTCTGCTACAGACTTTTACCTTTACTCTGTATGTGTATTTCTATGGCAAATGTGTTTCTTGTAAACAACATATTGTAGCATTCTGTTTTTTAATCCACTTTGCTATTTGTTTCTGTTTTATGAGAAAGTTCATCCTATTCACAATCGCAATTATAATTATCATCCCTGTATTTCCCTCCATCGTATTTTCTCCCCTGCATATACTTTTATTCTTTCCACCTTGTCCCTCCTTAGTAGTGTTTTAGTTTTTTTTAACCCACCCACCCACTCCCTGCCCTAACTTCTATTTCCCTTTTTCCTTCTCTTACTTTTTTCTTGCTCTGCCATGTTTTGTATCTAGCCCCTCACTTTTCTTTCTTCTTTTTCCTCCTACTTCTTTATAGAGTTAGATAAATTTCTATACCCAATTGAGCAATTAAAATATTCCCTCTTTGAGCCCAAACAGATGTAATCAAGCTTCAGACAATGCTTATTCCTATCCCTTTTTTCCCCTCAATGGTAATAGGTCTTTTATACTTCCTTCATGTGATCTAATTTGTCCCCTTTTCACTTCTCCCAGTATAGTCCCTTTTCCACTCCTTACTATCTTTTTCTTTGATAACATTACATCAGAGTCCATTCACAACCATACCTTGTTTCCTTCTATTTGCTCCAGGAACTAATACAGTACTCAAGAAAATTTTTTCCAATATGTCCTCATCTTTAGAGTGGTTGCATTCTATCAAATTGTGTTCTAAGGCTTGGTTTGTTGTAATTTTCAAGGGAAACTAGAAGAGCCCAAGCAGCTTTTTGGCTTTACTCTGCCCTCTTGATTCCACCCCTGGAAGTCTCTGGATTTCTAAGTCTCAAAGTTGTAGGTTGTATAACATTGATGGAGAGTTTTTAACCTCTTGAGAGAGTGTATCACTTTGGATTCTAACTCTGGCTTTGTTGTTTCTGTTCCATCCTGATAGAAAAGATTTATTAGTCCATTCTAGAGTTTACAGATTCTTTGATTAGTTGAAGGAAGATTTCATAAATTAATATGGCTAAGTCTATACTCCCCAATAAAGGAATTAATATGATTCTTTCTAGAAAAGTAATGTGCAATATAAAGCAAGATAATTATGTATTCCTTTCACCACTAAAAAATACTGAAAGCATAAAAGACTCATGGGTACAGATTAAGACATACTTTAAAAATGAAATGCATTGTGGGATTGCTGGACAAATCTTTTATATTTACTCTGAATCCATACTATCTGACCAATTCACAAATTCCAGATGTTATGACAAGCCAGGGCATAATTTAAATTTGAAATATTTTGAACAGTTTCTCCTATGGTGGTGTGTTTTCTCCAAGAATATTGGAATTGTATGAATCATCAAACATGTCTAATTATGCTCCTGATTTCTCACATTCATGGAATTGCCAGTAGTATTGGAAAGATTTATCTTTTAGGATCTCTGTTCAATCACCTGTGCACACGAAAATAAGCACAAAGTAGAAGATACAGCCAAGGATTTTAAATCTCTGGCCTCAGGTTCAGTCAAGCATGCACATATTTTTATTATTTTTATGATTATCTTAATAGATGCAGAAAAAGCCTTTGACAAAATCCAATACCTAATCTCATTAAAACACTAGAGGGTATTGGAATAAATGGAGTTTTCCTTAAAATGATCAGTAGCATCTATTTGAAACCATCAGCAACATCACATGCAATGGGGGCAACTAGAATCATTCTCAATAAGATCAGGGGTGAAACAAAGTTGCCCACTATCATCATTACTATTCAATATCATATTAGAAATGTTAGTTTTGACAATAAGAGGAAAAAAGGAGATTAAAGAAATTAGAGTAGGTAATGAAGAAACCAAATTATCACTCTTTGCACACATACTGAAAGAATCCTAGGTAATCAACTAAAACTACTAGAAAACTTCACAACTTTAGCAAAGTTGCAGTATACAAAATAAATCCACATAAATTATCAGCATTTTTACATGTTAATGACAAGGTCCAGCAGTAAGAGAGACAAAGAGAAATTCCATTTAAAATAACTGTAGATAATATAAAATATTTGGGAGTCTACCTGCCAACTCAAAGTCAGAAATTACAAGAATAAAATTACAAAATACTTTTCACACAAATGTCAGATCTAATCAATCAGAAAAGTGTCAAGTTCTTATCAGTAGGCTGAGTAAATATAAAAAACGTGACAATACTACCTAAATCTACTTATTCAGTGGCATACCAGTCAACTGCCCAATAAACTGTTTTACACATCTAGAAAAAATATTAACAAAGTTCATCTGGGAGAACAAAAAGTCAAGAATTTCTAGGGAAATAATGAAAAAATATGCAAATGAATGTGGCCTAGCTGTATCAGACCTAAAACTATATTATAAAGCAGCAGTCATCAAAACCATTTGGCACTGGTTAAGAAATCAAGTAATTGATCAGTAGAGTAGGTTAGGTTCACAGGACAAAATAGTCAACAACTATAGTAATCTAGTATTTGACAACTCAGAGACTTTGGTTTTTGGGATATGAGCTCATGATTTTTGACAAATTACTGCTGGGAAAATAGGAAATTAATATGGCACAAACTAAGCATTGACCCACATCTAACACCATATATCAAGATAAGATAGAAATGGCTTATGAATTAGACATAAAGAGTGATATGATAAGCAAATCAGAAGAGCAAAGGATAGTTTATCTCTCAGATCTGTGAACAAGGAAGGAATTTGTGCTCAAAGAAGAACTGGGGTGTATTAATTATTACAAAATTGATAATTTTGATTATATTAAGTTAAAAAGTTGTGTACAAACAAAACCAATTCAGACAAGAATAAAAGGGAAACAATGAAGTGGGAAAATTTTTTCTATTCAAGGGTTATGATAAAGGCCTCATTTCTAAAATATGTAGAGAATTAACTCAAATTTATAAGCATCCAAGCCATTCTCCAACTAATCAATGATCAAAGGATGTGAACAGTTTTCAGAGAAAAAAATCAAAACTGTTTCTAGTCATATGAAAACATGCTCTAAATCACTATTGATCAGAGAAATGCAAATTAAGACAACTCTGAGGTACCACTACACGCTTCATATTGGTTAAAATGGCAAGAAATGATAATGATGAATGTTGAAGGCAATGTAAGAAAACTGGTTTGCTAATGAATGAATTGTTGGTAAAGTTGGGAACTGAATCAAACATTCTGAGAGCAATTTGGAGTTATGCCCAAGATATCAAACTGTGCATACCCTTTGATCCAGCAGTGTTTCTCCTGGGCTTATATCCCAAAGACATCATAAAGAAGGGAAAGGGACCCACATGTGCACAAATGTTTATGGCAGCCCTTTTTGTAGTGGCAAGAAACTGGAAACTGAGTGGATGCTCATCACTTGTGGAATAGCTGAATAAGTTGTAGTATATGAATGTTACAGAATATCATTGTTCTATAAGAAATGATCAGACGAATGTTTTCAGAGAGGACTAGAGAGAATTATATGAAGTGATGTGAGCAGAAGCAAAGATCATTGTTTCAAACAAGAAGATTATATGGTGATCAGTTCTGATGGATGTGGCTCTTTTCAGAAATGAGATGATCCAGGCCAGTATTAATGTTATTGTGATGAAGACAGTTATCTGCACCCAGCGAGGATTGCAGGGATTGAGTATAGATTACAGCATAGTATTTTCAATCTTTTTGTTGCTGTTTGCTTTCATTTTCTTTTCTTTCTTGTTTTGTTTTCTTTTTTGATCTGATTTTTCTTGTGTTGTATCACAATTGTGGAAACACATATAAAAGAATTGTACCTATTTAACATATATTGGATTGATGGCTATCTAAGGGAGCAGGTGGGTGAAGGGAGGAAAAATTTGGAACACAAGGTTTTGCAAGTTGAAAATTCACCCATGCACATTTTGAAAATAAAAAGCTTTAATAAAAAAAATGGCCTCAAATTGTTGTAGTTGGAAAAAGGAAGCTTATTTTATCCAGCAAATAACTTTATAGTATATTTATGAAAATAATTAAGACCCCCAAGGGGGACCATCTGCTTTGTGGACAACATTCTGACAACTGCTGTTCTAGTCTAAGTGAGAGCTTTGTTTGGATGTACTTATAACAGGATGTATGTAAGAAATTATCTTTCCTCAATCATTATGTCTCATATGAGTGACTCTTCCTGCTCCAGCCAAAATTGTGACAAAAGATCCAACCAAAAGTTTTAAGACACATATATCCTTTTGGAAAGGACCAGATCATACTCATTTAAAAAAAAAATATATATATATATGTGTGTGTGTGTGTGTGTGTGTGTGCCTATATGTATACACAAACACATACATATATATTCTTTTGGAAAGGGGCAGATTATACCCATATACATAGTTATAAATATAAATATGGATATAGATATTTATACACACATACATTTGGAAAGTGAGAGACTATATTTATACTCATGCCCATACTCATATGAATATAATTTTCATAGAGCTAAAATTGATTTTCCCATAAGTATAATGAATTAAATATTTTTCTTATACTTCTAGCATAAGATTTTTTATTATAGATTTTTATTGACAGAACATATGCGTGGGTAATTTTTACAACATTATCCCTTGCTCTCACTTCTGTTCCAACTTTTCCCTTTCCTCCCTCCACCCCGTCCCCTAGATAGCAGGCAGTCTCATACATGTTAACTATGTTAAAGTATATCTTAGATACAATATATATGTGAAGATCCATACAATTCTCTTGTTGCACAAGAAAAATTGGATTCAGAAGGTAAAAATAATCTGGGAAGAAAAAAAAATGCAAGTAGTCCACATTCATTTCCCAATGTTCCTTCTCTGGGTGTAGCTGATTTTGTCCATCATTGATCAATTGCAACTGAATTGGATCTTCTCTTTGTTGAAGATATCCACTTCCATCAGAATACATCCTCATACAGTGTTGTTGCTGAAGGGTATAATGATCTCCTGGTTCTGCTCATTTCACTTAGCAATCTGTCCAAGCCTCTCTGTATTCATCCTGCTGGTCATTTCTTACAGAACAATAATATTCCATAACATTCATGTACCAACAATTTACCCAACCATTCTCCAATTGATGGGCATTCACTCAGTTTCCAGTTTCTAGCCACTACAAAAAGGGATGCCACAAACATTTTTGGCACATACAGGTCCCTTTCCCTTCTTTAGCATTTCTCTGGATATAAGCCCAATAGTAGCACTGCTGGGTCAAAAGGTATGCATAGTTTGATAACTTTTTGGGCATAATTCCAGATTGCTCTCTAGAATGGCTGAATTTGTCCACAACTCCACCAGCAATACATCAATGTCCTAATTTTTCCGCATCCCCTCCAACATTCATCATAATTTTTCCTGTCATCTTAGCCATGCTAATTTCCAGTTTTCCCAGAAGTTGTCAAATAATGAATTCTTATCCCAAAAGTTGAGATCTTTGGGTTTGTCAAGCACTAGATTACTATACTTATTGACTATTTTTTCCTGTGAACCCAACCTATTCCACTGATCAACTAGTCTATTTCTTAACCAATATCAAATGATTTTAGTGACTACTGATTAAAAATATAGTTTTAGATCAGGTACAGCTAGGCCAACTTCATTTGATTTTTTTTCCTCATTAAGTCCCTTGAAATTTTTGAACTTTTCTTCTTCTAGATGAATTTTGTTGTTATTTTTTCTAGGTCATTAAAATAATTTCTTGGGAGTCTGACTGATATAGTGCTAAACAAATAGATTAGTTTAGGTAGTATTGTCATCTTTATTATATTTGCTTGACTTTTCCAAGAGCACTTAATATTTTTCCAATTGTTCCAATCTGACTTTATTTGTGTAGAAAGTGTTTGTAGTTTTGCTCATATAATTCCTGACTTTCCTTTGGCAGATAGCTTCCCAAAAGTAACTGTCGATAGCAGTTACTTTAAATGAAATTTGTCTTTGTGTCTCTTGCTGTTGGATTTTGTTGGTGATGTATAAAAATGCTGAGAATTTTTGTGGATTTGTTTTATATCCTGCAACTTTGCTAAACTTGTGCACTATTTATAATAGATTTTTAGTAGAATCTCTGGGGTTCTCTTAGTATACATCATATCATCTGCAAAGAGTGATAGTTTGGTTTCCTCATTACCTACTCTAATTCCTTTAATCTCTTTCTCAACTTATTGCTGAGGCTAGCGTTTCTAATATAATATTGAATAGTAATGGTGATAGTGGGCAACCTTGTTTCACTCCTGATCTTATTGGAAAGGGTTCCAGTTTTTCCCCATTACATATGATGCTCACTGATGATTTAAAATATATGCTCCTGACTATTTTAAGGAAAAGTCCATTTATTCCTATCCTCTCAAGTGTTTTTATTAGGAATGGATGTTGGATTTTATCAAATGCTTTTTCTGCATCTATTGAGATGATCATATGGTTTTTGTTAATTTGTTTATTAATGTAGTCAATTATGCTAATAGTTTTCCTAATATTGAAGTGGCTCTGCATTCCTGGTATAAATATTATTTGGTCATAGTTTATTATCCTGGGGATGATTTTCTGTAATCTTTTTGCCAATCTTTTATTTAAGATTTTAGCATCAATATTCATTAGGGAGATTGGTCTATCACTTCCTTTCTCAGTTTTCAACCTACCTGGTTTAGGTATCAGTACCATAGCTGTGTCATAGAAGGAATTTGGTAGGACTCTTTCATTTTTCAAATACTTTATATAACATTGGAGTTAATTGTTCTTTAAATGTTTGGTAGAATTCACTTGTAAATACACCTTGTCCTGGGGATTTTTTCTTAGGGAGTTGGTTAATAGCTAGTTCTATTTCTTTATCTAAAATGGGACTGTTTAGACTATTTACTTCTTCTTCTGTTAATCTGGGCAAGCTATATTTTTGAAGGTATTCTTCCATTTCATTTAAGTTATCGAATTTATTGACATAAAGTTGGGCAAAATAACTCCTAATTATTTCTTTAATTTCTCTCTTCATTCATGGCAAGTTCTCCCTTTTCATTTTTAAAACTAACAATTTGTTTTTCCTCTTTCCTTTTTAAAATCAGATTTACTAAGGGTTTGTCTATTTTGTTGGTTTTTCATAGTACCAACTGTTAGTTTTATTAAGTAATTCAATAGTTTTTTTACATTCAATTTCATTAATCTCTCCTTTTATTTTTAGAATTTCAAGTTTAATGTTTCACTGGGGGGTTTTAATTTGTTCTTTTTCTAGCTTTTTTAGTTGCAAGCCCAATTCATCAACCTTCTCTTTCTCTATTTTTTGCAAGTAGGCCTCTAGAGATATGAAATTGCCTCTTATTACCACTTTGGCTGCATCACACATATTTTGGTAAGACGTCTCATGTTGTAATTTTCTTGGGTGAAGTTATTAATTATGTCTCTGATTTGCTGTTTCACCCAATCATTCTTTAGTATGAGATTATTATTTTCCAATTATTTTTTGTTCTATTCTCCCCTGGCTTTTTATTGAATGTAATTTTCATTGCATTGTGTTCTGAAAAGATACATTTACTATTTCTGCCTTTGCAGAAATTGCATTTGAATTTGAGGTTTTTATGTCCTAACATGTGGTCAGTTTTTGTATAGGTTCCATATACTGCTGAGAAGAAAGTGTACTCCTTTCTGTCTCCAATTTAGTTTTCTCCAAAAATCTATTATACCTAACTTTTCTAGTATTCTATTTACCTCTTTGACTTTTCTTATTTATTTTGTGGTTTGATTCATCAAATTCTGAGAATGCAAGGTTGAGATCTCCCACTGTTATAGTTTTGCTGTCTATTTCTTCTTGCAGGTCTCTTAATTTCTCTTTAAAGAATTTAAATGCTACACCACTTGGTGCATATATGTTTAATATTGAAATTGATTCATTATCTATGCTACCTTTTAGCAAGATATAGTGCCCTTCCTTATCTCTTTTAATTAGATCAATTTTTGCTTTTGTTTGATCTGAGATCAGGATGGCTACCCCTACTTTTTTTTACTTCACCTGAAGCATAGTAGATTCTGCTCCAAACTTTTACTTTTACTCTGTAAGTACTAACTTGCTTTAGATGTGTTTCCTGCAAACAACATATTGTAGGATTCTGGCTTTCAATCCAGCCTGCTAACTGCTTCCTCTTTATGGGGGAGTTTACCCCATTCACATTTATGGTTAAAATTACCAATTCTATATAACTTGTCATCTTGTTAACCCCTGCTTATTCTTTTCTCCTTTCCTACCCCCTTATCCCCCTGCCCAGTATTAAACTTGTGAGCACCACTTGCTTCTTCCAGCCCTCCCTTTTTAGTATCCCTCTCCTCACCTTAGAGTTCCTTCCCCTATCTTATCCCTTTTCCTCACAATTTCTGTATTCCCTTCTGTTTAGCTTAATCCTTCCCTTTTCACTTTTTCCCTCCCACTTTTCAATGAGGTGGGGGAAGTTTCACCACAAATCAATTATTTGTAATTGTTAGGATTCTTACAAGGTGCTAAGTCACTGGAATGGATAGAGACAATAATAATCTAACAGCATCATTCAGTATAATTGAGGTGATCCTACAAGGATATGTTATGGGCCAGAATTTGAAACAAGGTACTGAGTGGAATTGAAGAGACAATGGTTAAATTTAATTTAGCATTGATTTAATCCTACAATAAAATAATGGTTTCCTGGTGATGTAATGATTGGTGTGTACTCAGTGTGTAGCACATAAGCAAGAAGCTCTCAGGGCCAAAGTGGACTTCGGGAGATTCAGAGTCAGGATTCAGTCAAGGAGATTCACAAGTCCGGCAGAACAAAAGAAGACAGAGAATTGGTGGCAGGCTATGGTATAATAGAAGTGGTTTTTGTTTGTTTGTTTTTGTTTTTTTGTTGTTTTTGTTTTTGTTTTTGTTTTAACCAAGTGTAAAGTTTGTTTTCCATCCTTGAATGCTGAACTTTCACCTGCTACTGCTGCCCATGCCTTAGCCTATGGCCTACTTCTCCCATGTACTTCTCTTGACTAGCCCCCACTCCAGTGTCCATACAACTTTTTTTTCTCCCTAAGCTGAACAGGGCTAGAAAATGATTCTATGTGACTTTTTTCTTGCTTTCTCAATTAAAATTTAGTTTAGTAAATTTTAAAAAGGAGGTACTGTATTTGAAAACCTCAATAAAAATGCTGATTTCACTCTACTGTCTTGGCTCTGCTGCCCATAAGGTTATCATCTTAAATTCTCCACCTTTCCCTAGCAAAATACAAGAAAATGTTATCTCATTTGACTGCTTTTATTTCCTTACCCTCACAACCCATTATATTCACCTTTCTAACACACTACAGAAGCTTCTCTTTAAATTTTTTTTGAAGACAACTTCCTTAGAATTAAAAATTTTAAATTCAATGGTCATTTCTTTTATTTATTTATTTTTTATTAAAGCTTTTTATTTTTCAAAACATATGCTGAGATAATTCTGCAACATTAGCCCTTGCAAAAAGTTGTGTTCCAGTCCCCCCCTTATCCCGCTCCCTTCCCAAGATGGCAAGTAGTCCAATATATGTTATACATGGTATAAATATATCTTAAATCCAATATATGCATACATATTTATGTAGAGGGCAGAACTCTGGAAAAGTATACTTGAAAGAAGGATACTTACAACAGGGTGTTTACTCAATGTGATTGATGAGATGATGGTGCTCTAGTTTACATATACTTAGTACTTAGTATGGTGATGTAATGATTCTCTAGTTCACATATATTTAGTGTGCTATAATGATGTAATCATACTGAGTTATTTAAGAGCTGAGAGAACCATCTTTGATCATCCTCCTGGTGACTCTCTTGCCTACTTCACTCCTCTACTAAGACCAAGGCTGGTCCCGAGATCCTCTAGAAACCTAGCCCAGACATTACATATTTATACAATCACATTGCTATACATGAAAAATTAAATCAAACCAGAGAAGAAAATGATGAAGAAAATAAAATGCAAGCAAAAACAACAAAGAGAGTGAGAATGCTATGTTGTAAACCACACTCATAGTCTCCTCTCTGGGCTGTTTTGATCATAAGACCATTGGAACTGGTCTGAATCATTTCATTGTTGAAGAGAGCTGTTGCTGTGTACAATGATCTCCTGGTTCTGCTCATTTCACTTAGCATCAGTTCATGCAAGTCTTTCCAGGCTTCTCTGAATCCTGCTTATCATTTCTTTTCTTTTTTTTTTTTTCCCCCCTGAGGCTGGGGTTAAGTGACTTGCCCAGGGTCACACAGCTAGGAAGTGTTAAGTGTCTGAGACCACATTTGAACTCGGGTCCTCCTGAATTCAGGGTTGGTGCTCTATCTACTAGCTGCCACCTAGCTTTCCTTATCATTTCTTATAAAACAATAATATTACATAGCATTCAAATACTATAACTTATTTGACCATTCTCCAACTGACGGGCATCCACTCAGTTTCCAGTTTCTTACCACTACAAAAAAGATCTGCCACAAGCATTTTTGCATATGTGGGTCCCTTTCCATGCTTTAAGATCTCTTACTGGATATAACTCCAGTAGAAATACTGCTGGGTCAAAGGGTATGTAAGTCTTTGTGAATAGTTCTAAATTGCTCTCCAAAGTGGTTATATCTATTCACCACTCCACCAACAATGTATTAGTGTCTCAGTTTTCCCACATCCCCTTCAACATTTGTCATTATTTTTTCCTGTCATATGAGAGGTTTATAGAGGTATCTCAGAGTTTTAATTTGCATTTCTCTGATCAATAATGACTTAAAGTACCTTTTCATATGACTAAAGATGTTTTCAATTTCTTCAAACGAAAATTATCTACTCATATCCTTTGACCATTAACCAATTAGAGAATAGCTTGAATTCTTATGAATTTTCTTATGAATCAATTCTCTACATATTTTAGAAATGAGGCCTTTATCAGAACCCTTAAATGTAAAAATGTTTTCCTTGTTTATGCATTCTTCCTAATTTTGTCTGCATTAGTTTGTTTGTACAAAACATTTTTCACTTAATATAATCAAAATTATCTATTTGTCATCAGTGATGATCTCCATTTCTTCTTTGGTCACAAATTTCTTCCTCCTCCACAGATCTCATGTTCTTCTTGTTTATGATATAATTTGTTTATGATATGAACCCATTTCAATCTTATTTTGGTATATGGTATTATATATGGGTCATTACCTAGTTTCTGCCAGACTAGTTTTCTAACTTTTTTCAGCAGTTTTTGTCAAATAGTGAATTCTTACCCCAGCAGCTGGGGTCTGTGGGTTTGTCAAACACTAGATTACTCTAATTTTTGTCTATTTTGTCCTGTGAACCTAACTTATTTCACTGATCAACTACTCTCTTTCTTAGCTAATATCAAATGATTTTGATGACCACTTGTTATAATATAGTATAATATGGTACAGCTAAGCCACATTCATTTTCATTTTTTCATTAATTCCCTTGAAATTCTTGACCTTTTGTTTTTCCAGATGAATTTTGTTATTATTTCTTCTAAGTCTGTAAAATAATTTCTTGGGAGTTTGATTAATATAACACTAAATTAATAGTTTAATATAGGTAGCATTGTCATTTTTACTATATTTGCTTGACCTACCCACAAGCATTTGATATTTTTCCAGTTGTTTAGATTTGACTTTATTTATGTGAAAAATGTTTTATAGTTGTGTTCATATAGTTCCTGACTTTCCCTTATCAAATAGATTCTCAAATATTTTACATTCTCTATAGTTATTTTAAATGGAATTTTTCTTTCTATCTATTGCTGTTGGTTGTTGTTGGTACTATATAACACTGCTGCTGATTTCTATGGATTTATTTTGTGCCCTGCAACTTTGCTAAAGTTTTGGATTGTTTCTAATAGTTTTTTAGTTGATTCTCTTGAATTTTCTGCAAATACTATCATGCGCGCTGTAATCTCTTTGTTTACATTTTATTTAATATTTTACATCAAAATTTAATAGGAAAATTAGTCTATGATTTTCTTTCTTTAGCAGGTTTAGATATCAGCACCATGTCTGTGTCATAAAGGAAATTTGATAGGCATCCTTCTTTCCCTATTTTTTCAAATACTTTTATTTTTATTGGGAACAATTGTTTATTAAATTTTTGTAGAATTCACATGTAAATCTACCTAGCCCTGGAGATTTTTTAAAAATTTTTTTAAATTATTTTTTTTAATTTTAGAATTATAAATTTTTTTTGACAGTATATATGTATGAGTAATTTTTTTATAACATTATCCCTTGTATTCATTTTTCCAAATTTCCCCTCCCTCCCTTAGAGAACAAGTAATCCCATACATTTTACATGTGTTACAGTGTAACATAGATACAATATATGTGTGTAAATCCAATTTTCTTGTTGCACTGTAAGTATTAGATTCCGAAGGTATAAGTAACCTGAGTAGAAAGACAATAGTGCTAACAATTTACATTCATTTCCCAGTGTTCCTTCTCTGGATGTAGTTGTTTCTGTCCATCATTGATCAAAGGGAAGTGAGTTGGATCTTCTTTATGTTGAAGATATCCACTTCCATCAGAATATATCTTCATACAGTATTGTTGTTGAAGTGTACAGCAATCTTCTAGTTCTGTTCATTTCACTCAGCATCAGTTCATGTAAGTCTCTCCAAACCTTTCTGAATTCATCCTGCTGGTCATTTCTTACAGAGCAATAATATTCCATAACCTTCATATACCATAATTTATTCAATCATTTTCCAATTGATGGACATCTATTCATCTTCCACTTTCTAGCCACTATGAAAAGGGCTGCCACAAACATTTTGGCACATACAGGTCCCTTTCCGCTCTTTAGTATTTCTTTGGGATATAAGCCCAATAGCAGCAATGCTGAATCAAAGGGTATGCACAGTTTGATAACTTTTTGGGCATAGTTCCAAAGTGCTCTCCAGAATGGCTGGATTCTTTCACAGCTCCACCAACAATGTATTAGTGTCCCAGTTTTCCCACATCCCCTCCAACATTCATCATTATTTGTTCCTGTCATCTTAGCTAATCTGACAGGTATGTAGTGGTATCTCAGAGTTGTCTTAATTTGTGCTACCTACCTCCTAAAAGAAAATCAACATATTTAGAATGAGACATATATTTCTGGATAAAACTTATTTAGAATTTTTTTGACTAAATTTATGTGTAACAGAAATTTATTTTGGTGAAATGGAATGGAAAGGAATTAGATTCTTATTAATTAAAAAATACTGTTTTAAAACCTTTTATTTAAGTAAATGTAAAATCCTACTCTTAGAACTCTATATATTTCTTTTTATGGGAATTGTGTGTTATGGAATTAGAAGAATATTCCTCTCTTATCCATGTGTAAGAATATTCCAGGCCACTGTGCCTTCTTTTGTAGAATTTCCTTTTAGTATCATTTCCCCCCACCATTTCTTTATTCAGTGATCTCCCAATTCAACCCTGGAGTGCAAAACATTTATAATCTAAGGATAGGGTAGAATAATTTGTGTCTCAAATTTTAATATTTGGTTTTTGTGTTGCTTAAAATTCAATCATTTTAGCTATTAACTTTAAAACTTTGAAATAATTTAGTGAACGAATACATGGCCCTTTGCATGAAAAGCAACTTATATGGAATTTCAAAATTACACATTTTAAGAGAGGCATAGTGCCTAAATAAATTGATTGAGCTGTTGTGCTCTTCCCTGGTCAGAACAGGTCTGGAAGATTATATTCTAGATACTGTATGGCTTGAAATGATAAAAAAGTGTTGACATTTTGTTGCATGAAGACCATCTGAAGTAACTGGAGATAATTAGCCTTTAAAAAAAGAGCAGATATGTAACACTGGATATGGTGGGCCTGAAGTCAGAATGACCCATCTTCCTAAGCTCAAATCTGGCTTCAGACACTTAATAGCTTATATGAGTCCTCAACAAGTCCTGTAATTTTTTTGCCTCAGTTCCTCATCTGTAAAAAGGCAGCTGAAGAAATAAATGACAAACCACTTCAGTATCTTTGCCAAGAATATCCCAAATGGGATCACTAAGAGCAAACAAACAAACAAACAACCCCCCCCCCAAAAAAAAGTAAGCCTGCAGAAGAAAAGATCTAGACAGAATATTCACCTCCTAGCATTCAAAGGGCCTGTCTTAAAGGTTAGGAATTCTTCTTGACCCAGGAAAAATAGGAATAATGTATTGAAATTTCAAAGAGATAGAATTATTATATGATATAAGGGAGATCGCCTCATAAATTGCATATCCTGAATTGGAATGGGTTACCTTGGAGGGATTCTCTCTTTTTTTATTGGAGGTTTTCAGTCAGAGCTTAGATAAGCACTCAATGGGTATATTTAGGAGAAGAGTGGGCATCAAGTATGAGTTGAATTAGATTATTTCTGAAGTCCCTTTGAAATATGATATATTTATGATTATCATTCTCATCATGTGTAACTGTCATCTGCATCTTTCTATAAGTTCATCATAATAAAATTCTATTCAATATGCTGGAAACTTTTCTCTTGGATTTTTATTACTTTACATTAAAATAGACAACAGAGAAATATGTGACTAATTAAATTGAAGTACTGTATTCTATGATAGAAAGTCAAAGTGGGAAAGGTAAGTGGTATGAGTAACAATTGCACAGATTTGATGCTTAATTTAAAAAATAGCATTTAGCATTCAGGTACTCATCATACCAATCCAAATGAATTGTAGAGGGGTCACACAACTTTAGAAGATCTGAAAGACAGGTTCTTAACTACCAATGTCAACTTACTCCTGAATATAGATATATACTATTTCCAAAACATTTGGGAACTGACACCTGTCTTAACTAGTTATTTCTTTTGGAGCATACTAGTCAAGACTGGACCTAATGCATGCTTGTAATGGCTTGCTTGTAACTAAAATACTTAAATAAATAATTATTTATTAATAATTCTACCACAAACAGATGATCCATTTATGTATTGTAACAATTTTTACCAGAATGAGCCAAAATAGCAAAATATTATGCACTTAAATGTGGTTTATTATGTATCATTACCAATTTTATAATATATATAAAATATATTTTAAAATATAACAGTTAAATAATAATATATAGAATGTGTCATACTATCTGTGCAGAAAGTTATTTTTTCTATTCCATTCTTTTAAAAATTATTGTATTGAGACATTTTATGAGTCACAAAATGGAATCAAATCCAAATAGACTGATCGTAATGAAAAGAATGTAGAGGTTGAGAGAGAATAGCATCAAGGACCCTTGTGGAAGGGTTGAGTTCAGTGAAAAACACCTCTTTATCAAAGACTGGAGGAAAGAAACTGAGAGGGGATGAAGTCAAAAAGTTTTAAAATTAAGATGTGGAAAAAGATAAAGAACTTATGGTTCATTATGCCACTTTTCTTATTTAAGTTCTCGGCCAAGAATGAGAGAAGAGGGTGAAGTGTGGAAGTTTGAGTAGAAGCTTCCATGATGAAATAAGATAGGAATCAATTGGGGGATATAAAATGATTACCTTGTTGTAGTGAAGGCCAGTTGAGCTTAAATAACACAAATTTATAATGTACTCAGTAAGTGTGGTTGCATACTTTTCTTCAGACCCATTTAGCTTCATTGAAGAAAAGGCAAGTGGAAGAAACAATTCAGAATTGAGGTTTGGGAAGGAAGAAACTGGTAGTAGGACTGCAAAGCAAAAAGGAGCAGAAGGCAGTATGGAGTCAAAGTAGTTAATTATAGAATTAGCATTGGGAGCAGGTTGGAAAGTGAAATGTAAAGGCAATGAGCCAAGAAAGGGTGGTAGATAGGACATGTGGGTGAAATTGATAAGCATAAATAAACAAGATAGAATAAGAGGAGGTTATGGTTAAAGATTTGCCAAAGTTTTGTTAGTTGTTTTTGTTAGGACTTATTGATATTTTCTTAGATACCTTTTGTAAATTTTAGTAAGGTGTATGATTTCCCCACTTCATCTCACACCACTTCGGTGGCTGGCCTCCTGAACTTCCCCCACTGAGACCAAGGCTGGTCTGAAAGGCTCTCTAGAAAGCTGGTCTGGCCCCAGGCAAGGAAACTAGATTGTGAAGGAGATAATAAAAATTTTGGATTTTAACACCTGACTATTCTCCTGGTGATTACTGAATTGAAATGAAGGATGCCCCAGAGACCTCCAGAAAACCAAACAAGAACATTATGGTCCCTTTCAAATGATTTGATGAATAATCCCATAATACTCTTAAAATTTTGTTTCCTCCAGTATAGTAATCCTCTACTTTACCTCCTTTGGTCTACCACAGTTCTTCTTTTTGTCTTTATATTTTTAGGATCACTTCTATTACTTTATTCATATCCCTGGGAATTGTAATATAAGAACCCAAATGAAGTAATTCCATTTTCATTGATGAGTAAAAGTGTGCTTCCTCTTGATTATCACACCTAAAATGAATCTCTTTCTCTTTCAGTGGAACTTCTCTCTCCTGAATTCCCTATTCACAGGGAGTCATATCTTAAGGTCTCTTTGCACCCTACTTCTAAAGTTAATCTCTTTTTAAAAGCTGATTTGAGAGTATGTGTCATGCTGTACTCTGCTATTACTATTGCTTCTCTTTACTGTAATTTTTCCTTGCTTCAAGTAGAATACAGGTGATCATGCCCTCCTTGACTTCTCAAGGAAGGTGAGAACACCAAAGGGAGGTGGGGAGCCAAACCAGACATTGTCAGCAGGTTCCTTCTGGGCTGAAGGATCTTATACCTTACCCACATATCCCCCACTATCTGCAGCCCTCTACAATATTGGATAGGCATGAAGGCTTGATTTAGGAAAACTGCTAGTTAAAGGCATGTGACTATATATTTATATGCATATATTCTATCTATTTTCTTCTTCTTCTTCTTCATCATCATCATCATCGTTGTTGTAATATTTTTCTCAAAAGAGCTAAACTCAAAGAAGACAAAGTAAATGATGCTTCAGCAAATAAGCTTTTTTATCACATGGAGACTTTTTGAAAAGTGATGGAATTCTCTTCACTCCTTAGAAGGAAGGACGAGTTTGATTTTGGGGTAAGTGATTGGCCTGAAAAGGCCATCAAATCGAAACCATAAATTAAAGAACAGAATGTGTGTCACTGATTGAAGTTTTCTGAGTATAGTAGGATGTCATGAAGGCAGAAATGATGTGCACATTGGGATGAGAAACTCAGTATAGCCCACAACATAAATCATCCTCTCCTTCTGTGCTCTTTTCTACTCCATCTTTCTTTTACCATTTCTTATGAGAAAAGAAAGTAATGTTGCCATGTCTTAGAAGCTGAATAATCAATGGGTCTTAGGAAATTTCTTTTGTTTTTATGTTTTTAAGATTAACTCTTTGGCACTATAAGTCATGGTTAATTGTGCTAAAGCTTCATTACAGAAAAAAAGGGATCAGTAGAGCAAAATCCCAGAGGAAACACACACACACACACACACACACACACACACACACAGAGAAACAAAGACAGAGACAGAGACAGAGACACATAGAAAGAACTTTTTTTATTGTTGGGCTGGTAAGCAAGCATAATTCTTCCTTTGGTGGAGTAGAGGGAATGGGGTCTGGTTTCCTTTCAAACCAGTCTAGATTATGACTGATACTTCATTCAATCCCATCCAGTGAGAGTCTCATAACATTACTGAACTATTTTAACAAATATTTTATTTCTCCCTGTCTTTTCTGTTTCTCTTTCTCACATGTATATGTATGTGGGTCTATATGTGTGTATATGTGTGTGTGTGTGTGTGTACATTATATTTGGGATTTGAAAAGAGGCTTCTTTGGAATTAATAAAGCTTTTACTAAGTGCTTAGTATGACCAAAGAATCAGGACTACAAATATGAAAAATATAATAGTTCTTGTTCTCAAGGAGTTCGCATTTATGGAAAGTTTTAGCTATAAATCATATGGAAAAAGTTTCATAGTTCTTAAGGTATGGCAGCAAAGCAAATATTAAAGCATTTTCTTTAATACCATTTACATTGAAAAAGTAATAATTTATGATGTTGAATTATTTGACATTAGTAATTAACTTGTGGTTCTTTACCACATTAATAAAAATAATAAATTATTTGTTATTAATTATTATTCATAAATTATTATTATTTATTTAAAATAATAATAAATATATTGTGTTAAGAACTTTTCTTTCTGGTCTTCGGTTGTTCTGACTCTAGCATCTGCAGGAACACTTACCAAGTTGCATCTCCATAGGGGTTGCTTCCCAGGATAACGGCTGAGGACAATGAACTGGCAGTATTGCTTTTCCCATTTCTATTCCCAACGCTTTGGGGTTCAGGGTCCTGGGTTGTCCCATCAGGGCAAATGGTCGCTGCCTTTTCTCTCTCCATCATGGCACATTGCTGATTCAGCTAGCCTGCATTGTGTATGTATTATAAGAGGTCTAGCCACCAGCATATTGGTGAGAAGCACACTTGGGAATGACTAGAAAATAACCAATTATAAAGCAGAATGTCACAAAGTATAGCTGTTTAGAAGTAGAAAGGATTATAATAGGTTCTACATTAGAAGTACAGAAGATACTTAAGATAAAGCTCCAGTGTATTTGATAAGGGTAATTACAACAAACTGTTTTATGTTTTATTTCTACATATTACAAATATTTCAAAACTGATAAAATAGCCACTATGCAGATAGACCAGCCCAGGTTAAAGGAATATTAATTAGCCTTAATCTAGTTTACTTTCCCTAATGTTGTAATTAAGGAACTACAGAACCAGGGAAGAAATAGGACTTGCCTAAAATAAGACTGTAGTTGGTAGGGAATCCAGTACAGGCACCAGATGCATTGAATTTAGCACATTTTCTTCTCATACATGAACCTTTACGCCCAGTATTTTCCACTTATGATTTATTTCAGATGGTACTATTCAGTTACTTTGTCCATATTTATATATAATAATAATGATTGAACATGTAGATTAGTGTCTCATAGACAAATGGTTTTACCTTCTGTGGCCATAACACATTTTAGGCAATATTTGAATACTTTTGAAGTTTACAAATATTTTCTGATGTTAATTCAGTGTTAACCTTGAAATAAAAAATTGGTAAATTGAATTTTTTTCTTTCCCTTCTCTAGCATTTTAAACATTTTGGTTAAAATCAATTGTACATCAAAGTTTAAAGGAAACTTTAATGAAACACATACCTTGGCAGTGCTCCTCCAAAGCATGATCACTATTTATTGTTCAAATGCCATCATAAGGCATTTATGTGTCTTGAGATCTTGAGACTAAATAGTCCTAGTGATCCTTGATGTCAGTCAGTCACTTCTCACTTCCGTTTGAGTTTGCATAGGAATACTGAGCTTTTCAAAGAGCATATGTAGTTGCCTTGGGTTATCTGGGGCAGCAGAAAGTCTCTTCTGTTGTGCCACAGTGTCAGGGAAGAGGATTAGTGATTAAACATGCTAGATAGACTTAGAAATTTATTTTTAAAGCTTCTAACTTTGTGCTTTTTACATATTCAGCAATTTGGCCAGCAACCTAGTCAACCTAAGGACTACTAAAACCCCAAAGTAGGGGAAAGCTACACATGTTCTGAAGATCTTGGCAACCAAAATAATCATTCCTAGGGCCAGACTTTAACTTCAATAGCTACTATCAAATAGCTACATTGTTAAATCTATTATATTGCTTGGAGATTTTCATAAATATGATGATAGTTTCAAGAACCTGAGAGAAGGAAAAAATAAGAAAGGACTTAATGTTATTTAAAAATAGTTCTTTAGACAAATTTTGTGGAGTTTCACTATTTCTTGTAGCATAACTTTGACTTATCTAGAGTATTTAGTGATGTACAAGATTATTTTTTTTTGTTCCCTCTGATCTAACTAGCTCTGCAGCTATTACTGTTGAATGTGACTATGCAAAGTAGAGTAAGTTTTTTAGTTAGGATACCTGTATTCAAGTCCTGATTCTGAAATAAATTGGCTGTTTCAATATGAGAAAGTTCTTAAACCACTGAGATTACTTGTTTTACTCTGCACATAGTTTGCTTATTCAAAATCCTCACATTGTCTCTACATTAGAATGTGACATCTTTCTGCGTATTTTTTCTTTTTACAGTTACATACATACATACATACATACATACATATATATATATGTATGCATACATATATCCCTAGAATTTCATTGCCTGAAATGTAATAAACATATGACAAATGCTTATTTTGTTGTTGGCCTCATAAATGGGATGGTAGAATGCATGAAATTATTTAAAATAATTAGCAAAGATTTTTAAATTACAAGGGTGTGAAATAGGATTTTTTAAAAAGTGGACCAATGATTTCTTTTGTATAGGAACTCTTGACCAGGAAATGACCTCAATGTCTATTCAGAAATTTGTTGTCTTAAAGAACTGAGTTGGCCGTGAGAGCAATGAGTCCGTCAACAATTAACCATTTCAATGCTTATTGTGTTCTGAGAACGTTTTTTCCTCAAGGAACTCATAGTCTAGTGGGGGAGAGAAATTTAAAAGAAAAGATGTACATGTAAGATAAATTCAAACATGAGATCAAGTCTAGCATTTGCTTATGATTATCCTCATTGATAGAGAGAACAATTAATTACACCCTTTCTCCAAGTAGAAAGTCAGTTGAAAGAGAATCTTTTTTTCTCTCAAGCTCTCCCCAAGTCCATCCCTTACATAATGACAGAGCCTTCAATAATCTTTCTCTCCATAAAAGAAGAAAATCATGTAAATCTCAGGCTTGAGTCCTAGGTTACATTGAAACTTAATAAAATGAAGATAATTTCAGGGAAAGGCAATGTTAATTGTGAGAGTGGTGCTGGGGATCAGGAAATATTTCTTACAGAAGGTGGGATTTGAGCTGTCTTGAAGGAAGCTAAGAGAAGGGATGAACAAAGAGCATTACAGGAATGGAGAACAGTCAGTAAAAAGACAGACTGAGCAAATGGTATGATGTGAAGAATAACCAGAAGGCCAGTGTTCCTATATGGCAGAGTACCTGAAAGAGAGTGATGTGCAATATTGGAAAATAATACTAGAAAGACAGAGAAAGGGGTTAATTTTTGAAAGGCATTAAAAGTCAAAGAGAAGATTGTGTTTAATTTTCCTTCCTGAATCAATCAACCATTCAATGTTTCGTAATACTTTTTTAATCCTGCCCATATCCAATGTTTTAATTTGTATTTTTTAAAAATACTAAGCTCAATCATGTTACATTCTTAGGATAATTTTCTATATAGTCTAATAAATTTCACTGTTCCCTTTCCCTCTTTTATGCTATTTACCTTTTCAGTATTTACTAAGGAAACTAAATGTTCTCAAAAATATATTTATAATACTAATACTAGAACTTTGCTTATACCTCTTGATAATATTAAAAGCAAAACAGAAATACAATATAGCGTCTTCTTCACTCCTCAGATTGATTTTAATAATATGATAATTTAGTATAAAGATCCTATCATTTTAAATACAATACTAAATTTGATGATATTAAGAATCACACTGTACAAAAACTTACTGTATATAAAAACATGTTAAAACTTGTATAATTTTAAAGATTTAGTTATATACTCAACAATCCAAATATATGCATTATATCCATTTTGGAAGTATTAAAAGCATCTTGAAATATTAAGGGATTATTATGTTACATGTAGAAAGGGCCACATGGGCAGCAAGTGGGGCTGCTGAATTTCTTTTTTGCAGGCAAAAACTATGCTCTCTTATTAAGGATCTCCTGTGGACTATCCAAAATTGTGATGGCAGATGAAGGAGGCAAGGATGATAAATTAAGTTTTCCAAATTGAGACTTACCTGGGGTATGATGGGTAAAAGTTCTGTCTGGAGTCACACTGAATTTCTGAATGGAGGGAATGATCAAACAATTCTATCAGAATGACTGCTGAAAGAAGCAGAAATTTTGGACTTCTGAAACTCATCGATGAAGGATAGAAGGTTTCCATTCTATTCTACTCATTTTCTCAGCAAAGACAGCTCTGTGTGACTAGACAAGGTTAATGTTTCCCTTCAAGGCTTTCTCTGTCTATAAATATGCGACACATTCAGGATCAATTTTTCTACAAATTATTGCTTGGGTATTAACAGTTCTGCTTTTCTGAGAATATTCCAGGTGATTTATCTACTAAGAGACATAAATGAAACTATCCATATAGCAAGATGGCTGACTTTTCAGTATATATTTTTGGTTTTGATTATCACTCCCTTTCCAAGTAACCCCTAGAAAATCTTGCTATTGCTCAAGTCAATATAAGAATTCCTCTTGTGAGACAAGTATTTCTTATTTCATTTCTACTTTCTCCACTGCCTCTAGTGAACAATGAAAATGGATTGGTTTGAGGATGTCTTCTACTCTTGAATCTTTATATTTTAACTTTTTTACATTAAAGATTAACATCAGCAAACATTAACATCACCCTGCATTAATCTGATAAGCATACATAATAATCATATGCTTTTACTAGTACTACGGCATTTGAGTATGTTCTCCTGCTCACAATTATCCATTATGCATACCAAATTGACGAAATGCTTACAATAAACTATGTATATACTTCTTCTTCTTATATCATATCTCACACATGCTTTAATAGCATGTATTCTTTTTTTTATCTTTTAACCTAACATTTAAATCAGTCATTTTTGTGGTTGTTCAGTCATTGTGTCCAATTCTTCATGCCCCCATGAACTATATCTTGACAATATTATCCCTCTTATACTCTCATAGGAAGTTGCTGCCTAAAATAGTAGTAAAAAAAAAGTAGTAAAAAGGCAATACTAATGTGGGACTGTGGCATCAGATTCAACCTTGACTCTGTACTGTCCAAACAATTTCCTTCAGTTCCATGTTTTCTGACAAACCAGATTAGAGGTTCTGTTTGTCCTCCTGTTGGTAGTTGTCCTTTCTAATAGAGAAACTTCTCTTGCTTGTCAGCTCCAACTGAGAGAGCTCTGACTTTTAGAGTTCATAAGGGTGCCCTAAGGCTAGATATGTCCACTTTAAGATCATGATATCGTTGTCTATGTTCAGATGCAGTCTTATATCCTATGAACATCCCATAGATGTAACACTCCTGTCCATGATGTAGCTATCTATGTCACAATAAATGAAAAAGGCAGCTAGGGATGTAAGGACTAGGCTTAGCCATCTAAACCTTTTATTTAGTTATTATACAGTCACTATAATACTAGAGAAAGGAAAAGGTGCCTCCCTTCTGTAAAGGGCCTAGAACCGATCTTCTCTGTGTGGAAGGGAGCCGCCCTAATGTCAGTCAACTCCAGAATGTTGCTCTGGGTTGATTAATAGAGCTACATGTCTGTGGATGCGTAGAGCTATGAGTCGCCTGGCCATAAAAGGAGAAACCCGACTAGGCATTGATAAGGGAGCTGGCCCCGCCCACGATGGGAGGTTTCGGGGAGGGTCCGACAACCTCTATAAGAGGAATAGCCAGTGGCAGCTCGGGGAGACATTTTGGGTGCAGACAATAAAAACCAGTTCTGCTACACGTTGGCTCTCTGTTTGCTTATTCCCCGCTCCTGTCTCCGGAGCGGGGCCGGAGACATCCGAAGGCTGGTGATAGCGTGAGGCGCGCAGTAAGAAACTTTCAGTTTCCAGTGAAGTTGCAGGGAAGCAGACCCACAACAAGTGGCACCTTGAACAGGGACCTGGGCAGTGTATTCGCTGGAACAAGGAAAGGTAAGTAGAAAGACGCGCTCCTTGATTTTTAGAATCAAGAAGAAGCAAACAGCCTGACTGCTTAGACGCAGTTAGATGAGGCATGGGACAAAAAATAGTTAAAGCCCATATCGAGCCAACAGATTCAGGAGTATATGCTTCATAGCTATATAAACTCCGTAAAAAGAATGGAGTGGATCTTAACTTAAAAGCATGCAGAGCCTGGATAGAAAAAATAGAGCTCTGTGTCTGTCTGTGTATGTTTGTCTGCTTTGAATTTTTTGTTCTGTGTTAAAAGTTAGCAAGCTCATAAGAGATAAGAATTCAGCCTCTGTGTTACAGGCTTAGAAAAATAACAGGCTGAATTGTGGAAATTGAAATTCATTTAGAATAGTAATTCTTTCAGAGTGGTTCAAAATGTATTGGTCTTAAAAATTGTTTGTGATTTTAAACTTTTTAACCTGTTGTACCAATTTGTAAGTAAAACAAAAGAAAAAAAAAAACTTGACTATTTTAAACTGGTGGGAAAGTTTTCTCTGAAAAGCAGATTTTCAAAGCCTGCTAAAGGGGAGTAATGGCATTACAATCTTATCTGCTTAATACCGCCTGGGAAGCTTCTTACTAGTGGCCTTGAAGCACTCAGGCAGAAGAAAAAAAAAAAAAAACTATTTGGTTTGCTTCTGAAACATTGGGTAATTTGTTATCATTATGGGTTATGAATCTTGAAGTTTAAAGTTTAAAAAAAAATGATTAAAGAAAAGGGACAAGAGAGATTGATTTGCAAAATTAATTAATAGTTTAAATGAAGCATCTAGTCAGAAGAGTTATTGGTTTGGAAGTGTTTAAAGTATGCCAGAGAAAGTTTGAGCAAGTAGGCATTAGGAAGAGAGAAACAGAGAGATGGGACAGGAGAATAAAGGTGATTTAAGAAGGATTTATTAGTGGGAGCAAATGATTTCAAGAAGAAATCAGTGGGGAAAAGAAGGAACTTGTTGGAAAAGGTAGTCACGGAGAGGTGACTGTGAGACGGAACGTATTTTTGCAGGGGTAGAGCAGCAATAGGAAGCTGCAGCTGTTTCTGGTTGAAGAAAGCAAACTGATTTAAAGGGATTCAAAATTCTTCCTTATATCCAATATTTGAAACCAAGGATTTGTTTTTAAGGAAATATGTTATGTCTTTACTTTAACATCTGAAAACTTTACAACTAAACAGGCTTATTGTTCAGACTCCTCCCTTAGGGTTTCAACAGTGCATGAGTTCTAGCTTGGAGACGGGGTCCTGGTTAGGACATGGAAGGAGGACAAGCTGACCCTGAGCTGGAAAGGACTGTTCCAGATCCAGATACAGCAGTGCTACATAGGAAAGAGAGTGGACTCTGAGGGTGTGACTTCCCAACTGAATGCAGAGAACAAGCTGAGACAAACATTGAAAAGCAACTGATAAACTGTGCATGTAAAATCTTGATAGCGGTATTGAAACCTCATTATTAGATAAAATATCTATTACTGACACCTCCCCCTCCTACAAAACATCCTCCATCAATCATAAGAGTTCCTAAAACTTGTACCAATAATGTAACTTTTCCTCCTTTGATGAATTGTGTTAGAAAGAAAAGAACCTGGTATGACACTTTATTTGGTGGTGCTGGAACTGGTTTCGGTATAGTTAATTCAATAGATTTTGAGATCTTGGCCAGCAGACTGCGCAGTGCTGGACAAGCTGTTTCTCAGGCTTTGACTGTAAATGCTCAAATAGTTGCCCACGACGATCCTACTCCACCAAAATACATTATAATATCAAGGCCAATTTCTTTTTTTTTTTTTTTTTATTATATATATATATATATATATATATTTTATAATATTATCCCTTGTATTCATTTTTCCAAATTACCCCCCCTCCCTCTATTCCCTCCCCCCGACGACAGGCAATACCATACATTTTACATGTGTTACAATATAGTCTAGGTACAATACATGTGTGTGAATATCATTTTCTTGTTGCACAATAAACATTAGAATCCGAAGGTACATGCAACCTGGGCAGACAGATATTAGTGCTAACAATTTTCATTCCCCTCCCAGTGTTTCTTCTCTGGGTGTAGCTACCTCTGTCCATCATTGATCAACTGGAAGTGAGTTGGATCTTCTTTATGTTGAAGATTTCCACTTCCATCAGAATACATCCTCATACAGTATTGTTGTTGAAGTGTACAGTGATCTTCTGGTTCTGCTCATTTCACTCAGCATCAGTTGATTTAAGTCTCTCCAGGCCTCTCTGTATTCCTCCTGCTGGTCATTTCTTACCGAGCAATAATATTCCATAACCTTCATATACCACAATTTACCCAACCATTCTCCAACTGATGGACATCCATTCAACTTCCAGTTTCCAGCTACAACAAAAAGAGCTGCCACAAACATTTTGGCACATATATGTCTCTTTCCGCTCTTTAGTATTTCTTTGGGATATAATCCCAGTAGTAGCGCTGCTGGGTCAAAGGGTATGCACAGTTTGATAACTTTTTGGGCATAATTCCAGATTGCTCTCCAGAATGGCTGGATTCTTTCACAACTCCACCAGCCATGTATTAGTGTCCCAATTTCCCCACATCCCCTCCAACATTTGTCATTATTTGTTCCTGTCATCTTAGCCAATCTGACAGGTGTGTAGTGGTATCTCAGAGTGGTCTTAATTTGCATTTCTCTGATCAGTAGTGATTTGGAACACTCTTTCATGTGAGTGGATATAGTTTCAATTTCTTCCTCTGAGAATTGTCTGTTCATATCTTTGACCATTTATCAATTGGAGAATGGTTCGGTTTCTTATAAATTATGGTCAGTTCTCTATATATTTTGGAAAGGAGACCTTTGTCAGAACCTTTGTTTTTAAAAATATTTTCCCAATTTGTTACTTCCCTTCTAATCTTGTTTGCATTAGTATTATTTGTACAGAAACTTTTTAGTTTGATGTAATCAAAATCTTCTATTTTGTGATCAATAATGATCTCTAGTTCTCCTCTGGTCATAAATTCCTTCCTCCTCCACAAGTCTGAGAGGTAGATTATCCTCTGTTCCTCTAAACTATTTATTATCTCCCTCTTTATGCCTAAATCATGGACCCATTTTGATCTTATCTTGGTATATGGTGTTAAGTGTGGATCCATATCTAATTTCTGTCATACTAATTTCCAGTTTTCCCAACAGTTTTTTCCGAATAATGAATTTTTATCCCTAATGTTGGAATCTTTGGGTTTGTCAAAGATTAGATTGCTATAGATGTACCCTTTTTTGTCCTTTGTATCTAATCTGTTCCACTGATCTACCGGTCTATTTCTTAGCCAATACCAAATGGTTTTGGTGACTGCTGCTATATAATATAGCTTTAGATCAGGTACACTTAGACCACCTTCCTCTGAGTTTTTTTTCATTAGTTCCCTTGCAATTCTTGACCTTTTATTCTTCCATATGAATTTTGTTGTTATTTTTTCTAGGTCATTAAAATAGTTTCTTGGGAGTCTGATTGGTATAGCACTAAATAAATAGATTAGTTTGGGGAGTATTGTCATCTTTATTATATTCGCTCGGCCTATCCAAGAGCACTGAATGTCTTTCCAATTATTTAAATCTGATTTTATTTTTGTGGCAAGTGTTTTGTAATTTTTCTCATATAATTCCTGACTTTTCTTTGGTAGATGGATTCCCAAATATTTTATACTCTCAACATTTGTTTGGAATGGAATTTCTCTTTGTATCTCTTGCTGTTGCATTTTGTTAGTGATATATAAAAATGCCGAGGATTTATGTGGATTTATTTTGTATCCTGCCACTTTGCTGAAATTTTGAATTATTTCTAGTAGCTTTTTAGCAGAGTCTTTGGGGTTCTCTAAGTATACCATCATGTCATCTGCAAAAAGTGATAGTTTAATTTCCTCATTTCCTACTCTAATTCCTTGAATCTCTTTCTCGGCTCTTATTGCCGAGGCTAGCGTTTCTAGTACTATATTGAATAGTAATGGTGATAGTGGGCAACCTTGTTTCACTCCTGATCTTACTGGGAAAGGTTGCAGTTTATTTCTATTGCATATTATGCTTACTGACGGTCTTAAATATATACTCCTGATTATTCTAAGGAATAGTCCATTTATTCCTATACTCTCAAGAGTTTTTAGTAGGAATGGATGTTGGATTTTGTCAAATGCTTTTTCTGCATCTATTGAGATGATCATATGGTTCTTATTAATTTGATTATTAATATGGTCAATTATATTAATAGTTTTCCTAATATTAAACCAGCCCTGCCTTCCTGGAATAAATCCTACTTGATCATAGTGTATTATCTTGGAGATGATTTTCTGAAGTCTTTTTGCTAATATCTTATTTAAGATTTTAGCATCAATATTCATTAAGGAGATTGGTCTATAATTTTCTTTCTCAGTTTTCGATCTACCAGGTTTAGGTATCAGTACCATGTCTGTGTCATAAAAGGAGTTTGGTAGGACTCCTTCATCCCCTATTTTTTCAAATAATTTATATAACATTGGGGCTAATTGTTCTTTAAATGTTTGGTAGAATTCACATGTGAATCCATCTGGCCCTGGGGATTTTTTCCTGGGGAGTTGATTAATAGCTTGTTCTATTTCTTTTTCTGAAATGGGACTATTTAAGCAATTTATCTCCTCCTCTGTTAATCTAGGGAGCCTATATTTTTGGAGGAAGTCATCCATTTCACTTAAGTTATCAAATTTATTGGCATAAAGTTGGGCAAAGTAACTCCTTATTATTTCTCTAATTTCCTCTTCATTGGTGGAAAGATCCCCCTTTTCATTTGTAAGACTATCAATTTGATTTTCCTCTTTCTTTTTTTTTGATCAAATTTACCAAAGGTTTATCTATTTTATTGGCTTTTTCATAAAACCAACTCTTGGTTTTATTTATTAATTCAATAGTTTTTTTACTTTCAATTTTATTGATTTCTCCTTTTAATTTTTGTATTTCGAGTTTAATTTTTGGTTGGGGGTTTATAATTTGGTCTTTTTCTAGCCTTTTAAGTTGTAAGCCCAATTCGTTAATCTTCTCTTTCTCAATTTTCTTCAAATAAGCTTCTAAAGATATAAAATTTCCCCTTATTACTGCTTTAGCTGCATCCCAAAGATTTTGATATGATGTCTCATCATTATCATTATCTTGGGTGAAATTGTTAATTGTTTCTATAATTTGCTCTTTCACCCAGTCATTCTTTAAGATGAGATTATTCAGTTTCCAATTACTTTTTGGTTTATTTACCCCTAACTTTTTACTGAATGTAGCTTTTATTGCATTGTGATCTGAGAAGAAGGCATTTATTATTTCTGCCTTCCTACATTAAATTTTGAGATCTTTATGTCCTAATATATGGTCAATTTTTGTATAGGATCCATGAACTGCTAAGAAGAAAGTATATTCCTTCCTATTGCCATTTAGTTTTCTCCAAAGGTTTATCATACCTAGTTTTTCTAATGTTCTATTTACTTTTTTAATTTCTTTCTTGTTTGTTTTGTGGTTTGATTTGTCTAAATCTGAGAGTGCAAGGTTGAGATCTCCCACTATTATAGTTTTACTGTCTATTTCTTCTTGCAGTTCTCTTAACTTTTCCTTTAGAAAGTTAGATGCTATACCACTTGGTGCATATATGTTTAGTATTGATATGGCTTCATTATTTATGCTACCTTTCAGCAGGATATAGTTTCCTTCCTTATCTTTTTTAACGAGATCTACTTCTGCTTTTGCTTGATCTGAGATAAGGATAGCTACCCCTGCTTTTTTGGCTTTACCTGAAGCATAATAGGCTCTGTTCCAACCTTTTACCTTTACTCTGTATGTATCTCCCTGCTTTAAGTGTGTTTCCTGTAGACAACATATTGTAGGGTTCTGCTTTTTGATCCAATCTGCTATCCGTCTCCGTTTGATGGGATCATTCATCCCATTTACATTTACAGTTAAAATTACTAATTCTGTATTTCCTGCCATCGTATTATCCCCAGATTCTGCTTTTTTCCCTTGACCCCCCTGATCCCCCTCCCCGATATTTAATTTACAGACCCCCCCTTGTGACGCGCAACCCTCCCTCTTTTTTTTTTTTTAGGATCCCTCCCCCCTCCCTCCAAGTCCCTTCACTTATTCTCCTTTTCCTTTTCCCTTTTCCTCTCCCCCCTTTTAATGAGGTGAGAGAAAATTCTCTGAAAAACAAATATGTTAATTATTTACTCTTTGAGCCTCTTCTGATGAGAGTAAGATTCACACAATGATTCTCCCCCTCACTAAGTTCCCTCAGATATGGTATATTTTCTATGTCTCTTCCTGGGATGTAGTTTCCCTCTTTTTATCACTCCTTCCCCTTTTTCTGAACCGACCTCCTTCCCTTTACTACACCCCCCTTTTTTTCTTTTATATCAGTAAAATCAAATTATCCTTGAGTATTTTTTATATACCCACAACAGAGTTACAGTTCTCAAGGGTTCTGTGTACCTTTTTCTGTTTCTCTTCAGTCTTGTGGATGTAGATCAAATTTTTTGTTTAAGTCTGGTTTTTTTCTTAGAAACATATAGAATTCCTCTGTTTCATTGAATGACCATCTTCTTCCATGGAAAAAGATGCTAAACTTAGCTGGGTAGTTCATTCTTGGTTGCAGTCCTTGATCTTTTGCCTTACGGTATATCAGGTTCCAGGCCCTTCTATCTTTTAATGTGGAGGCAGCCAGATCTTGGGTGACCCTTATTGTGGCACCTTGGTATTTAAATTGTTTTTTTCTAGCTGCTTGCAGGATTTTCTCCTTTGTGTGGTAATTCTGCAGCTTAGCCACAATATTCCGTGGTGTTCTTTTTTTAGGGTCTATTTCAGAAGGAGTTCGATGAATTCTTTCCACATCTACTTTCCCTTCTGTTTCTATTATCTCTGGACAGTTCTCTTTGATAATTTCCTGTAAAATAGAATCTAGGCTCTTTTTTTGGTCATAGTTTTCTGGAAGTCCAATGATCCGCAGATTATCTCTCCTAGATCTATTTTCCAGGTCTATAGATTTTCCCAGTAAGTATTTGACGTTGTTCTCCAGCTTCTCATTTTTTTTGTTTTGTTTGACTGATTCTTGGGTTCTCTGTGAATCATTCATTTCTATTTGTTCCATCCTGACTTTTAAGGAGTTATTTTCTTCTTTCCCAGTTTTTAGTTCTTTTTGTAAATGCCCAATTTCGTTTTTAAATGAATTATTTTGCTCTATTGAATTTTTTTCCATTTCCCTAATTTTTTTTTTTGAGAATTATTTTCTTTTTCCAATTCAGAAATTCTATTTTCTTGAGACTTTTTTATCTTTTCCAATTCAGAAATCCTACTTTCCTGTGTTTTTTTAACCTTTTCTAAATCACTAATTTTGTTTCCCTGCATCTCCTGTGAATTCTTTATTTTTTCCAACTCCAATTTCAGGACGTTGTTATTCTCTATCATAACTTCCCTTTCCTTTCCCCATTTTTCTTCGATCTCCCTCAATTTTTTTTTTTATTATATATATATATATATATTTTATAATATTATCCCTTGTATTCATTTTTCCAAATTACCCCCCCTCCCTCTATTCCCTCCCCCCGACGACAGGCAATCCCATACATTTTACATGTGTTACAATATAGTCTAGGTACAATACATGTGTGCGAATATCATTTTCTTGTTGCACAATAAACAATAGAATCCGAAGGTACATGTAACCTGGGCAGACAGATATTAGTGCTAACAATTTTGATTCCCCTCCCAGTGTTTCTTCTCTGGGTGCAGCTACCCCTGTCCATCATTGATCAACTGGAAGTGAGTTGGATCTTCTTTATGTTGAAGATTTCCACTTCCATCAGAATACATCCCCATACAGTATTGTTGTTGAAGTGTACAGTGATCTTCTGGTTCTGCTCATTTCACTCAGCATCAGTTGATTTAAGTCTCTCCAGGCCTCTCTATATTCCTCCTGCTGGTCATTTCTTACCGAGCAATAATATTCCATAACCTTCATATACCACAATTTACCCAACCATTCTCCAACTGATGGACATCCATTCATCTTCCAGTTTCTAGCTACAACAAAAAGAGCTGCCACAAACATTTTGGCACATATATGTCTCTTTCCGCTCTTTAGTATTTCTTTGGGATATAATCCCAGTAGTAGCGCTGCTGGGTCAAAGGGTATGCACAGTTTGATAACTTTTTGGGCATAATTCCAGATTGCTCTCCAGAATGGCTGGATTCTTTCACAACTCCACCAGCAATGTATTAGTGTCCCAATTTCCCCACATCCCCTCCAACATTTGTCATTATTTGTTCCTGTCATCTTAGCCAATCTGACAGGTGTGTAGTGGTATTTCAGAGTGGTCTTAATTTGCATTTCTCTGATCAGTAGTGATTTGGATCACTCTTTCATGTGAGTGGATATAGTTTCAATTTCTTCCTCTGAGAATTGTCTGTTCATATCCTTTGACCATTTATCAATTGGAGAATGGTTCGGTTTCTTATAAATTACGGTCAGTTCTCTATATATTTTGGAAATGAGACCTTTGTCAGAACCTTTGTTTTTAAAAATATTTTCCCAATTTGTTACTTCCCTTCTAATCTTGTTTGCATTAGTATTATTTGTACAGAAACTTTTTAGTTTGATGTAATCAAAATCTTCTATTTTGTGATCAATAATGATCTCTAGTTCTCCTCTGGTCATAAATTCCTTCCTCCTCCACAAGTCTGAGAGGTAGATTATCCTCTGTTCCTCTAATCTATTTATTATCTCCCTCTTTATGCCTAAATCATGGACCCATTTTGATCTTATCTTGGTATATGGTGTTAAGTGTGGATCCATATCTAATTTCTGCCATACTAATTTCCAGTTTTCCCAACAGTTTTTTCCGAATAATGAATTTTTATCCCTAATGTTGGAATCTTTGGGTTTGTCAAAGATTAGATTGCTATAGATGTACCCTTTTTTGTCCTTTGTATCTAATCTGTTCCACTGATCTACCGGTCTATTTCGTAGCCAATACCAAATGGTTTTGGTGACTGCTGCTATATAATATAGCTTTAGGTCAGGTACACTTAGACCACCTTCCTCTGAGTTTTTTTTCATTAGTTCCCTTGCAATTCTTGACCTTTTATTCTTCCATATGAATTTTGTTGTTATTTTTTCTAGGTCATTAAAATAGTTTCTTGGGAGTCTGATTGGTATAGCACTAAATAAATAGATTAGTTTGGGGAGTATTGTCATCTTTATTATATTCGCTCGGCCTATCCAAGAGCACTGAATGTCTTTCCAATTATTTAAATCTGATTTTATTTTTGTGGCAAGTGTTTTGTAATTTTGCTCATATAATTCCTGACTTTTCTTTGGTAGATGGATTCCCAAATATTTTATACTCTCAACATTTGTTTGGAATGGAATTTCTCTTTGTATCTCTTGCTGTTGCATTTTGTTAGTGATACATAAAAATGCCGAGGATTTATGTGGATTTATTTTGTATCCTGCCACTTTGCTGAAATTTTGAATTATTTCTAGTAGCTTTTTAGCAGAGTCTTTGGGGTTCTCTAAGTATACCATCATGTCATCTGCAAAAAGTGATAGTTTAATTTCCTCATTTCCTACTCTAATTCCTTGAATCTCTTTCTCGGCTCTTATTGCCGAGGCTAGCGTTTCTAGTACTATATTGAATAGTAATGGGGATAGTGGGCAACCTTGTTTCACTCCTGATCTTACTGGGAAAGGTTGCAGTTTATTTCTATTGCATATTATGCTTACTGACGGTCTTAAATATATACTCCTGATTATTCTAAGGAATAATCCATTTATTCCTATACTCTCAAGAGTTTTTAGTAGGAATGGATGTTGGATTTTGTCAAATGCTTTTTCTGCATCTATTGAGATGATCATATGGTTCTTATTTCTCCCTCAATTTTTTAAGAGCTTCTTCTAGGAGAGAGTTATGTGATGGGGGGCAGGAATCGTTCCCCTTTAGGTTGTTGTCTGCTGATTCTCTGCTGTAAACTTCCTCGGGGTTGGATACCCGCTCTTTCTCTGTATAGAAGGAATCTATAGTTTTTCTAGCTTTTTTGCTCATACTTAAAAAAATGTTTTGGGGTCTGTCCCTGGGGTAGGAAATTATTTACTTCTTTACCAGCTTCCTCCCAGACTGGATGGATGCAGCGGCCCCTGCGCCTGAGCTAAGAGAGAGCTCTGGGAGAGAGTTCCCCACCCCCTCCCTGGAAGTGCCTCAGAGGTGATTAGCACTACTGTGCTTCGAGGGCGTAGAATAGTGAAGACAGCACGAAGCCCAGCCTATGTGTCCGGGTGGGGAGTGGATGTCTGCAGCAGGTGACGTGAGAAGCCCCTGTGCTCAAACTGGAAGTGTCTGCCAGAAACCGCGGTCCCTAGTTCAAAGGTTCCGCTTCTCTGGGACTTCCTGGAGCTGAGTTCCACTCCCTCCAGCTAAGCTAGGCAGTGTGTGTTGCCTTGGGCCGTATCCACCCACTTGTCAATCTCTTAACTATTCTCAGGAGGTAGCTGAGGCCACACCCCCTGGTGCCAAGAGTTCTGCTGAGTCACCCCCAGGATCGGGGAAAATCAAATTTGAGTTTTAAAATATTTTGGCTTTCTCTTCTGAACTGCTAAATAATTAGCAGAGAAGAGCTAACAGCCTGTGCCAGATTCCTTTACCTCAGTGGCTTCTCTGATCCCAGAGCCCTTCCCAGCTCAATGGGCGCAGTGTGCCCCTACCCCACCGTCTGTGCTGGTCTCTCTTATTCCTCCCCTGAGAACTGACCTTTCCTGTTGAAACTCCAGATTCTCTTCAGCTGGTAAGTCGTGCTTCCAGTCCTTGTGGTATCTATCAGTCCTGAGCTAATTCTGAGACTTAATTTATCTAATTGGTTGTGAGGGAGTGAGGACGTTCACTGAGTTGTGTGTTTCTTCTCCGCCATCTTGGCTCCGCCCCCCTCAAGGCCAATTTCTACAGATTTTTGATGATAGTATTATTACTAGTTTGGGTTTTACTGGAAATATAAGTAAATTATTTAAGTGGACCAAATGCTCTTTACAAAATATGTATACCTAGATACAAAAAGAAAATGTTCAGAGATTGTTGCAATGTGGGATTATATGTTTAATTTACCAGAAGCATGGAAAAACAATGACCTGAAAATGCTATGTGTACTTTTTTTTTTGGTATACTGGAACTATTGTGTATTGTCAAGTTAAGATATGGGCTGTTATGTGTTAATTTCATGTATTACCTTTTGTCTTACCTGATTACTTTGCTTTACTTCATATATATGGATATCCTGAACAGATCTTAAGTTATGAAGAAACTATTAGAGTCTTATCAGTGCGCATTAAATGAACATCAAATACAGACTCTTATAGCTGCAGGACAACTTATCGAGGCCTCTCATTTAGTAACATCGGGTACTAACCACCATTGGTATGATTTCTTATTTAGATCAGGTAGCGCTACCATTTATTTTAATAGTTTAGCCATACCCATATTATTATTATTGTTCTTTTTGTAATTATGTATGTGTAATTGTCATATGTATTGGAAAATGAAATTAATTTACTCTAATTTCACCCCACTAGCTCAGTCCTCTTATTATTTTCGTGATCTTAAGGCCAAATGATTAAGAAATTTAAAATTTCATATTAGGATTATAAACTCACTCAAATATAACAGGCCTCAGCTTCCAAATTATGGGAACTTGACCGTTCTATGAACTCTGTATATTTTTGACACTAGATGCTAGGAACTAGCCATTCCTAGAGATGTTTGTGCTCCAGAGAAGAGTGGCTCCCTCCCTGGGCATAGACAATTAATAAAGAACTGTCAAGATACAGACGATACGGAATGAGTCAACTAGTGAAGCCCTTCCGTACCCCGCACCTGCACAGATGTATGTGCCAAACCCTTATATAATTTTTTGGCAAAAATCCTTCTTTGTCTATAGACATGATAAGAAAATTAACTAGAATGAACAGAACCTTAAAAACTATGCTCATTAAACAAAAAGGGGGAATGGGATGCAAGAAAATAACTCAACAAGATATTGATAAAGCTCTCTTCACTATCAATTTTTTGAAATTTGACGATGAGGGATTAACCCCAGCCATGAAGGCTTTAGTTGAAAATACCATGGGTAATAAACCAGAAAGAAAATCAATGACAGAAAAATAGGAAAATAATTCCAAAGAATTAAGATTGGAAAAGATAATGTATAAAGATGAGAATAACGTTTGGAAAGGCCCTTACAAAGTTATTGTGAGAGGCAAAGGATTTGTTTGTGTCTCAACAGGGGAAAAGGAGAAAAGATGGATCCCGATCAGAAGGACCAGGTTGGTACGAGAAAAAGAAGACGAATCCATCGGGGCAGAGGAGAAAGGAGGAGAAATGGAAAAAACCGAACCTAACGAGCAAAGAGAAGAGAAGGAAGACGAGAAACTCAAATGCAAATGAATCAAATTGCATGCATGTTGTTAGGATTAAGTAGCCTGATAGGAGGGGTGAAGAGTGAGGAGAGAAATATGATTGCAGATTTGTCTAGTTTTCAAATGGTCACTTGGCGTCATCAGCCTATACCATTAGCCACGTTAGGAAATGTTTCCTTTTTGGAAGGGATGGGGGTGTACAAAGAATCAAAAGTATGGAAGGAACATTTTAAGAAGCTCACTTTCATTACTCGGGATGTCCCTTTATGCCTGACATATAACTTAAAGATAAGTTCATGCATTATGCTGGAACCTTTTAGAATTAAGCAATCATCCCACAAAACGAGCGACCTAAATGACTTGACTAGTGAGATGATAGTTGAGATGTTGGCTGTTCCCCACGTAGAACATGAGATAGAAGATAAAGTTGAAAGTCCCCTTCCCCCTTGTACCCCGGTTATGAACTCGCCTTTATTTTCACCTTTGATCAGTTGTTCCACGGGCGTGTTTCGTAAAGGGCCCTTTTTGCCAGAAGTTAATATCAGCTTTTGGAATGGGGAGACAGATGAGGCACCGGTACTGGTTGCACCAACACCCATAGTGGAAGGGCATATTCAGAATCACCTATGGAAGATAGTTCTGACACTAGCAATTACGAATATTTCAGTTATAATTAATGGTCCTCTACATGAACATCCTACCGAACTGCTGGTGCTGCCGCATAGAGTTTGGAAGAAGGATTTTGGAGAAAGGTTTGGAAGTTTACTAGGGAAAAATACTACCTGCTTTAAACACTCTAGGGTTAATCAGATTCAGACTTGCTTCCCTTTTAAAGGTAGCATTCAGTCATTTGACGGTGCAGCCTTTTTAATATGTTTGATAGTGTCAGTTGAGCGAGTTAATGATACCTGGAGGGCATCCTGCTATGACGCGATTATCACCAATGAAATTGGGGAAAAGACCTTAGCCTTTAACAGTGGGGTTATATTTTTATTGAAGAGTCCCCCTATCACCCCACGCCCTCCTTCGGAGGGTAAGAAACAAGATGGCAAGGGTATGATTCCAATGTATACTCTACATGCGGCTAAGGCACCAACTCATTGGGCTATAACTCCTAATCTTCCCAAATTACGAATGATGACATGGGTTCATGAAAGTATCCCTTTAAAATTGACTGGTAATGGCTCATTCTTGGTAGGCTCACACATTCACCCAGGGTACCCAGAGCGACAACCTCAAATGTTTAAACAAAGTAAAGACAGCCTAACTTTTATGACAACCCACTTGCCACTGTGCATAGTTCTTGAGGGACAAGAGAATGATTGGTGTGCAACCATGAAAAGGCTGAATAGAAGTCATCTGTTACACAGTAATGATGAGTTAAATAATATAAGTACCAGTATGATGGTACAGATGAAGGAAATACATGGGAAAAATACAATGAATGCTGTGAGACAGAGACGTACTGATTTGCCGAGTTGTATAGACTCAAAGTTGGGTGTAGTTTTTGGGCAATTAAGGGAATGCAGTACAGGACTAATGAGGAAAAGCATATCTTTGCAAGATGGCACTGTGAACTTGACGTTTTGGGATCGGAATGCCGATTCTCACACTCAACTGATTGCTCCTGTATTCTATTCTAATCATGTCCTACAGCCACATCTGTGGAAAGTGGGATTAGTTACAAAAAGGATAAAAATGCAGTTACATATATCTAATAATCAGGACAGGGAGTTGACTTTTACCCAATGGCATCGGGTTTTTGGCAACAAGAATTCCACTTGTAGAGGGGGAGTTTTTCCAAATAGTACATTGTGTTATAGCTTTGAAGGACAATTGTGGACTCTGGGTAATGCATTGTTCCTGATATGTTTGAACTCAAACTATAAGATAACCAAAGCAGAAGGGGTTCTTCAAGGACTGTTGAAAAATCTGCACCATAGAGGAAAACGGGAAGGTGGCAGTATGTTTTTATCACTGGCGGCCTTGGCTCTGAGTATCGCAGAGGAATTCCAGATAAGAGAACTGAATACACAATTAACTATTGTGGCGGAGAAGCTGCAGAAGTACATGACTGAAAATGACTTGGCCTGGAGACACCAGGAGGCCATAGACTCTATGCTGATTTCTCAAATAACTCAACTGAAATATGTTTCCTTGGAGTTAGTGAAACAACAAGCTTTGTTGTCCTGATATGTGAAACTTACTTGTAGCTTTTTATATCGTGCCTTTGTATATTACCTGTGTTATATAATTCCTCTGATTATGCATATCTTGAACGTCTTTTACGTAATGCTTCTATGCAAACGTCTTTACAAAATGAATTAATGGCCCTTGACAAAATTATAAATGGATTGGAGAATGTGACAATTGATTTCAATAAGCAATGGGAGGAATCAACCTCCTCGTTGATGGCATGGTTGAATGGGCTTGACTATCACAATGTAATTCATTGGTTAATTCTCGGGTGTGTTGCCCTAGTCCTTGTACTGTTAATGTTGTGTTTTTTGCCTTTGATAATTCGAGCCATACTTTTTGCACTATGTCGGTCTCTGACAGAACTGAAGGCATCTTATGTCTTAAATGCCAAAGGAGATTTGTAATCAACCCCTGATCAATGAGCCTAATGTTGTATATGTATTTCGATATTATCTATTTGTATTTCCATTTCTGGTGCTCTGGATATTTTCTATTTTGATATTTTTCATAATTGATATTCCTGGTGCTCTACCCCCATTTATGTCCTTCCGAGTTGTGATGGCTGTATTATACCGCCCTCTTATTAAACAAAAAGGGGGAATTGTAAAGGGCCTAGAACCGATCTTCTCTGTGCGGAAGGGAGCCGCCCTAATGTCAGTCAACTCCAGAATGTTGCTCCGGGTTGATTAATAGAGCTACATGTCTGTGGATGCGTAGAGCTATGAGTCGCCTGGCCATAAAAGGAGAAACCCGACTAGGCATTGATAAGGGAGCTGGCCTCGCCCACGATTGGAGGTTTCGGGGAGGGTCCGACAACCTCTATAAGAGGAATAGCCAGCGGCAGCTCGGGGAGACATTTTGGGTGCAGACAATAAAGACCAGTTCTGCTACACGTTGGCTCTCTGTTTGCTTATTCCCCGCTCCTGTCTCTGGAGCGGGTCCGGAGACGTCCGAAGGCTGGTGATAGCGTGAGGCACGCAGTAAGAAACTTTCAGTTTCCAGTGAAGCTTCAGGGAAGCAGACCCACAACATCTTCATGTCATAGGAAGCTCAGTAAGGGACAGCTACTTGCTACACATTGAGTCAAAGGAAAAGAGAGAAAGGATGAAATTTTGACCTTTTTAATGTCTAATGAGTCAGTGCTTCTTCCTGCTCAATAGCTAATAAGATTAGCTTTTTTTCCTTCCAAATGTTCAATTTCTTTAGCACTATCACATGTTCCCCAAAGTTGGCAGGAGAAACTCAGTACATGTTTTATTTTAGGACCACATTCAGGCATAATACTTAGGCTATGTTCCCTGCTACCTATACAATGAAAAGGTTGGACTGGATCATCTCTTTGTTTCTTTCTTATCTGACATTTATTCTGACTTCTTGTATATATTTTGAAAGTAGAGTCATTTTAAGAAATTATTCCTCTTGAGGTACCTAGGTGGTATTGTGCATCGAGCACTATCTCTGGATTCAGGAAGACCTGAGTTCAAATTTGACCTCAGAAAATTAATATTTACTAATAATATGACCCTAGACAAGCCACTTAACCCCAAATTCCTCACTCCCCACAAAAATTTCCTTTCTTATTTTTCACCTTTTGGTTTAATTATATATTTTTTATTGCCATTGATAAATTATTGCTGACTCTCTTCTCAACCCCAACCATCTCAAAGATTGTGCCATTTTTTATTCTAAAAATAAACCCAGGAATTTCAGGCCCAATGGTTGGGCCTACTTAACTCAGTACCTTTGATATGGTTCACCTTTTAAGAATTAAAATCACCAGGCCATTCTGATTTAGCCAGTTTTATAATCATTTGTGCAATGATGACTTGTGGATTTCTGATATTTCTGAAAATCCTCATGGCCAATAGATTTAAACAAGGTTGCATTTGAGCTTTCATCTTATTTATGTAATTCTGATAAGAAATGCAATAAAAAGCCATTATTGTGAAGATTTCCTACTTCTCTTCTAGAAAATTATTACCTCTGAGTAGGTTTCAGTGGAAGCCTATAGTATTTAAAACATTCATCCAGGAGTTGTTTAACTCTGAAAACTGTACCCTGGAGGCTCATATCTGAAAGGAGATAGAATTGGTAGTCAATTATTTCAGCCCTCTGGGCTATGGGCTAACAATATGTCTGTTTGAGACAGAAGTTATATGTCAGCTGCAATTCTACAGTCAATCTAAACCTGCCACTCAATGCATGGGGCTGAAAGGTATAGCTAAGCTTAATTTCCTTGGTAGTAAGTTTTCCAATGATGCACATTTGGACAAGGAAATAATAGTTTTTGTTAAGAAAGTCAGCATGTCATGAAAAAGATAAACATGCAAAGATATGGCAGTAACATGTCATCAAGTTATAGACCAGATTCAAAGTTGACATGCTGTAGTGCCATCCTGTCTCCTTTGTGGCCATGAGACCCGATTACATTACTGACAGCACATTCAACTGGAATTATTTCATATTTTCAATTCTTAAAAGTAAAACTATTCAATGAATTCACCAATATCAAAACTCTGGAATGTAGACACTCTTTTGAAGTTTAAGTTAAGATACTACAATTATGAAATACTGGGTAAGTAGAAATTTTGGCCTTGGAGAGTTTATGCACCTTTTTAAGGTATAGATGGGCACCTGGCCTACTGTTTAAGCACTTACCCCATGGTTATTGCTAGCACTTAGTGTTCAAACATGGTTTCACTTATCAGAAAAGCTCACCTCACAGAAGAGCTTCTACCTTGATAATGAGGTCTATAAGAATTATCAGGTCATCCCACACAGTTTTAGTTATTACTTCCACATACATAGCTACATTAGATTTAAAAAAATTATTAAAAGTATTTTCATAAAGTTTGGGCAACACTTTCCTGTGATTACTTTGCAAGGCCACAAAAGAATAATATTTTCTGTATACTATGAATAATACAACAATTTGTCCCTTGGTGCATATTTCATGTATTCTCTCTTCTCCGGAGCTGCTATTCCGGTGGGTTTCTTAAACTTTTTCCACTTATAATCCCTTTTGGGCTAAGAAATTTTTATATAACTCCAGGTTTTAAAATAGATATACATATAAAAACATTTACTAATAATAAATCTTAATTTCCTGACCCCCACATTCAGTTATGCAACTTCACATGTGGTTAGAACCCATAATTTTAGAAGCTTGGAAAAATTTAATAGCCAATTGATAAAGCAAAGTTAAATAAAGTAGGATAAAAATAAGGAGAAACCATTATCATATAATAGAAAAAAATGAATATCAAAAAATGGGGAGTAAAGAATGTTAAAACCAGAAGATAATCTGGCAATTAGGAGATCATTGGTAATTTTGAAGTGAGTGGTTTCAGTGGAGAGAAAGTTAGAAGCCAGATTGCAAAGATTTAACAAATTAGTGAGATGAGAAGTGGAAGCAAGGTTTACAGGAAGCTTTTTCTGGGATTTTGAATAAGAAAGGATAAGCAATATGTAACAATAATATAAAGTGATGTAGAGTTCTAGTGCAGTTTTTATTTTTGTTTTTAAGGAGGAGGACAAATGAGCATATGTGAAGACAGTAGTGAAGGAACTAGCATATAGAGATACTTTGAAGATGAGATAGGGAGGGATGATTATGGTGTTAATCTGCTGGAAAAGATTGGTGAGGATGAAATCAATAATCTTTGTTCATAGGCTCACCTTGGCAAGAAGACGAACTTCGTTATTAAAAACTGAAGGAATGGAGGAGTGAATGGAGAGCTATGCCAATGAAGTTTTGAGATTGATAATATCAGAAGAGGCTCTATTTTCTTGTAAATAACGATATGAGGTTTCTAGCTCAGAGAGTAGGAAATTAAGAAGCTTTTGGAAGAGAAAAGATGATTTGGAATCATCTTTGTGGGGAATAGTATTTTGGAAGGACTGAATAGGATTGCTTTACTTGACTGATAGATCAATTGAAATTAGATAACACTTTCATAATGTATCTACTCATCTCAGTTTGTGTGGCTTTTTAAAATTTCTTTCAGTTCCATATGTATATGAGTAGAGGAAATGTGGCTAATCCAGGGATTATCTAATATAATTAAATTAAGAAATATTGACTAATAGCTTTGTGTAAGAAAGGTAGCGTGCCCTTTGAATAAAAATTCAAGTCTGGTCTCTGATATGGTCTCTATATCGCTGTGGTATATTACCTCACCTCTATATCCCTGAGAAGCTATCTACCAACATTTTAAGTTCCAGAGAATATGTGCATCTGCAAAGAAAATTTCCCACCAAGTAATTACCCAAACCAATAAAATCACAGTTCTATATGAAAAAAGGAAGTGTAAATCACTTCTCCGTTTTTTTGTGGGTTGTTACGCTTGACTTCACAATTTGCTGATTATAAAACTTTAGCCATTTCAATTTTATGGTCCTTAATTTCCTTGTCTACAAACTAGGATAATATTCTTGCTATATACTTCATAAGGTTTTGTGAAGAGCAAATGTAAAATGTTCAATTAACATTAAAGTGATGTATAAGTGTCAGACATTTTTTTTTCTTAGACATAATCCTGGTTTTCTCTCAACATTGTCCAAATTTGAACAAAATAAGCCATTCCAAATCATTCTGGGCTTCTGAATATATTTAAGATTGCTCCAATTTGGCAAAGAAACTCCAACAATGCATCTAAATCATGATGAGGACTTACACCAAACATATTTTATAATATAAGTGTATGTGTGTATGTGTGTGTGTGTGTGTGTGTGTGTGTGAGAGAGAGAGAGAGAGAGAGAGAGAGAGAGAGAGAGAGAGAGAGAGAGAGAGAGAGAGAAAGAGAGAGAGAGAGACAGAGGGAGAGAGAGAGAGGGAGAGAGAGAGAAACAGAGAGACAGAGAGACAGAGGGAGAGAGAGAGGGAGAGAGAGAGAGAGAGAGAGAGAGAGAGAGAGAGAGAGAGAGAGAGAGAGAGAGAGAGAGGGAGAGAGAGAGAGAGGGAGAGAGAGAGAGAAACAGAGAGACAGAGAGACAGAGGAGAGAGAGAGAGGAGAGAGAGAGAGAGAGAGAGAGAGAGAGAGAGAGAGAGAGAGACAGAGAGAGACAGAGACAGAGAGAGAGAGAGAAAGAGAGAGAGACAGAGAGACAGAGGGAGAGAGAGAGAGAGAGAGTTGGAAAAATTCTTCTCAGGGATGGGGGCATTGCATAAATGAATCTGAAAGATTCTGAAGAAAAGATTTACAATTCAGTCTGGACCTGACTCCCTCAAGATGTTGCCATACAGCACCTAAATATATATAATCAGGGTAACCTACTTATAGTAAGCAATTTGCTTCCTGTCTATATGTTAGGAAGTATTTTTTCTTCAACTTGGTCACTGATGTTTTAGAATATTTTTATTATAGCTTTTTATTGACAAAACATATGCATGGGTAAAATTTACCCTTGCAAAAACTTCTGTTCCAAATTTTCCCCTCCTTCCCTCCACCCCCTCCCCTAGATGGCAGGTAGTCCTGTACATGTTAAATATGCTAAAGTAAAGTAAATACAATATAAACATATATATTTATACAGCTATCTTGTCGCACAAGAAAAATCGACTTTAGAAAGAAGGTAAAAATAACCTGAGAAGAAAAACAAAAATGCAAGGAAACAATAAGAGAAAGAGTATAAATGCTATGTTGTGCTCCACACTTGTTTCCTAGTGTTCTTTCACTGGGTATGGCTGGTTCTGTTCATCACTGATCAGTTGGAACTGATTTGGATCTTCTCATTGTTGAAGATAGCCACTTGCATCAGAATTAATCCTCATAGTATTGTTGTTGAAGTATATAATGGTCTCCTGGTTCTGCTCATTTCACTTAGCATAAGTTCATGTAAGTCTATAAAGCCTCTCTGTATTCATTCTGCTGGCCATTTCTTACAGAACAATAATATTCCATAACATTCAAATACCACAATTTACTCAGTCATTTTCCAATGATGGACATTCATTCAATTTGCAGTTTCTAGCCACTACAAAAAGGGCTGTCACAAACATTTTTGAACAGATAGGTCCCTTTCCCTTCTTTATCCCTATCTCTTTGGGATATAAGCCCAGTAGTAACACTGCTGGATCAAAGGGTTTTTACAGTTTGATAACTTTTTGAGTATAGCTCCAAATTGCTTTCAAGAATGGTTAGATCCGTTCACAACTCCACCAACAATGCATGTGTCCAAGTTTTCCCACATCCCTGCCAACATTCATCATTATCTTTTCTTGTCATCTTAGCCAGTTTGATAGGTGTGTAGTGGTATCTCAGAGTCGTCTTAATTTGCATTTCTCTGATCAATAATGATTTGGGAACACATTTTCATATGAGTAAAAATAGTTTCAATTTCATCATCTGAAAATTATCTGTTCATATTTTTGACCATTTATCAATTGGAGAATGGCCTGATTTCTTATAAATTAGAGTTAATTCTCTATATATTTTGGAAATAAGTCCTTTATCAGAACCTTAGGTGTTTTAAAATTCTTGTAAATTTTTTCAGCATTCTCACTTAACAGATAGAAATGTTGAGCTATATATAAAGGTGAAATGAGGCAGTAAGAAGTAAATACCCATATGCTCTAATTGCAAATTAAATATTCTTTCAACTTATGTAAATTATCTATGGAGTTTCTTTCATCCTAATCCAACTCATTCATTTAACAGATGAGGAAACTAAAGGTGCATTATATAATAACCATGGTAAAAGGAAAAAGAATGCTGAAGAGAAATGTAAATTAAGAAAACTCTGAGATACCACTACACATCTGTCAAATTGGCTAAGATGACAGGAAAAGATAATGATGAATGTTGGCAGGGATGTGGGAAAACTTGGACACATGCATTGTTGGTGGAGTTATGAACGGATCTAACCATTCTGGAAAGCAATTTGGAACTATACTCAAAAAGTTATCAAACTGTAAAAACCCTTTGATCCAGCAGTGTTACTACTGGGCTTATATCCCAAAGAGATAGGGATAAAGAAGAGAAAGGGACCTATCTGTTCAAAATGTTTGTGACAGCCCTTTTTGTAGTGGCTAGAAACTGCAAATTGAATGAATGTCCATCACTGGAAAATGACTGAGTAAATTGTGTTATTTGAATGTTATGGAATATTATTTGTTCTAGGAATCAGATGAAAATTTGTAAAGAAGCATTGTAAATGATCCTGGCCAGAAAGATACCATATGTGGGCAGCTAGTTGCTGTAGTGGATAGAGCACCAGCCCTGAAGTCAGGAGGACCTGAGTTCAAATATGGCCTCAGACACTTAACACTTCCTAGCTATGCAACCCTGGGCAAGTCACTTAACCCCAATGCCTCAGCAAGAAAAAAAAAAAAAAAAAGAAAAGAAAAGAAAAGAAAAGAAAAGAAAAGAAAAGAAAAGAAAAGAAAAGAAAAGAAAGATAGTAACTGCTTTAGTTGTGATACCCTTTTAGTGTCTCGTAAGGCTCCTTGACATAAGGGATGGGTAGTTTTTTCATATTCCACCTAGACCTTCACCTTCTAGTAGATGGTTCTTGCTATCTACCTTTCCCCTTTCAAAACTAACTTATCTTGTTTTCTTGCATTTTTTTCCTAGGGTGTTGATTTTTATCTTCCCTTCTAAATGAGGATCAATGACGTCAGAATCATGATGTCCTGATTTTCAAGTGAATTGGATTTAAGTGAGGCAGAGTTGTTGAAAGTCATCAGCACTGGAGATGATTTTGAATACAATGAGAAGCTTTAGAGGTCTGTTTGTCTGGAACAATATTTATTAGTTGTTAAGGCTAGATCAATCTGGGAGTGGAAAACCCTTAGGGTTTGGCCAGAAACAATCACTGTTAATACTCACTTTGAGCCATTGAAGCTAAACAATGATCAAGTCAAACTTATTAGGTCTGATAAATGATTCCTAGCTAAAATCTTTTACAGGAAGGTTTTGTTGATTAATTCTTAATTATCTTTTCTTTCTTTTTTGATTGTAATTTATCCTATTATTTATCCTGATGTTTCCCTGATGGCTGTTTATGTCATCTCCTTCATCATTTTGTAAAATCCTTAAAATAGGGACTGCCTTTTTTTTTTTTTTTTTTTTTTTTTTTTACCATTTTTGTATTCCTGTAGTACAATGTCTGTTAAATATTTCCTGAATAACTGACTGCTTAATTGCTTTAAAGTTCTACCTGAAGATATATTCTGTTTTTTTTTTGTTTGTTTGTTTTTTTTGTTTTTGTCCCTTCACAGAAACTTAGTACTGATGAGGTATAGAGGGAACCAAAATGATGAGGGTTTCTGATCTAGTGGCATGTTCGGGTACAGGGAGTCAAATGGAGCTCCCCTGCAACCCCTCAGGATTGGGTGCAAGGGTAGGGAGTTAAATGAGATCTAGTGGCAGCACAAGCAGTTCTCTGTAAAGGAATTTACAGACCCAAAAACCTAGATTGATAAAAGAGGTTTATTATGGGGATTGGAAGTAAATTCAAGTCTAGTTAGAAAAAGGTATTAATTAAAGAGAGGTTTGCACTAGAAAACAGTATTCCAGTGGGCAGAGAGTCATTGGGGTACCAGGCATGGTGCTGACATGTTTAGACCCTCTTGCAAAGAGAGGACTGCAGCTTGGCTATTTTTATAATGAGAGATTTAGCTAAAGGGGCCTGTGGGTGGAGTCTCAAATTGGCTCAGATCCGATGGGGGCTGGAGAGCCCAAGTTGGCTCAGATCTGGTGGGGGCTGAGACAGGTCCAGATCTCCTATTGGAATTAAAAGGGGTGCTTTTAACAAGGATTTGTGAATCTAAGGTTCCTAGCTTCTTGAATTGATAATGCATCAGCCAGGAGGGGCTGGGAATCAGAAAGGAATAAATCAATGTGAAAAAAAAGGATCACAACCTGCTTCAGTACTCCTTTATTTACTTTGGGCTACATTGTTATAAAAACTTCTCATAGGATTATTCTCTGCTTTCTATTCCTTATGATTTCCTACTTTAGTAATCATTTTCACCAAAATAATTCAGCGCAAAATTGATAAAACAGATTAATTATTTCTCTAAAAATGGAGCAGACTGGTTTGGATAAAAATGACCTAATATGTTGGCTGGGATTTTTTTAGGAAGTTCTATTTTAAGAGGACTAAACAGCACCTCAAAAAACCCCATAAAACAATACAAGCATTTCAGAAGCCAAGATAATCATCAGAAAAATTTCTAGCTTTTAAGCCTAATCCAACAACAGTATTACATGGTCAAACCACATGGTCAAACCACTCACAGCACATTTCTGACGCTGTGATATGCTTCTTTCTTTAAAAAGCTTGCAACTTTGAGCTCTCCAAAGTCCTTTCCTTCCATCTGCTTGTTGACCCATGCAGTTGCCTTTAATATTTACTTCGGGGGAAGGCTTATACCTGCATTGCCAATGAAAAGTAACACAATAACAGCAGTTTCTATGGGATTGAACAAATTGAGGATAGGAAATTGTGGAGGCCCTGTCTTTCTCTGGACAGTTGAAATTAAGATTAAAAAAAAGTCACTAAAAATGTCATGCCCTGAAATTTTCAAGTGACACATATCTGGCCAGACAGAGAAAAGTAAATGGGAAATACACTTTGGGCAGCTTCCCTTTCAGAAGAAGAGACAATTTGTTTTAGGGTCACAAGCTAGGGAGTCATCTGCATAAAGAAACTCAAGGAGATTTATTGAATAACTGATTCACCTAAAAATCTTCTGACCAATGATTCATTGGTATTAGTTCATAATGAACCAGATTCTCCCCCCCACCCCCATCGCTGATCAACATTTTGTTTAACCCAGCAGTCATTGCAGGTATATTTGAGATGGTAATTACTTCCTTTAAAATTATACAAGGTTATTTACAGGATAATATTAAGTAGTATTTCCTTGGCAAGTTAGAACCCTGAAATATTTTCTTGTAGTATTATTTCTTCACATGGACATATAGACAATATTTTTGAGGGGTGGAGAATATGTACCTATTTTTAAAGTTTTTATTATAGGCAAAATGATGGCTGAAAGAAATAAGGAAGATTGCCATGATCAAGTAAAAATCATATTAGGTTGAAAGAAAAAAAGAACTACATGAAAAGTGAAAAACATTTTAGTATGGAAACTTGAATAAATAAAATTTAACTGAGTCTATTAAGAAGAAATTTATAAAATGGTAATATAAAAATAAGGTACCAATCATTAATTTAGTAGACATTTATTAACCATGTGCATGATACTGTGTTAAATGCCAAGGAGCATCTTCACTAAGAGCACTATCATTCTCCAAGGAAAAAGATAAACAATGCTTCAGGAGTTCATAGCGTCCTCAAGAAGATAAAACATTGTCCAAACTATAGCGCACAGTTGAGTAAAAATGTCAAACATATGAACCATGTTGCCACTTCCAAGACACCTTGATACACTGCAATCAGGTTAAAATGTAATTGGGAAATATTTATTAAAAAACAAATAAAATACAGAACATAGATAATGTTAACATGTGGTTGAACAGATAGATATATGCTCTAAGTGGACCATGATGTAGTTTAATGACTTGGGTTTTTACTTGAGTTTAATATTACTGCAATATACATATGTAGTACCAAATGCTAGAAATTTCAGAAGAGAGCAAGATGACTTCTGGCTATGGGTGTCAGGAAAGCCTTTTGGAAGAGATGGGCCTTGAAATGTCGCAGGTTTAAATTGGAATATAGGAATTCCTGGGATAGGGGATAATAGGAGTAAAGACATTAAAGCATTGCTATATGTAGTTGGTGGATGTTGGCTACATGTTGGTGTGTATGTAAAAGTCTGAAGTGTGGAGCAAATAGAAAAAAAAGAAATTAAAACAAGCAAACAAATAAATTGGTAATTCAGATTAGCAGTAGATTGTAGAGGATCTTGAATGTCAAGATAAGGGGTATGGATTTTTATTCAGTAGAAGCTGAGGAAGCATTTTAGTTTTTAATGGGGGAAGTGATGTTGATAAGAACTGTGCATTAGAAAGGATAATCTGGCAGTGTTGTTTAGAGCATCTGATGGATGAGAGAGATTGGAGGCAGGAAGGAATTAAAGTTCTGAATGAGGTATGTGGCAGAGGAAAGGAAAAGGAGAAGACAAATATGAATCATCAGAGAGGTATAATTGACTGCCTTTGATGAATAGGACAGAAAAGGATGGTGTCAAAGGATAACCCAGATTTTTAACCTTTGGATGACTAGGTAAATATGGAAAATGAGGGTAGGAGGAGATTTTTAGAGAAAGATTGTTTTAAGACAAACTAAATTTGAGAAGCATGAGGACATAAAGGTGATAAGACATGCCACTTTCAGGAGATTGTTATATAGTTGTGAAGGTTGGAAGCTATAGCTAGGGCAGAAGAGATAAATTTGGAGGCATCCTTATGAAACAGTTATTAAAGCTTTTGCTGTGAGTGAAATTATAAGCAAGAAAACTTACAGAGAGAATAAAAAAGAAAACAGTCTTTGGAAATGCATACATTTGGGCTGAAAAAGAATGAGAGTTATCAAGAAATATTATCATTAAATAATAAATAATTTTGGTGTAATTTAAACTCTTTCAATGATGAATTATTTAAATTAAGTTTATTTTACTTATTATTCATTTTTTGTTAGAGCATAAAAATCTCATACCTGAAAATGAATAAATAAAACAATGCAAAATTATGACATTATTGTGAAATTGTGAAATTATACAAGTACCTTAAATCTATTTTTGCTTACATAAGTTGGATTTCCCATGAGCTGAAAATTCATCAGATGTTCACCTCTAAGTCTATTTAATATTTAAATTCAACATCCTGGCACCAAACCAGCTGCTTAATTTCACTTTGCAAGCTATAGGTATATTTGTACTGCTATCTCAAAGTGAGAGTCTGGAGAGGAAGTGTCTAGGCACAAAGCCTTATGTATGTTATGAAAAAACAAAAGAAAAAAACATGCAAAAAAACAAACTGCTATAAAACAAAAACATCATTTCACATGGTTTTTAAATTTTAGCACCATAAAGTTATAAATAAAATCAAAGACATTTTCTATGACGGTCTTTGTGGCATTGTTTTCCCTCTATGGACATTCTATTCAGAAACTTCTGCATCTCTGTAGGTAATTCTCTCAATCTGTCTGATCTTACATCTTGGGAGGTACAGCTGACCAGAAAATCCTGCTTGAGCTTGCAGAGACTATCAATTAACTGTCCAAAATGTGTGTTTCAGCAATAGAGAAACTGCTGTAATAACCAAGAAGACAATCTGTCCATATCTATACCTGCCTCACAAAGTTAGCTTTATTCACAGAAGACCATCTTTTCCAAAAGATGTCTCAGAGCACAGAAGATCAAAATGCCTCATTATTTGGGGTGGGAGTTAGGGAGAGGGATCCAAACTTTAAGAAAGCTGACTTTTTAATTCAATAATAGTAGTCTCTTTAACCATAGCTAGCTCAAGAGCACAATATTTTTTATTGATGCTTCCAGAATGATTTGAAATTGTCACTACTGAAGGCATTGATAATCTCAGGGCTCTCCTTATATGAGTTGTCAATGTGCCATATTGTACAATGTCAGAGATAAAATCTGTGGGCCAAAAGTAATAAAGCTATTTTGAGAGGTTTTATGGATAACTTAAAATTATCTCAGAGTGAAAACTTGTCAGAGGAGAGTTTGAAGAGAAAGATGAGATCATAACAAAGCAGTTTTGAAGAGGTCTTTTAACCATAGAAGAAATTTAGCCCATGGCAAACACAATTATATTAAATTTGAAAAAATCTTATTGAAAGAAGTCATGTTTTTCCTTCATGCAATATACTGATCTTCACTCTATTATTAGTCATATGCCAGTTTTCGAAGTCCTTTCCAACCTTCCTGTTTCCCCTCATCTATTTATCACTTTACTCTGAGAGGAATGAGGTAGGTACTTTTCATTTGTTTTTATTCAGATAATTTCACCTTGTAAATTTACTTGATAAAATTTTTGTACACATACATACATACATACACACACTCTGGCAGGGATATTGTTTTATATCGTAAGTCTTTTGGAATTGTAGTTGATCACTGTATCGATTACAGACAGTTGATTTTTCTTACAAAACTGCTATTGCTGTATAGATTGTTGTGGTTCTATACCATTGATTTTGTATCAGTTTATATTCCTAGATTCTTCTGAAACCACCCCCTTCATCATTTCTTCATCACAGTAGTATTCCATCATGTTCATATATCATATCTTGTTAAGTCCCAATTAATGGGCATCCCTTCAGATTCCATTTCTTTGCTACCACAATGAAGTTGCTGTGTTTTGTACATATAGGTTTATACAGTGCAAAGGGCTGAAACTATGAAAAAGAGTACTTCAATCAGAAAACCAAGCACTTAAGGCTAATTATCTAATCACTATGAGACAATTACTCTATTAGCATATGTTTTGGATAAATGGCTCTTCTCACAGTTTGGTGCTGGCTCAATGTTTTTTGTTAAGATAATCAGAGGCAAGGATTAGAGGGTAGGGTGAGAGAGGGAAAACTCCCCTGGATGCAAGAAGAAAAGGAGAAAGGTGGAGATTCTGGACTCCAGAATCGAAAAGATCTTTGGCAAAACTTCTGGCAGTTTGCCTGTCTCTTTCACTCCTCCCCCTTTAGACCAAGGACTTTTATTTATCCTGACTCTGGCTGATCCTGAGGCATTCCAGGAGCTAGCTTGGACTTAACAATACAGGCTACCTATAAGAATTTTAACTATTATTGTAAAGACAGAAGTTAAAAATAAGGTCTTACTGATTTTAGAGCCAGGCCTTTATCTTCTACTATGATGTTACTTCCTTGAGAAAGATACTGTGTTTAAAAATTAAAAAGAAAATAGTGGGCAGCTTTGACTTTGCAATGCATTATAAATTATTGATGTATGTCTTTGGAAAACAAGCTTTAATCACCTATTATGAAGCTTATTTAAATAAAATAAAAAAAAACCAAAAACCATCACTCAGAGAAATTGTTTAGCAGCACTTCACAGACAATTGCACAAATTATCTGAAAACAACCGTAAGCTGAATTCCATTTATAATGTGACACCGTCGATATGGCCCGCTGCTTACAGGGCCATATCTCAATTATTTTAAACAGAAAACTTTAGCAAATGAACTCAATTAGCATCCATTTTTAATCAATTCCAACCTGGCCTTGCCAATGTCACTCTAAAAAAGCAAAACCTCCTTTCAAACAATTATGGGCCATGAAAACCTCATATGTGGTGAATGCAGCTGGGATTCTAAAGCGTTAGGGTCACCTCTGTAGCACTGACTAGTAATAAACCTGTCAATGCAGTGTGCCAGTGCAAAAAGGATTTAGATGAGTTGTTGTAAAGGGCTGAAACTCTTGAGTTAATGCACTGAGGTTGGACAATCGAACACTTGAGGCTAATTACGGATTTGACAATACTCTATAAGAATATGCTTGGAAAAATATAGAGAGAATTGACTTTAATTTATAAGAAATCAAGTCATTCTCCAATTGATAAATGGTAAAAGGATATGAACAGACAATTCTCAGATGAAAAAATTGAAACTATTTCTAGCCATATGAAAAGATGCTCCAAGTCATTATTAATCAGAGAAATGCAAATTAAGACAACTCTGAGATACCACTACACACCTGTCAAGTTGGCTAGAATGACAGGGAAAGATAATGCACAATTGTGAAGGGGATGTAGAAAAACAGGGACACTGATACAATGTTGGTGTTCTTGTGAATACATCCAGCCATTCTGGAGAGAAATTTGGAACTATGCTCAAAAAGTTATCAAACTGTGCATACCCTTTGATCCATCAGTGTTACTACTCACTTATATCCCAAAGAGATTTTAAAGAAGGGAAAGGGACCTGTATGTACAAGAATGTTTGTGGCAGCCTTCTTTGTAGTGGCCAGAAACTGGAAACAAAGTGGATGCCCATTAATTAGAGAATGGCTGAAAAAATTGTGGTATATGAATATTATGGAATGTTATTGTTCTATAAGAAATGACCAACAGGATGATTTAAAAAAGGCCTGGAGAGATTTACATGAACTGATGCTGAGTGAAATGAGCAGAACCAGGAGATCATTGTATATGTCAACAACAATACTATATGATTATTAATTCTGATGGACAGGGCCATCTTCAACAATGAGATGAGCCAAATCAATTCCAATAGAACAATAATGAACTGAACCAGCTACAACCAGCAAAAGAAATCTGAGAAATGACTATGAACCACCACATAAAATTCCCAATCCCTCTATTTTTGTCCACCTGCATTTTTGATTTCCTTCACAGACTAATTGTACACTATTTCAAAGTCCGATTCTTTTAGTACGGCAAAGCAACTGTTTGGACATGTATACATATTTAACTTATACTTTAACATATTTACCGTGTATTGGTCAACCTGCATCTGGAGGGAGGGAGAGGGAAGGAGGGGAAAAAATTGGAACAAAATGTTTGGCAATTGTCAGTGCTGTAAAATTACCCATGCATATATCTGGTAATTAAAACCTATATAAAAAAAAAAAAAAAAAAAAAGAATATGCTTGGAAAATGGCCCTACCCACTATCCTGTGCTGGCCCAATCATTTGGTGTATACAGAGAATTGTGAGAGGGACTAGAAGGTGGAGTGAGACTAGGCAGGGTCACTTCTGGGTGGGGGAGGAAGAGGTGAGGTGAAGGAGATCCTACACATCCATTCCCCTTGAATTCTTACGCTAAAGACCAAGAATAAAGACTTTTGCTTATGCTGACTCAGGCTGATTCTAAGGTATCCAGGGTGCTAATGCGGTCATCACATTTGGTGCCCAACGCAGGCCCAAGCACCCTAATTTCACTGAAGAAGCCCTCGGGGACCAGGAAATAGGGAACTTACTTTGTTAAGCATAAAACTAGTAACATTTTCTAGCTGAAATGGGGCAGATAGTAGGAAAAGATTCTCTCCCAGCCCCAGCCCCAGTCCCATCCCCACCCCCAGGAGGCACTATAGAAAGTATGCTTAAGTTGATAAAGGGACAAGACTTAATTATAACTTGGTTGCAGATCACTAGACTCTTGGGTACATTAGAACTCATGACCCCTTGGTTCTTGAAGAAGAAAAGGGGCTAGATAATTGGAAACTGGTAGTAGAACAATTATGTGAATACTACAGTGATAAAGGTCCTCATTCAATTTCCAAGGAAACATTATATATATATATATATATATATATATATATATATATATATATATATATATATATATATATATATATATATATATATATATATATACAACATAATACAATTGGCCTTAAAGAATCCTGCAAGTTATAGAAAAACGAAAATTTTTTTAGAACAGCCAGATGAGGAAGTGTGAAGAAAAAGAGGAAGACAATGAACAGATTAATAGCAATATCACTAGAGGACATGTGGAGTTAAGTGAGGATGAAGGGCATTGTGAAGGGCGTGGTAATTCTAGCTCTTACCAGGCAGCTTCAACCCCTCCTAAACCAGAACTAGTTCTTGACACACCCCATAAACTTCACCTTCTGGGATGAGGGGAGGAGTAGTAGTGGAATGGGCAATGATACCACCAGCACTTCCCCACCCTCCCAATCACCCTCTCCTACAACTAGATTGCAAAAGGCAGTACTGAAAGCCACAGAAGAAGGGCAGGATTTAGCTGATTGGAAAATAGGAACGTAACCTGCGATTTAACAGTTTAACTCTTCAGGTCAAGAAAGTGGAAGATACAATCTTTTTGATGTAGAAATCCTCAAACACCTGAAAAAGACTTGCTCTCTTTATGAGTTTATGTCAAGATGTTATTACAGAACTGGGATTATGAAGTCTTAACCCTTAGGGACTGGAAATCTATAGCAAGGACATGCTTAGAACTGGACAAAATTTGTTGTGGCTTTCTGAATATAATGAGCTCTGTAGGATACAAGCCCAACAAAATAGTCACAGTGGAGTTAATACTCCAATCACCTATGAGCAAGTAACAGGTGTGGGTTCTTATGCAGACATTTCAATACAGATCAATTACCCCATAGCAGCATATGTGCAAATTGCTGCTGCTGCTATCAAAGCATGAGCTTTTATCTATGCAAGGATTCTTTTTGCAGACAGCTGTCATACGGACTAACGGTGAAAATGCAGTAACAGAAATTATGATAAGACAACTTGCTAAAGAAAATGCTAATGAGGTTTGTAGAAGGATTATACTATGCAAGGATTCTCCTTTAGAGAATCATCATAAGATGCTGTGCCACAGTGGGCACAAATACATTTATAACTAGGCTATGACGTAGACTTCCCAAGATCCCAACATGGGAAGACAGGGTCCCTTTAGGTAAGGGACTTCTAGAAAGACTTATCAATGCTTTCAATGTGGTAAAGTAGGGCATCTGAAAGCTCAATGTTGGCATAGAGATAGAGTGAGAAAACAGGGTGAGAGAATAGCTCATGTCCAAAAAGCAAACAAGTTTTCCATTGGGCATCAGAATGTAGACTGATTCAGGGAAATGAGATGAGGAGCCAAGCACTAGGTCCCAAGAGAAAAAAATACTTGGGGCACGATGGCAGACGATGCTATACCCAGAGAGTGCCTAGAAGTTCACTACCAAGACATGACCAATCAGCAAGGAAGGAACCTGATGAGAGAAAGGGATTACAATTGGGGAGAATAGAGTTATATGCAGGTGGAACAACTGAAATACCCCCTGAGATATCCAGTTTATGGATCATTTCCCTCCAGGCACAGTAGACTTGACCATTTCACCTCCTGAGTGTACTTATAAAACAGTGTCCATTCATTAACTAATGTGGGAAACTGGGTAATGTGTAGATAGTGTCTCAGTCATTAATATAAGTAGACAATGTGTGACTTACAACCAGGAGAAGTAGTAGCATCAGATTTACTGATACAGATTCCTTTGCAATCTGGTGATAGTCCAGATTCTGACTCCAAGCAACAAAATCCAGGAATATACTAGACAGCAGCTATGACAGCTGGCTGACCTATTCTCACTATCTATATAAATGGCATACCATTAGAAGGATTGGTAGACACGGTTGTAGATCGTACAGCCATTAGAGGTGGCAACTGGCCCAGTCACCAGCCAAAGATTAAGGCAGACACCTACATGTCTGGAGTAGGAGGATCAATATCAGCTGAAATTAGTGCTACCCCTTTGAGATGGATATTTGAAAGTGAAAAAGGAGTTTTTACTCTTTTTCAAGTTGAAACAATCACTATCAATCTGTGGGGAAGAGACATTTTATAACAATTAGAATTAAAAATGAATACTTCGATTTTTTAGTCAGGATTGCTATTGAAGGCCTGCCAACACTTTCACATCTTCCAATCCAATGGAAAACTGATACATCAGTGATAGAACTCTTAGGCTCTTAGGTAGTGATAAAATTCAGGTCTTATTAGATATAGTATAGGAGCAACTTGATCAAGTACATTTACAACCTTCTCTAAGTCCTTGGAATACCCCAGTATTTGTTGTAAGAAAGAAATCTGGAAAATAGAGGATGTTGACTGATTTAAGAAAGGTAAATGAACAGATGGAAACTATAGGAGCTCTTTAGCCTGGACTTCCATCTCCTACTCAATTGCCTAGAGAATGGCCTCTTTGGGTTATAGACACTAAGGATTGTTCTATTCTATCCCTCTAGATAAGGAGACTATGAAAAGATTTGCTTTTTCAGTGCCCAACGTTAACTTAGCTGAGCCTTATAAAAGTTTTGTCACAGGGAATGAAAAACAGCCCTACTATGTGTTAACTGTATGTTGCTCCTGCTCTTACTCCGGTAAAAAAAAGCATTTCCAAAAGTAATGTTATTACGTTACATAGATGATATATTGGGATGTGCATCTGAGGAACAAATGTTAGAAGCATGTCTACAAAAGACCATGGAAACGCCAAGGTTCAAATTGCACATAGCTCCAGAAAACATTTCTAAGACATGCTCCTTTTTAATATTTAGAATATGAAGTATACCCTAAGGTACTTACAATACAAAAACTTTCCTTAAGAACAGAGAAGGTGCACACCTTAAATGACTTTCAGAAATTGATAGGAGATATCCAAAGGATGTGTCCAGTGTTAATTTGACTACCTATCAATTGCAACCATTATATGACATTTTAAGGGGAGACAGTGCTTTAAACTCACCACACCAGTTTATAAAGGAAGCTCAAGAGAAGTTGAACTGGCTTTATCCAATGTGGTTGAAACAGTCACTCAAAAACCCTTAGAAATATCAGTTTTTGCTACACAAGAGGCACCCACAGCAGTGCTTCATTGAGAATACAGTGTGATAGAATGAGTGAACCTCCCAGCCCAATCAGGATAAAGCCTTACTCCTTACCCAGTGCTTGTGGCTAGAATTTTATTAAAGGCCATTAAGTGAGAAGTACAATTATCTGGGATACGACCTGTCAAGATATACACCTTTTTAGTGTTTGACAAACCCAAAGATCCCAAATTTTGGGATAAGAATTCATTATTTGACAAAAACTGCTGGGAAAACTGGAAATTAGTATGGCAGAAACTAGGCATGGACCCACATTTAACACCACATACTAAGATTAGATCAAAATGGGTCCAAGATTTAGGCATAAAGAATGAAATCATAAATAAACTGGAGGAACATGGGATGGTTTACCTCTTAGACTTGTGGAGGAGGAAGGAGTTTGTGTCCAAGGGAGAACTAGAGACCATTATTGATCACAAAATAGAACATTTTGATTACACCAAATTAAAAAGTTTCTACACAAATAAAACTAATGCAAACAAGATTAGAAGGGAAGTAACAAATTGGGAAAACATTTTTACAGTTAAAGGTTCTGCTAAAGGCCTCATCTCCAAAATATACATAGAATTCATTCTAATTTATAAGAAATCAAGCCATTCTCCAATTGATAAATGGTCAAAGGATATGAACAGACAATTTTCAGATGATGAAATTAAAACTACTTACACTCATATGAAAGAGTGTTCCAAATCACTATTGATCAGAGAAATGCAAATTAAGACAACTCTGAGATATCATTACATGCCTGTAAGATTGGCTAAGATGACAGGAACAAATAATGATGAATGTTGGAGGGGCTGTGGGAGAACTGGGACACTGATGCATTGTTGGTGGAGTTGTGAAAGAATCCAACCATTCTGGAGAGCAATTTGGAACTATGCCTCAAAAGTTATCAAGCTGTGCATATCCTTTGACCCAGCCATACTACTACTGGACTTATATTCCAAGGAAGGGAAAGGGACCTGTATGTGCCAAAATGTTTGTGGCAGCCCTTTTCATAGTGGCTAAAAGCTGGAAGATGAATGGATGTCCATCAATTGGAGAATGGTTGGGTAAATTATAGTATATGAATGTTATGGAATATTATTGTTCTGTAAGAAATGATCAACAGGAGGAATACAGAGAGGCTTGGAGAGACTTACATCAACTGATGCTGAGTGAAACGAGCAGAATTAGGGGATCATTATACACTTCAACAATGATACTGTATGAGGATGTATTCTGATGGAAGTGGATATCTTCAACATAGAGAAGAGCTAATTGAATTCCAATTGATCAAAGATGGACAGAATCAGCTATATCCAGAAAAGGAACACTGGGAAATGAGTGTAAACTGTGAGCATTGTTTTTTTTTTTTTTTTTTTTGCTTTTTTTGTTTTATTTTGTTTCTCTTCCCAGATTATTTTTACCTTGTGAATACAATCCTTCCTTTGCAACATCAACAGCAACAAAATTCGGTTCTGCACATATACATTGTACTTAAGATATACTATAAGATATTTAATATGTATGGGAATGCCCGCCATCCAGGGGAGGGGGTGGAGGGAAGGAGGGGAAAAACTCAGAACAGAAGGGAGTATAAGGGATAATGTTGTAAAAAAAATTACCTATGCATATGTACTGCCAAAGAAAATGTTATAATTATAAAAATTAATTTAAAAAAAGATATACACCATTTATACTAATGCACAAATTTAATTATGCTGTGAAATCATCCCAGAGTGGCAAATTTTATTATCTGTGGCTCCAAATTTTAAACATGGGTTTCCATTAAAAATAACCAGACTATTACACAATTGGCAATATATTCTTGAAGAAAAAATTTCTAAAGTTCCTCTTAAAATACCAACTATGCTTACGGATACATCCAAACATAACATTTGTGCTGTATACTCTCGTGACTTACTATAAAGAGAGTAGTCAGAATTCCTTTTCAGTCCGCTCAGCAGAATGAATTGTATGCAATCATTCTAGCTCTTACTTATTATCCAGGAGATATAAATACAATATCTGATTCTGCCTATTCAGTACGTATGGTACAAAGAATTGCCACAGCCCAAATAAATTTGTAGCCTCTAATATATATCAGCTCTTTAAGGAACTTCAAGAGCAAGTGAGAAAACATCCAGGTAAGATTTATATTTTGCATATCCACTCTCATAGTGGACTTCCAGGTTCTGTTTTTGACGGTAATTCAAAGACAGATAGTCTCCTAGATATGTTGGCCAATACTCCTTTATTTCAAGAAGCCCAAGAATGTCATTTTAAATATCATCAGGCTGCTTGAGCTTTATGCTTACAATTTGAAATAACAAGAGGGGAAGTTAGAAACTTAGTAAAATCCTGTACAGCTTGCATGCCTTTCTACACTCCTCCACTCCCTCCAAGGAAGAAATCTCGCGGTTTGAAACCCAGTGAAATTTGGCAAATGGATGTGACCCATTATAAATCTTTTGCTCATCTGTCTTTTATCCATGTTGTGGTAGATACTTTTTCAGGATTCACTTTTGCAATATCAGCAGCAAAAGAGATAGCCTGAGGGGTCACTGAATTCCTTATACAAGGATTTGCAATTATGGGTGTGCCACAAGCAATAAAAACAGACAATGGGCCTGCATATACTTCTCAACATTTTGAACACTTTTGTGCACAGTATAAGATTTTACACACCACTGGCATACCTTTTTAATCCTCAAGGAAAGGCAATAGTAGAGAGGAGAAATAGAGACAAAAACAAAAGAATGAGGGAGCCACAGGTAACCCTAGAGAACTTCTAAATTTAGTTCTCTATACCATTAATTTTTAAATTTTTGACAAAGATGCATTGGCTCCAGCAGACAGGTTTTATAATAATCCAGTGAGAGCAGCTGCACTGTCTTTAGATAATTGCCAGGTGATGTGGAGAGACCCAGAAAGTGGTGAATGGAAGGGACCAGATAGGTTAACTGCTTGGGGAGAGGGTTTGCTTGTATCTCCACAGATGGAAAAGGAATCAGATGAGTGCCAATGAGCTGTATTCACCTTATCTATCAGAGAGAGACAGACCAGACCCTTGAAACACAGGAGAAGACCTAAGAAAAGTCGGGTGGTTCCATTGCTGACTGTGCCCACCACTGAAAGAACCTGGCATTTATGGAGTTTGACTCATGGACATCAAAAATTGTTGGATTTGAATATCCTCAGGAATCATTGGATTCTCTGAGACATGATAAGATTATTGTAGGACTTGAAAGCCCTCAGGAATCATTGGATTCTCTGAGGCATCATAAGACTGTTGCAGGACTTCAAAACCTGTAGAAATCATTGGAATTCCTAACACATGAAAAAACTGTTGTAGGACTTCAAAAACTTGCGGGGATCATTGGATTTTCTAACACATGAAGCAATGGACAATAGATTGGTTTTGGACAATCTCTTGGCTGCTGTATGTGTGTGATTGTTATTTACATACACTCTGTCTAGGACTTCTGGAAATCTTTAAAAAAACCATGTTGATTTATATTGTTTGTTATAGCACTTCTAACATGTATAATTCATGTTTGTTACACCATATTGAGCCTGCACTGGCTGTGGGGAGAGTCATCACTAACAGCCTGTGTGTTATTGCTATGTGCTTGTATAATACCTCCCATTCTTATGGGTTTGTGCATACCTGATTCCAGTAAGACCCTTCGGCCTAGAAACCCACCAGCAATCCCCAATTCCCTTTGGTGATTTTCATATCCCTTCCTGAGATGTCCGGGAGCGTTATCATCTCCTTTATAGTGCTTTCACCTCCCTTCCTGAGAAGTCAGGGGGGGTGTGATCACCTCCTTTTTGTAGTTCTTACCTCCCTGAGAAGTCAGGGATAGCATGACTACCTGTGTTTTAAAACAAAAGCAAGCAGGAGATGTACAGGGCTGAAACTTGAGGTAGTGCACTGAGCACTACAATCAAGCACTTGAGGGTAATTACTGATTTGACTATACTCTATAAGAATATGCTTGGAAAATGGCCCTTCCCACTATCCTGTGCTGGCCCAATTGTGTAGTGTATACAGAGAATTGTGGGAGGGACTAGGAGATAGAGTGAGACTATCCAGGATCACTTCTGGGCGGGAGAGGAAGAAGTGAGGTCATGGAGATTCTACAGGGCCATCCCCCTTGACTTCTAATGCTAAAGACCAAGAATAAAGACTTTTGCTTATCCTGACTCCGGCTAATTTTAAGGTATCCAGGATGCTAATGTGGTCATCACAAATTGCGATTAGTTTTGAATGGGCCATGAAAAAATAGCTTGCTAGCAAGCTTGCAAATTATAATAGAGAGGCTTCTCCCATTTAAACTTCATGACTAGTGACAAATCTGACCTCCATCCTGGTTGTGTCTCAAGGTTTTTTAAAACATTATCAATGGACTAACTCATTGCAATATTCCAAGACTTGGGAACTTTAGCTGACAAAACAGTCAAATGGACTGCACAAATGGAAGTAGATTAATGGGTCAAATTGATTAATTAGTTCATTTGAATGTCTATTTTTTTTAATGAATTCATGGAATCAAGCACTGTATTTTTAGAACTATTTCCTAGTAGCCTATTAACAAATCATAATGAGATGAAAATTCCATTTTGTGTGATCTAATCAGAATTACTTAAGTTTAAATCTGAATTTAAAAAAAAATATCTTCTAGTTAATGCTAGTTTGTGAATGCATATGCATGTATGTACATGTTTGTACCAGTATCATATATATCTGTTCTCAATTTATCTAAGCTGCTATTTCAGCAAGTAGTATTTTGCAGCATATATAAATTCAGAACAAGACTAAATTCTATAAAAAATATTTATGTGAATACTCCTTCCAATGATACTAGCAAGCATAGCCTCTCTTTACCTACCTATCTTGTGTTACTGTTATCTATGACTTCTCATAAGTTTACCAAATGGAATCCGCCCATTGTGCTGTAAGATTTAATTCTATGGCACATATAACTTTAGTGTTTCATGGAAAGAATATTGGTATTTAAAAAAGCAGGCCTTAGTTTCAGGGATCAATTTGGAATCATTAAAAGAACTTTACAATTTGCCAAAGGTGATTCATCCCACTCTTCTTATCCTTTTAATTCTAAACCCATTTCATTTGTTATATTTCCAATATAATTCAATTTGCTGTGTTTCAATATAGCTGCAAATCATAGTCTGGTCATTAGGAGGCTCTGCATTTTTCTGGGGCTTGATGCAAATGTCACAGTATGAAAACATACTACAATAAATATTCAGATATTTGCCTGTCATTTTTTATATTTCTCATAACTGGCACAAAACATATTTCCTCAATTAAGTGTTTTTCAGTTTAACAACTATAGTGATAATTCATTTTGTATAATGATATGTAGCTCTACATGTATATAGTATACAAATATATATTTGATATATATGCAGAGAGAAAGAGAGAGACATATCTGTATATGCATGTATCATATAATGTAGTGGTAAAATAAAGTTAATAACCTCAAGATTGTTGAATCTCAGTTACCAAAAGATTATTATGATACATAGGAATGTCTAGTTCTGAGCTTCTCTAAGTATAATTTAAAGGTAGTTTACAGAGAGTTAATACAATTATTTAAAAGGTTAGATGAAGAGAACTATAAGAGAAGGTTAATGAGAATGGGACTATTTATTTAAATCTTCAAAATATTGAAAGGTGATTTTAGCAAAAATAAAATAGCTATAACCTAGATTATAGTATCTAAATGTTCCCTCTCTTCACCAGAAATGCCAAAAGAAGGAAGTATAACACTGTAGTATAGTGGACAGAGTTCTGGACTTGGATTCAGAGAGACCTTGGTTTAAATACTATCTCAGACACTTGTTAGCTGTGAGACTCTTAGCCTTTCTGGGCCTCGTTCCTGATCTGTAAAATAAAAGATCCATTATCAAGAACTCATCCATCTCTAAATTTATGATCTTATATCACTAGGTTCATGTTTTCATTCTTTATTTCCTCTCCTTTCTCACAAGTAGTTTACTCTTAAAATAGGAAAGAGTAACCCTTTAAGCTCTATGGTCTGCTGTAATATGAGACTAGATTTTCAATAAATATATGCTGGTTGTTTTGTTGGTTGCTAAGTGCATTGTCCTTGATCCTATCTACCTGTTTTTCACCAACCTGCATCTCTCCCTATATTTTTCTGTGGCTTCAGCAGACATAAATCTTTATTCATTCAAGATTTGCTTCCTTGATAGACCATGTCAGTGACATTTTCAAATAAAGGGAAAAGGGAAAAAGGCCAAGGAGAGATCTATAGTCATTTGGGTTGCCCTAAGGAACTGTTCCATTTTGCTTGGTTCAGCTTTGATATCCATTCCTATATTTATTATAGAAATTTATTCCCTTCTGTGTTGTATTCCAGCTATGTGGAGTCTACTTTTAAATTAAATTCTATTTTTAAGACCTTATGATAAACTGATTTCCCAATTCAAAAAATAGTTATAACAACATAACTTTTTAATGAAATCATTTTAAGATGGTCATATATGGAGCCACATTATTTCATTACATATAGCTAACCATTTTATAATTACTTCTTTAAAATCTGTCTGCATCATCTATCTATCTATCTATCTACCTACCTACTTATTGATATATTAATTTAGTGGATTATAGTTTTTGCCCTTTTGGGTTTATTCAATCCAAATACATAAAGTTTTGGATAGAAGCTATGAAGTAGAAAAGAAATGGGTGAAGTCTCACCCTCAATATTTGAGTTTACATTATTTCAAACTTAAATTATGACACACCTGGCTCTGTGAGAGAGAGAGAGAGAGAGAGAGAGAGAGAGAGAGAGAGAGAGAGAGAGAAAGAGAGAGAGAGAGAGAGAGAGAGAGAGAGAGAGAGAGAGAGAGAGAGAGAGAGAGAGAAAGAGAGAGAGAGAGAGAGAGAAAGAGAGAGAGAGAGAGAGAAAGAGAGAGAGAGAGAGAGAAAGAGAGAGAGAGTGAGAGAGAGAGAGAAGAAGAGAGAGAGAGAGAGAGAGAGAGAGAGAGAGTGAGAGAGAGAGAGAGAAAGAGAGAGAGAACAGAGAAAACAAGCTAAAGTTTTTCCAAACCTGATATATAAGAAATAGAAATGAGTCTTTCATTTAGGTTCTGATTAGTGCAAATAATGAATATCCCTGAAATTATTTGAATTTATATGGCATATATCCATCAGACTGGAACCAATTATAATATTTTAAGTAATAACTTTGAATAGTGTCGATTCAAATATAAACAACATTTCAGGGAATTCCTTATTTGCACTAATTGGGATCTGAAAGTAATTTAAAATTTTCCACATTTACATTTCAAAGTTATATTTATCCCTTTCTCATTTTCTGACTTTTTGAAAAATGTTACCAGTTTTTCACATTTACATTTAAAAGTTATATGTTTTTTCTTCCCTTTCTCATTTTCTGATTTTTAAAAAATGTTATCAGCCTATAGAGAAAATTAAGACCTCTGATCTTACAAAGAGATTCAGGAATTCAGCAGAAGGACAAACAAGAAGTCTTCAAATCTGAAAATTATTCAAGATGCCAGTTTAATTTTGACCAATCTATGCAAATTTTTAGTTAATGTGATACACATGACTGGATCAATAAGAAAATAAAGACATTTCTAACTTATTTCCAAGGCAAACAATAATGTACCTCAAATCCATATTTTTCCTCAGGAAATTGTGGTTAGATTTGATGACAGCTCCTGCCTGATGGGAGTCTTGTATTACCTCCCATCTCTGCAGGAATATATTCCAGTCTGAAACTCAGTGTATATCTTCTCCCTCCAATAACGATGTGTTGTGATTGTTCAAAGTCATTTTCTGAAAAGTACTGTGGCACCCAAAGGTGGAGTTTAGGGAAGCTAACATATAATCCAATTCACATAATGGAGAAGCATTGAAGGGGTTAAAAAGTCAATCACTAATCCTGGGATGAGTGTCAATAATCTTATACCTGGTCATACTTAAATTGAATTTTCTCCACCCAATGTCATGTTCAGTTCTCTGGGGAAAGCTTAGTTTTTTCATGTGGGTGAGGTAGACAAAGGTTAGAAGTTGAAATGGCATACAATGCCTTGTGAACTGATAGAATTTAACACTGGACTTTCTCATTGCCCATTTTTGCTACAGATATTTAAAGGAGGAATGGGAAAGTGACATGCAAGTACAAATGTGACTCAGCTCTAAGTACCGAAGACTTTGGAGGGAGGAGAGGAGATATCTCTAGTTTTTTTGTTTTTGTTTTGTTTGTTTGTTTTTAAGAAAAAATAAGAAATAGTTGCGACTAGCAGCTTTGACAGAATAATAGGAAATCAGCATTTTTCTGCTTGTGAGTTCTCTTATGTTCTATTGAACAATTTCAAAATGTTTAGAATCATAGTCTTAAATCCTTTTGTTTAGAAGAGATCTGAGAGTCCTATTCCAACCTAATTTTTTAAAAAAATAAAATCAAGGCCTAAAATAGTTTAAGTGACTTCTCCAACGATCATAGATCATAGTGATGAAGTTAAGATTATAGTTCATGGTTCCAGATTTCCAATTCAATGCTCTCTTTAATTATATTTTATAGTTTAACACATTGTTCTTTTAAATTAAGCTTTTTTGAGAGAAAGTATTAATAAAAGCTAAATTCAGATTAACTTCTGATAAAATTAAGGTATTCTAAGCATAAATTTGTTTCACATGTATTTTATTTTTTCTACATTTGTTTTTTTTTTATCTATATCTCATGCTAACATTGAATATCTTCCTTTCAAATAAAAAAAAAAGATTCCTAATTACTCTAAAGATTTTTCTTAGTATGTATTAAAGATAGTGGGGAGAGACAGAGAGAGAGAGAGAGGAGAGAAGAGAGAGAGAGAGAGAGAGAGAGAGAGAGAGAGAGAGAGAGAGAGAGAGAGAAAGAGAAAGAAAGAGAGAGAGAGAGAAAGAGAGAGAGAGAAGAAGAAGAAGAAGAAGAAGAAGAAGAAGAAGAAGAAGAAGAAGAAGAAGAAAGAAGAAGAAGAAGAAGAAGAAGAAGGAGGAGGAGGAGGAGGAGGAGGAGGAGAGGAGGAGGAGGAGGAGGAGGTAGGAGGGGAGGAGGGGGAGGAGGAGGAGGAGGAGGAGGGGAGGGAGGAGGGGGAGGAGGAGGAGGAGGGGAGGGGAGGAGGAGGGGGGGAGGGGAGGGAGGGGAGGGGGAGGAGGAGGAGGGAGAGAAGAACACAAGGAGGGGGTGGAGGGAGAGAGAAATGAAAGGAAGGAGGGAGGGAGAGATGTAATTTCTTCCTAAATGTTATGTCCAACTTCAGTTGAAAATGGGAGGCATAGTGGTGGTGAGGGACAAAGGACAAATTCTTGAATCTGGAATTTCATTAGAATATGACTGCTAAAGATCTTTCAACAGATGAAAACTCTGAGAAATTGGAACAATATAGTGGAGGAAGTATCACAAAGGAGCATTGAATTTGTAATTAGAAGATATGACTTTAATATTTATTACCTTTGTGATTTTGGGCTTTTCATTTAATTTCTCAGGGCCTCTGTTTTCTCACTGGCATAATGAGAAATTTGGCTTAGATGATCTCTTACTTCCTTTCCAGCTATTAATCATATGGCCTCATGAATAATGTTCTCTTTCCTAAACAATATAAGATGTACACTTTGAGGGAGACCAAGATGCAAAGTAAAAATTAATAACCAGATATCTATGCATTAGTGTGATTGAATCATTTGGAAGGAGGAGAGGAGATATCTGTAATTTTTTTTCTTTAAGAAAGAAAATAAGAAACATGCATGTAATTGATCTGTAAGAAATGACACATGAGGAGCTCATCATAGAAACTTGGGAAGACTTGTAAGAATTTTTTCAGCATGAAATAAGCAAAAAAGGAGAAAAATAGATTATTCATTATTGAATAAAATAATATAAATGAAAAGGCTAAAGTTAAGTTGTCCTCTGCATAATTGTAATAACTACCATTGTTCCTGATGAAAAATAATAAAATACATCTCTCTTCTTTCAATAGAAAGTGTTTTTCTTTGTTATAAAATGGTGCAATTGACCAGTGGGAGCTATATGGAAATTAATATGATGTAAAAATAAAAACAATAAAATTTGTTAAAATAATCACCATACCAAAAAGAGTGTGCGTTTCAGAGTGGATACGGTTATACTATAATATGGACTTTTTTCTGAATGGCTGACAAACTGGTTTTGAAGACACTTCCCAAAGAAAAATTCCTCAAATTTTGAGCAATGGCAATATTGTTAGAATAATTGCATATCTTTCTAAAGTGCTATTTTAAAGGCCATTACTTATTTGGATATTTTGAGGTAAGGTCATTGAAATGTTTAAAAGCACTGGCATATTTGTTTTTTAAAACATCTAATTAGTTTTTGGTTACATAATATTTTCCTTAAGGTTGTAGAAAATGGCTAACATGTCATGCATTCATCAAATTGCTACTTATCTCTGGAAGAAAAGACCATAAGAATTTGCTGATTGATTTTGGTGGAGGTTTGATTTTTTTTTTTTTTGGCTTTAGGGCAGATATAGTAACTTCCAACTTCTACTAATAGTAAATCATACTAATAATTAACTCACAACAATTCAAGGCAGGCCATGCAAGGTTAATGAGTTCAGGCCCTTGTCACTTTATAATCCATGTTTATTTTACTAAGTGCATACCAGAAAGAAATCCTCTTTTCTTAACTTTCCAACATGACATAAAGTAATATTGATGACAAAAAAATCTTATACCTGGGAATAACAGTTATACTTTGCAATAGCTTGACTGTTCCCTGGAAAGATGGTTCTAGAATATCACTAGAAATTGGGGTGATTACATGGTATCCCCAGCCTTTATATCCAAGCCTTAAATTCTTTCCCACCAAATACTGATTTCACAATGAATACATATATCAGTATTAATGATCTCATACTTGTGAAATCTAATGACTTTTTTTGAATCCTCATTCTCCTTGACTTTCTATTCCTTTGACACTGTTGATTATTCTCTCTCACGCATAAAACTATCTTTTCTTTAGTTTTTCTAGACACCATTGTTTCCTCGTTCTCACTTCCTATATACCTGACCATTCCTTCTTTTTCTCCTTTGTTGGATCTTCCTCTAGCACATGTCCACAATTATACTTCTATGTTGTGTTTTGGAACACATTATCTTTCTCTCCAAACCTTCCCTTACCTTCCCAATGTACTTAAAAAGAATAATACCGGACTTCCGGCCAAGATGGCGGCGTGGAGGCAGACAGCTGCTTGAGCTCCTCGTTTTCTCTCAGAACTTACTTCATGACAAGCCTCTGACTTAATGCTTGACCCAGAAAGAAATCCACAAATAATCACCAAGAGAAGACATCCTTGAAAGTCGCCAGAAAAGGTCTGTGTTTGCTTGGGGGAGGGTCAATCAGACGGGGCGCAGACTGAGGGCAGGCAGCCAGAGCAAGACAGGCAGCTCACACAGCTCAGACCAGAGGGGGAGGGGTGTGATCTCTGCCGTTTCTGTGAAAGGGCTTTTGCCCCAGTGTGGATGCTCTGTCTTGGCAGCAAGCCAGGAGCAGCAGAGAGGGTGTAAACACCAGAGGTGAAGATTAAAACCCCAGAAAGCCAGCGTCTCTCAGACCCCGGCCACCCCCAACCCCCACCTGGACTGACTCGGTGCATTCTTGGAGCCTCAGAGTGCAGACTCAGTACAGTCATTGCTGTTCTGTTAGTGGCTCTCTGCTGCCCTACCCCCAGTCTGTAGAGGAAGCCCATTAATACAATCCAGCCCCATCCCCCGCAAAACAGACCAATTGTTTCTCTTGTCAGTTTGTTTTCTTTGATTCCTACTCTTACAAAATGAACAAAAAATTCAAAAGGGCTCTAACCATTGACAGCTTCTGTGTGGAGAGGGAGCAGACTTCAAATGCTGAGGAGACTAGGAACAGACTGTCCCCAGATGTATCCCCTGGGAGGGATATAAGCTGCTCCTCAATACAAAAGAACCTCATAGAGGAAATCAAAAAGGCTCTCACAAGAGAGCTGGAAGAGAAATGGGAAAAGGAAAGGGAAGCTTGGCAAGAGAGCCTGGAGAAGTCATCCCATGCATTCAAAGACAGAGTGGATAAAGAAATCAAATCATTGAGAAACAAAATTAGTGAGCTGGAAAAGGTAAACAACTCCAAGGAAAACAGGATTAGTGAGCTGGAAAAAGAAATCAGCTCTCTAAAAAATAAAATGGATAAAATGGAAAAAAATTCCATAGAAGATAAAAACTCAATTGGACAATTACAAAGAGATATAAGAAAAGTGAGTGAAGAAAATACATCATTGAAAATTAGACTGGAACAAGTAGAAATGAATGACTCCAGGAGAAACCAAGAGGTAGTCAAGCAAAACCAGAGAAATGAAACAATTGAAAAGAATGTCAAGTACATTACCAGAAAGACAACAGACCTGGAAAACAGATCCAGGAGAGACAATTTGAGAATAATCAGACTCCCTGAAAAATGGGAGGAAAAAAAGAGCTTGGACACCATTTTCAAGGAAATTATCAAAGAGAACTTCCCAGACATTCTGGAAACAGAGGGTAAAATAGACATTGAAAAAATTCATTGATCACCTACTGAAAGGGACCCTAAAATCAAAACGCCAACAAATATAGTGGCCAAGTTCAAGAACCATCAGACAAAGGAAAAGATATTGGAAGCTGCTAGAAAAAAGCAATTCAGATATGGAGGATCCACAATAAGGATAACCCAGGATCTAGCAGTGTCCACATTAAAAGAATGCAGGGCCTGGAACATGATATTCCGAAAGGCTAAGGAACTTGGTATGCAGCCAAGAATAACTTACCCAGCAAGAATGAGCATCGTTTTCCAGGGAAGAAGATGGACATTTAACGAAATAAATGAATTCCATCTATTTTTGATGAAAAAACCAGACCTACATAAAAGGTTTGATCTTCAAATACAGAACTCAAGAGATTTCTAAAAAGGTAAAAAGAAATCTTGAGAACTATACTTCTGCCAAAAAAATATGTAAAGAACATATGTACAATTTGTCTTAGAAACTAGAGGTGGAAAGGAGATTATATCACAAAAAAGTGTAAAGTGGTGGTACTACATCTCATGAAGAGGCAAAGGTAACCTATTATATCTGAGAGAAAGAAAGGAGGGAGATGAACATAGCGTGTATCAATAGACATATTCGATTTATGGTGAAACTTCTTCCACTTCATTGAAAAGTGAAAGGGAAGGAGTAAGCTAAGGGGAAGGGAATACAGTAATTTCGAGGAAAAGGGGTAAAATAAGGGGAGGATCTTTAAGGTGGGGGAGGGATCCTAAAAAGGGAGGGCTGTGAAAAGCAAGTGGTGTTTACCAGTTTAATACTGGATAGGAGGGTAAAAGGGAAGGAAAGGGGAAAAGCATAAGCAGGGGTTAATAGGATGGCAAGCAATATAGAATTAGTCCTTCTAACCATAAATGTGAATGGGGCAAACTGCCTCATAAAGAGGAAGCAGTTAGCAGACTGGATTAAAAGTCAGAATCCTACTATATGTTGTTTACAGGAAACACACCTGAAACAGGGTGAGACATTCAAACTAAAAGTAAAAGGGTGGAGCAGAATCTATTATGCTTCAGGCAAAACCAAAAAAGCAGGAGTAGCCATCCTGATCTCAGATCAAGCAAAAACAAAAATTGATCTAATTAAAAGAGATAAGGAAGGGCATTATATCCTGCTAAAGGGCAGCATCAATAATGAAGCAGTATCAATATTAAACATATATGCATCAAGTGGTGCAGCATCTAAATTCTTAAAAGAGAAATTAAGAGAGCTGCAAGAGGAAATAGATAGCAAAACTATAATAGCAGGAGATCTCAACCTTGCACTCTCAGAATTAGATAAATCAAACCACAAAATAAATAAGAAAGAAGCCAAAGAGGTAAATAGAATACTAGAAAAGTTTGATATGATAGATCTTTGGCGAAAGCTAAATGGAGACAGAAAGGAATATACTTTCTTCTCAGCAGTTCATGGAACCTATACAAAAATTGATCATATACTAGGGCATAAAAACCTCAAAATCAAATGCAGTAAGGCAGAAATAGTAAATGCATCCTTTTCAGACCATAATGCAATCAAAATAACATTTAATAAAAAGCCAGGGGAAAATAGACCAAAAAATAATTGGAAACTAAATAATCTTATACTAAAGAATGATTGGGTAAAACAGCAAATCATAGACATAATTAATAACTTCAGCCAAGAAAATGACAATAATGAGACATCATACCAAAATGTTTGGGATACAGCCAAAGCAGTAGAAGGGGAAGTTTTATATCTCTACAGGCCTACTTGCATAAAATAGAGAAAGAGAGGGCCAATGAATTGGGCTTACAACTAAAATTGCTAGAAAAGGAACAAATTAAAAACCCCCAGACAAACACAAAACTTGAAATTCAAAAAATAAAAGGTGAGATTAATAAAATTGAAAGTTAAAAAACTATTGAATTAATTAATAAAACTAAGAGTTGGTTTTATGAACAAACCAACAAAATAGACAAACCCTTAGTAAACCTGATTAAAAAAAGGAAAGAGAAAAAGCAAATTGATAGTCTTGAAAATGAAAAGGGTGAACTCACCACTAATGAAGAGGAAATTAGAACAATAATTAGGAGCTACTTTGCTCAACTTTATGCTGATAAATTCGATAACTTAAATGAAATGGAAGAATACCTTCAAAAATATAGCTTTCCCAGATTAACAGAGGAAGAAGTAAGTAGTCTAAATAGTCCCATCTCAGAAAAAGAAATAGACCAAGCTATTAACCAATTTCCTAAGAAAAAGTCCCCAGGACCAGATGGGTTTACAGGTGAATTCTACCAAACATTTAAAGAACAACTAACTCCAATGTTATGTAAACTATTTGAAAAAATAGGGATTGAAGGAGTCCTACCAAATTCCTTTTATGACACAGACATGGTACTGATACCTAAACCAGGTAGATCGAAAACTGAGAAAAAAAACTATGGACCAATTTCCTTAATGAATATTGATGCTAAAATCTTAAATAAGATATTAGCAAATAGACTTCAGAAAATCATCCCCAGGGTAATACACTATGACCAAGTGGGATTTATACCAGGAATGCAGGGCTGGTTTAATATTAGGAAAACTATTAGTATAATTGACCATATTAATAATCAAATTAATAAAAACCATATGATCATCTCAATAGATGCAGAAAAAGCATTTGATAAAATCCAACATCCATTCCTACTAAAAACGCTTGAGAGTATAGGAATAAATGGACTATTCCCTAAAATAATAAGGAGCATATATTTAAAATCTTCAGTAAACATCATATGTAATGGTGATAAACTAGAACCTTTCCCTGTGAGATCAGGAGTGAAACAAGATTGCCCACTATCACCATTACTATTCAATATAGTACTAGAAACTCTAGCCTCGGCAATAAGAGCCGAGAAAGAGATTCAAGGAATTAGAGTAGGAAATGAGGAAATCAAACTATCAATCTTTGCAGATGACATGATGGTATACTTAAAGAACCCAAAAGACTCTGCTAAAAAGCTATTAGAAATAATTCAGAATTTTAGCAAAGTGGCAGGATACAAAATATATCCACATAAATCCTCAGGATTTTTATACATTACCAACACAATCCAACAGCAAGAGATACAAAGAGAAATTCCATTCAAAATAACGGTCGATAGTATAAAATATTTGGGAATATATCTACCAAAGGAGAGTCAGGAATTATATGAGCAAAATTACAAAACACTTGCCACAAAAAATAAAGTCAGATTTAAATAATTGGAAAGACATTCAGTGTTCTTAGATAGGCCGAGCGAATATAATAAAGATGACAATACTCCCCAAACTAATCTATTTATTTAGTGCTATACCAATCAGACTCCCAAGAAACTATTTTAATGACCTAAAAAAAATAACAACAAAATTCATATGGAAGAATAAAAGGTCGAGAATTGCAAGGGAACTAATGAAAAGAAAGTCAGAGGAAGATGGTCTAAGTGTACCTGATTTAAAGCTATATTATAAAGCAACAGTCACCAAAACCATTTGGTATTGGCTAAGAAATAGACTAGTTGATCAGTGGCATAGATTAGGTTCACAGGGCAAGATAGTGAATAAAAATAGCAATCTAATCTTTGACAAACCCAAAGATCCCAAATTTTGGGATAAGAATTCATTATTTGACAAAAACTGCTGGGAAAATGGCAGAAACTAGGCATGGACCCACATTTAACACCACATACTAAGATTAGATCAAAATGGGTCCAAGATTTAGGCATAAAGAACGAAATCATAAATAAATTGGAGGAACATGGGATGGTTTACCTCTCAGACTTGTGGAGGAGGAAGGAGTTTGTGTCCAAGGGAGAACTAGAGACCATTATTGATCACAAAATAGAACATTTTGATTACACCAAATTAAAAAGTTTCTGCACAAACAAAACTAATGCAAAGAAGATTAGAAGGGAAGTAACAAATTGGGAAAACATTTTTACAGTTAAAGGTTCCGATAAAGGCCTCATCTCCAAAATATTCAGAGAATTGACTTTAATTTATAAGAAATCAAGCCATTCTCCAATTGATAAATGGTCAAAGGATATGAACAGACAATTTTCAGATGATGAAATTAAAACTATTTCCACTCATATGAAAGAGTGTTCCAAATCACTTTTGATCAGAGAAATGCAAATTAAGACAACTCTGAGATATCATTACATGTCTCTCAGATTGGCTAAGATGACAGGAACAAATAATGATGAATGTTGGAGGGGCTGTGGGAGAACTGGGACACTGATGCATTGTTGGTGGAGTTGTGAAAGAATCCAACCATTCTGGAGAGCAATCTGGAATTATGCCCCAAAAGTTATCAAAATGTGCATACCCTTTGACCCAGCCATACTACTACTGGGCTTATACCCCAAGGAACTACTAAAGAAGGGAAAGGGACCTGTATGTACCAAAATGTTTGTGGCAGCCCTTTTCATAGTGGCTAGAAGCTGGAAGATGAATGGATGTCCATCAATTGGAGAATGGTTGGGTAAACTATGGTATATTAATGTTATGGAATATTATTGTTCTATAAGAAATGACCAACAGGAGAAATACAGAGAGGCTTGGAGAGACTTACATCAACTGATGCTGAGTGAAACGAGTGGAACCAGAAGATCATTATACACTTCAACAATGATACTGTACGAGGATGTATGCTGATGGAAGTGGATTTCTTCAACATAGAGAAGAGCTAATCCAATTCCAATTGATTCATGATGGACAGAACCAGCTACATCCAGAAAAGGAACACTGGGAAATGAATGTAAACTGTTATTTTTACCTTCTGAATCCAATTCTTCCTGTGCAACAAAAAATTCGGTTCTACACACATATATTGTATATAGAATATACTGTAATATATTTAACATATATAAGACTGATTGCCATCTGGGGGAGGGGGTTGGGGGAGGAAGGGAAAAAATCTGAATAGAAGTAAGTGCAAGGGATAATGTTGTAAAGAATTACCCATGCATATGTACTGTCAAAAAAATGTTATAATTATAAAATAAAATTTAAATTTAAAAAAAAGAATAATACCACACTCTTAGTCCCTCAGGCTTGCAGTGTAGGAGTTTTCATGGATTCCTTACTGTTTATCAACCTTTATAACCAATCTATTTTCAAGTCCTCTTGATTTCATATTTGCAGCACTTCTCAAATGTGCCTCTATTACCACCATTCTAATGTAAGTCTTCATCGCCTCACACCTAGATTATTGCAATAGACTATTGGTGGATGTGATTACTTTGAGCCTCTTCCCATTGTAATTAATTAATTTTCAACCACTAAAAAGGGTTTCTTAAAGTGCAGATGTTATCATACTACTCCCTTATTTGGGAGTCAATGAACTCCTCTGAATTTCTGCTGCCTCCAGGAATATACACAATGGAATTCAAACTATATATAGTTTGTTTTCTATATATTTGCTTGTTGTGTCACCTATTAAATTGTCAGTTCTTTAAAGATAAGGACTATATTTTGTCTCTTTTTGTATCTATAACATCTAGCACAATACCTGCATTACAGTAGACACTTATGGAATGATACTAAAGAAATTTGAATGATACTAAAGAAACCTATTTATCCAAGTAAATAGCAAAACAAAAATTAGAAAAAATATATATGGGATGATACATATATGATAATACAAAGTGAAAGAGATTTTTCCAGTGGAAATGAGGTAACTCAATTTAACCAATCAAGAATGCCTGATGAAGTTTCTAGGATAGTAACCTGAGATTAGAAATTGTCACCTCCTTTTATGCTGGTTTGTTCCTTATGTTGCTTTTCCTTTAGCAATCTGAAATGGAGTTGGAGAGAATTCCATACCAATGGGCATTGGGACTGAGGTTAAACTTTATCATTAGAATTTTCAAAGCATTCACTTTTGGTTGATTTGATGTTATGATTCTTTCCTTTTACACTGTTGTATTCATTGTGTAAATTGTTATTTTATGATTGCTTACTTACCTTTGCATTAATTTATATACATCTTTCCATACTCTCCCACATTCACTATATGTGGAATCATATTTATTATTTCTTATAAGTACTATTTCATTATATTTATGGATTATATTTTGTTTAGTATTTTCATACTCCATGGGCAAGTATTTTATTTTTAATTCTTTACCATCATAAAAAAGTACTGCTATAAATGTTTTTAGTGTATATAAAGCTTTTCTTTCATCATTGACCCCCTTGGGATAAGCTAAGCAGTGGCATCTGTGGATCAAAAAATATGGATATTTTAATCACTTTCTTAACATAATCCTAAATCCTAAATCATTTTCTGAAATGATTGTATTAATTTGTAGTCCCACAACAATGTATAAGTTTATCCAGTTTTACACAATTCTTTTAACATTATTTCTATCTTTTGTCATATCCTTGGCCATTTATCTTTTGAGCAAAGGGTTTTTCTGATCCTAAAATTTGAATAGAGCAATTAAATGCTTAATGAATAAAATACTTGAAAAGTGAACTTTTACTTATTAAATGGAAGTCTACTAATTCAGTATTTTAATTAAGCCAAATAAACTACATTCTGATTTCATTTTATTGTTGTGATTTTAACATCTTTTTTATTGACAGATCATATCTAAAGTTGGCAGATAAAGAAATAACAAAAAACTTCCAAAAAGAAAAAAAAGGCTAAATATTTTCATTTTAATTTTTCTGTATACTAGACTGTTTTTTTTCAAATTATGTTAGTGTCATATAAAGTTGCATTAGAATATTTTTTTTAAATCCATAAGTGACCTTGCATAAGTTTAATATCAGTTTGATTTTCAAGTAAAATCAAATCTTCTCAACAGTTTTTTCCCCATTTTTATATTGAGCTATTTTAACCTCAGTAGAGCTGTGATCTATTGTTTCAATGGAATAAGAAACACACAACAAAAGAATCCAGCCATTCTGGAGAACAATTTGGAACTATGCCTCAAAAGTTATCAAGCTGTGCATACCCTTTGATACAGCATTGCTGCTATTGGGCTTATATCCCAAAGAAATATTAAAGAGGGGAAAGGGACCTGTATGTGCCAAAATGTTTGTGGCAGCTCTTTTCATAGTGGCTAGAAACTGGAAGATGAAAGGATGTCCATCAATTGGAGAATGGTTGGGTAAATTATGGTATATGAATGTTATGGAATATTATTGCTCTGTAAGAAATGACCAGCAGAAGGAATACAGAGAGGCTTGGAGAGACTTACATCAACTGATGCTGAGTGAAATGAATAGAACCAGAAGATCGCTGTACACTTCAATGTTGTATGAAGATGTATTCTGATGGAAGTGTATATCTTCAATATAAAGAAGATCCAACTCACTTCCAGTTGATCAATGATGGACAGAAATAACTACACCCAGAGAAGGAACACTGGGAAGTGATTGTAAATTGTTAGCACTACTGTCTATCTACCCAGGTTACTTATACCTCCAGAATCTAATACTTAATTTGCAACAAGAAAATGGTATTTACACACATATATTGTATCTAGGTTATATTGTAACACATGTAAAATGTATGAGATTGCCTGTCATCAAGGGGAGGGAGTAGAGGGAAGGAGGGGATAATCTGGAAAAATGAATACAAGGGATAATGTTATAAAAAATGACTCATGCATATATATTGTCAAAAAATTATAAATACAATTAAAAAAAAAGAAACACACAACATGGATGACATAATAGGAAATTTGACTTTGAATTTATTTTCTATTTAAGCTTCAAGAAATTTTCACAAAGACAGAAATGTTTCAAATTACTTTTAAAAAGAACAAAGAGAATTCTCCCTCCTCATACACCATCTACAGGCAAAAAGTGTTTTGGCACCTGAAAAAAATTCCCTTTTAGACTGCAAAATGAAATCCCAAGAACAGAACTTCCTCCAACATAATATTATTGAACAAGTCAAATCTCTTTGTAATTACTAAGCCTACTTTAAAAACAGAAAAGGCAAAAATGTGCATATGATGTGTGGAATTTTTCTACAACTTTTTTATGAGAACAGGATATTTCCTGGTTGAAGGAATCCATGAATCTCTTTTATTCTAAATCCATTCTTTCCTTTGAGTTATCACATGTAACTTATGTTATTTACTGGCTCTTCCATATCTTTTCTAGAATCCATTATTGCCATTTTTACAATGATAACTTCTTGGTTATTTAAACATTTCTCACAAGGAAAACACAATTTCTGAACTTCAGTTGTTATAGGTGACCTATCTTAAAAAAAAGGGATAAAAAGGAAATAATTTTTCCTAAGAGAAAAATAAAATAATTTTCAAAGCTTTGGATTTCATTTCATTCCTAATGCATTGTGCTCTTAAGTTTTAAATATGTATTAATTCCATTTTCAAAATGGAGATCAAACTATTTTGTCCTTTTTTAAAGAAAAGGACTGGGCACTTAATTAATGAATATATAAAGGACATTACATTATACTCCATCTTCATTGCTGTTCCTGAAAATAAAAGGTTATTTACTGAAAATCATATTTTCAAAATAAATTTTAAAAGGATAATTTTGGAACTTAGATCTTGATATCTATATTCCAGTTCCGAGTATAAGAGGAAGGATTCTTGTAGTGTTCTTGTTGGTTTTTCTGGAGGTCTTGGAGCAGCCTTCATTTCAGTTCAGTAATCACCAGGAGAATAGCCTATGGTAAACTAGATGACCATTGTTTTTATCAATTCCACTTAACACCTTGTAAGAATCCTTTTTCAGAGGTCTGGCCCATAACAGATTCTTTAAAATGCCTTTAGCCTGAAGACACATGCTCAAATTAACACCTTTTTGCCAGATTTATGAGAAAAAGGATTGTCTCCTCCTTTTCCAGTTCTATAATTGTATGAGCCTTTTGAGAAAATTACTTCTTGTTTTATAATATTTTATATTAATTTTAGTTTTAATAGTTTATATAAGTTTATATTTATATAATATAATTTTAATAATATTTTATATTTATATAGCATTTATATTTATATATATTTATATTTTATATAATATATTTATATTTTATATATTATAATATATATTTATATTTATATAATATAATTGTTATAATATTTATATAATAGTTCATATTAGTTTTAGTTATAATAGCGTTATAATAGTTTTTATTAAATACTGTTTATTTCACATAGAATAATACAAAGCATGGAGGCATCTTATAGGCATTTAAAAAAGTGACTCACAATAAAATCCCCAGAAAGGTATAGATTTCTAGAAAGAAATAGATCAGAGGGGCAAAACCAATATGGCAGAGAGGAGAAACATCTTTTTTTGAGCTCTTCCCATGTCCTTCTAATTAACAGCAAATGAAGCCTTTGAACTGGTGTTGGAGTGACAGAGCCCACATATTTGAAGCGTAACAAATTTGCAACAGAAAAAATTTGTAATATCTCTAGAAAAAGGTTTATTTCTAGAGGAAAAATACATGGAGGGAGCATGCAGGTGGGTGGAGTACAGGCAGCTGGATGCAGACAGTACACAGATATAAGGGAGGTGTGGGGTCCACAGTGCCAGTGCTGGAGAATTTACCAGGAGGAATCTACAGTAATGTTGGTTACTCCATCCTACTTGCAAGCCAGTAGATGGGCAGATTAGCTGTAAGATATCCAACACAAATACAAAAGGCAAATAGTGAACCACTAAACCTCAGAATATCAAGGATGTAGCCAGACCCACTCAGCAGAGGAAGTTAATCAGCACTGATCCAGCACAACCACTGTCCCCTCTAGAGGAAGCTTGGAGAATATTTCCTTTTCTTTAAAATCAGATCTCAACCTTTTTAAAAAAGTGAACAAAAAAAGCAAAAATACCTCTGACCATAGACATTTTTTATAGAGAAAAAGAACAGGTTTAAAACCCTGAGAAAACTAAAAGCAGATCATCTCTAGATGAAGTCTTAAAGGGCATCAAGTCAGGGCATTATGTGAGTAGGTATAATAAAGGCTTTTAAGACTACACGTGGCTGTTCTTGAGCGTGCTACCAGTTAATAAGCTATAGATTCAAGAGATCGTGGCCAGAGACCTTTGAAGGCCTCAGAGGAGGTGAGCCGGGTAGAGTTGACACTATAAAGGTCAGTGGTCAAAGGTACTCTGTTGGGCCTAGGACAGACTAGTGACCGTCTTATAGGACTCTTGAAAGAATTCAAAAAAGATAGTGAAAGAGAATTAGAAAAATATTGGGAAAGAAAATGAGAACTTTATAAGAGGGGTTGCAAAAGCAAATACAGAAATTATCTGAAGAAAACTGCTTACAAAAGAGATTTAATTAAATAGAAAAAGCCTAACTTCTTACAAAATAGATTTGACAAAATGAAAAAAGAAAAATGTTCCCTAAAAAGTAAAATTTGTGAAATGGAAAAAAAATTCATATCATAAAACATTTAAGAATTAAATTGTCCACACAGAAAAGGAACTAAAAAGGGTAATTGAATAAAACAATTGATTAAAAATTAAATGTGAACAAATAAAAATGAATGACTTATAAAAATGAGACTTCAAGAATCAGTCAAAGAAAACAAAAAAAAAAAAAAAACCTGAAAAAAATAAAATATCTCATTGGAAAAATAACTGACCTGGAATATAGATCTAAGAGAGACAGTGTAAGAATTATTGAACATCATGGAAAAAAAGAACCTAGACATTATGTTTCAGGAAATAAAGGAAAACTGACCTGATGTCCTAAAACCATACAGTAAAATACAAATTGAAAGAATTTACTGATCACCTCCTGAAAGAGACCCCAAAATCAGGATTACCCAGGACCTAGCAGCTTCCACCTTAAAGGATCAAAGGGCCTGCAATCTGATATTCTGAGAAGAAAAGGACCTTGGAGTGCAGCCAAAAATAAACTATCCAGTTAAATTGAGCATTACCTTTCAGAGAAGAAGATGGACACTCAATGATACAGGTGAATTTCTTTTACCTCTGATGAAAACACCAGATCTAAACCAAAGATTTGACCTCCAAATACAGAACTCCAGAGAAGTATAAAAAGGCAAAAGGGAAAGAACTTTTGAGAACTACATTTCTCCTATTGATATACTTAGAGAATACAGATATAATTTGATTTTACTGTAATCATATAAAAATAAACTATGAGTAGAAAGGGGATTGTATTGGAAAAAAAGGAAAATGGGGGCAAAATGAGGGAAATCACATCTCATGAAGAAGCAAAGAACATCTATTATAATTGAGGGAAAGAAGGGAAGAGGATGATTATTGCCTGAACTTGCTCTCTTCAGATTTGGCTCAAAGAGAAAATATTAGAAATATTTAGTTTCACAGAGAAACTTGTCTCATCTTATAAGGAACTGGGAAGGGAAAAGGAAAAGGAAGAGGTGAGGCTAATAGAAGGGAAAGCAGAAATAGAAGGGTAAAGCTATACGAAAGGGTGAGGAGCTTTAAAGAGGAAGGGCTGTTTGAGGGACACGGTGGTCTAAAGCAAAATACTAGGAAGGAGGGAAAGGGGGAGAGGAAAGAGAAAAGTATAATGAGGGAAATAAGATGGCAGGAAATACAGAATTAATCATTTTAATTGTGAATGTGAATGGGATGAATTCTCCCATAAAATGGAAGCAGATATGACATTGTATTAAAAGCCAGAACCTTACAATATGTTGTTCACAAGAAATACATTTAAAGCAGAATGATACATGCAAAGAGTAAAGGTTAAAAGCTAGAGCAAAATCTATTATACTTCAGGTGAAGTAAAAAAGATAGGGGTATTAATCCTGATCTCCGATCAATCAAAAGCAAACATAGATCTATTAAAAGAGACAAGAAAGGAAATATATATCTTGCTAAAGGTTACCATAGATAATGAAAAAAAAAATCAGCACTAAACATATATGCACCAAGTGGCACAGAATCTAAATTCCTAAAGGAGAAGTTAAGAGATCTGCAAGATGAAATAGACAGCAATAATATACTAGGGGAAGGAATTGCAACCTTTCTCTCTTAGAACTAGATAAATCAAATCAAAAATTAAATAATAAAGAAGTTAATGCAGAGCCAAGATGGCAGAGAGCAGGCACAACTTTTTGTGATCTTCTCTGACCTTCTTCTCTCAAACCAACAGCAAATTAAGCCTCTAAATTGGTTTTGGAGTCAAAGAATCCATAAATATTTGTAGTACAACACATTTCCAAGAAGAAGATTTCTTGGAAGAACTTTAGAACAGTCTGTTTCAAATAGGCAGGGGACAGTCTGCCAAGCCCAGACTGCAGCACAGGGAGACCAGGGCAAGAAGCTGAAGTGAGGTGTCAGAGTGTTACAGCTTCCACACACCTAGGAATATTCTGTGAGCCTCTTAGGCTACTCTGTCCTGGTTGCAAGCAGGTGATTTGGCAGATTTGCTACAAAAGGCAAATTATAAACCACTGAGACACAGAAGAACCTGTGACCTAGCCTGGATTATCCAGCACCAAAAAATCAATCAGCAGAACTGCTCCAGGGCAAATTAAAGCAACTGTTATTCCTTTGCTTTGAACAGATCTCAAGCCTTAACAAATGAATAAAAAACTAAAAAGAACTCTCACCATAGACAGCTTTTATGGAGAAAGAGAAGAACAGACCTCAAATCCTGAGGTTCAAAAAGGCAAAGCAACTTCCGATCAAGTCCCAAAGGAAAACATGAGCTGGTCCCCATTTCACAAGGCTTTCTTAAAAATTGCATAAAGAATCTTAAAAAGAGTTAGAAGAAAAATGGAGAAATAAAATTAGATCATTGTAATAAGGAATGGAAAAATCATCTAATGCCCTACAAAAGAGATGTGGAAAAGACACCAAATCACTGAAAAAATAAAATTTATGAAATGGAAAAAGAATGCAATGACCAAAAAATTCAATTGGCCAATTACAAAAATAGCTTAAAAAGGTAACTGAACAAAAGAATACACTAAAAATTAAAACCAAACATATGGAAATGAACTCAATAAGACTTCAAGAATCAGTCAAATAAAAACAAAAAAATGGGAAAATGGAAGAAAATATGAAATATTTCAGTTGGAAAAGCAACTGAACTGGAAAATAGATCTAAACAGAGACAATCTAAGGATTATTGAACTTCCTGAAAGCCATGATGGAAAAAAGAAACCAGACATTATCATACAGGAAATCATAAAAAAACAAAATAAAACAAAACAAACAAACAGACAAATAATCCTGTCCTGATATTTTGAAATCACAAGGTAAAATAGCCATCAAAAAAATTCACCAATCACCTCCTGAAAGAAGTCCCAAAATTAAATCCCCAAGGAATATCATAGCTAAATTTCAGAACTATTTCACCAAAGAAAAGATATCGCAAGCAGAGAGAAAGAAACAATTTAAATGTAACGGAGCGACAATTAGGATCACCCAGGACCTAGCAGCTTCCACCTTAAAGGTTCAAAGGGCCTGGAATTTGATATTCTAAAAGACAAAGAAACTTGGATCACAAGCAAGAATAAGCTATGCAGCTAAAATGAGCATCATCTTTCAGGGAAGAAGATGGACATTAAATGATATAGGTGGATTTCACCTAAATCTTATGAAAAGACCAAATCTGAACAAAAAATTTGATCTCCAAACACAGTACTCAAGAGAATCATAAAAAGATAAAAAAAGTACTCTTGAGAACAATATTTCTATCATAGGTATACTTTGATTTTATTTGATTTTTTTATGATAATATGAAAAAGAAACTAGAAGTGGAAAGGGAATGTACTGGGAAAAGAGGAGAAAGAGATAAAATAAAGGAAATTACATCTCATGAAGAGGCAAAAATAACATTATAATTGAGGGAAAGAAGGAAAGGGAATGAGCATTGTATTAATTTACTCACATCAGATTTGGATGTAAGAGAGAATATTAGGAGGCAGCTAGGTGGAGCAGTGGATAAAGCACCAGCCCTGAAATTAAGAGCACCTGAGTTCAAATCTGATCCCAAACACTTAAATCTTCCTAGCTGTGTGACTCTGGGCAAGTCATTAAACCCCAGTTGCCTCAGCATAAAAAGAAGGAATATCAGACATATTTGGTTCCACTGAGAAATGTGTGTCATCTTATAGGAAAGAGGGAGGGAAAGGGGGAAAAGAAAGGGAAAGACTAATAGAAGGGAAAACAGAAATATTAGGAGAAAGGTGTAAAAAAGGGGGAGGAGCTCTAAAGGGGATGGGCTGCTTGAGGTAAATGGTGCTCATAAGTAAAATACTGGGGAGGAGGGAATGGAGAAAAGGAAAGAGAAAAATATAATTTGAGGTAAATAAGATGCAGGGAAATACAGAATTAGTAGTTTCAACTGTAAGTGTGAATGCAGTGAACTCTCCCACTAAAACTAAGGGGAAGCAGATAGCATACTGGATTAAAAGCCAGAATCCTACAATATGTTGTTTAGAAGAAACAACTAAAAGCACAGTGATACATATAGAGTTAAGGTAAAGGGCTGGAGCAGAATCTATTATGCTTCAGGTGAACTAAAAAAAGCAAGGATAGCAATCCTGATTTCAGATCAAGTAAAAGCAAAGATAGATCCAATTAAAAGACATAAGGAAGGAGACAATGTTTTACTAAAAAGTATCATAGGTAACTAAATGATATCAATACTAAACATTATAATGTCTGGGCTAGCTCTTTTGCTAGCCTCAGGATCAGTCAGAGTCAGGATCAGTCAAAGTCCTTGGTCTTTAGGAGGAGAAGTGAAGAAGGCAGGTAAGCTGCCACTTGGCTCATTAAAAATGAATCCTGGACTCAGGAGTCTGGAGTCTGAAGTCTTCTCTCTTCAGTATACTGTAGTCTAGAGAGTCTGACCCTGTCCCTCAGCCCTTCAATCCTTGCCTTTGATAACCTCAACACAACACATTCAAGAGAGCCATCACATTTACCATATCATATAGAACCATTATCTCACATTGAGTAGATAAATATTCTTAAGTACTCTGCTGTCTTTAGATTCAAATAAACCTTTTCAAAGTTCCAAACCTCTACATCTCCCCCTTTCTTTTGTTTTAGAACACACTTAATCACACTTCTCAGAAAAAGAGGTGAAAAACACCAAAGGACATTGGGGAGTCAAACCAGATATTGTTAGGGGGGTTTTAGGCTGAAGGGTCTTACTTGAAACAGGTATACATCAGCTGGGATGTATTACATAAGCACAGAGCAATAAAGCACAGACTAGCAATGATGACTCTTCCCATAGCCAGCACAGGATCAATGTAATATAACAAACAGGCATTGTACATGCAAGTAGTGATATAACAAACCATATGAATCGACATGGTATTGTAAGAGATTTCCAGAAGTACTAGAAGGAGGATAAATAAATAACAATCACACATATGCCTCCCTCAGCAGTCAAGAGATAGTCCAAAACCAATATATTGTCCATTACTTCATATGTCAGGGAATATCAATGATTTCTGAGGGTTTTCAAGTCCTACAATAATCTCATCATGTCTCAGGACTTGCAATGATTCCTAAATGAAATCCTGCATCAGTCTCATTAACAATTTTTGATTTCCATGAGCTATTTGCCATAACTACATGCTCTTTCAGTGGTGGACACAGTCAGAAATGGAACCACCTGATGTTTCTTGGATCTTCTCTTTCATTTCAAGGTCTGCTCTATTTCTCTCCAATGGACAAGGTGAATAAGGCTTGTTGGAACCCATCTGATTCCTTCTTCATCTGTGGAGATACAAGTAAACCCTCTCCCCCAAGCAGATGATCTATCTGGTCCCTTTCATTCACCACTTTCATCTCTCCACATCATCTGGTGATTATCTAAAGATAGTGGAACTGCTTGCACTGGATACTGCCCTTCTGGTGGGTTATAAAACCTATCTGCCAGACCCAGTGTATCTTTATCAAAAACCAAGAAGTTAATTGTATAAAGAGTTAAATTTAGAAGTTCTCTAGAGTTACCAGTAGCTCCTCTTTTCTTTTCTTTTTGGAGGAGTGTCTTGATTTCTCTGTTTCTTCTCTCTACTATTGCTTGTCCTTGAAGATTAAAAGGTAAAATAGTGGTGTGTAAAATCTTATACTGTGCACAAAAGTGTACAAAATGTTGAGAAATATATGCAGGTCCATTATCTTTTTTATTCTTTGTGGCACACCCATGATTGCAAAAGTTTGTATAAGGAATTGAATCACCACTTGGGCTGTCTCTTGCTACTGTTATTGTAAAAGTAAATCCTAAAAAAGGTGTCTACTACAACATGGATAAAAGACAGATGACCACAAGATTTATAATGGGTCAAATGCATTTGCCAAATTTCATTGGGTCTCAAACCATGAGGGTTCTTTCCTGGAGGGAATGTAGGAGTATGGAAGTGAAGGCAAGTTGTGCAGGGTTTGTTTTTTACCATGCTCTTAGCTTCTTCTTTTGTTATCCCAAATGGAAAACATAAACCTTGAGCAGCTGATGATATTTAGAATGAAATTTTTGGGCTGCCTGAAATAAAGGAATATTGCCTAACATGGTTACAAGACTATCTGCCTTTGAATTTCCATCAAAAATAGGACCTGGAAGTCTACTATGTGAGTGGACATGCAAGATATAACTGTTACCTGGATGCTTTCTCACTTCCTCTTAAAGTGCTGACATATATTAGAAGCTAAAAAATTTATTTGGGCTGTGGCAATTCTTTGTACCATACCTACTAAAAAGGCCAAATCAGAAATTTTATTTATATCTCCTGGATAATAATTAAGAGCTAGAATGATTGCATACAATTCATTCTGCTGAGTGTACTGAAAAGGAGTTCTGACTACTTTATTGTTAAGCCACAAAAGTATACAACACAAATGTTATGTTTGGATATATCTGTAAAGATAGTTGGTCCTTTAAGAGGAACTTTAGAAACCTTTTCTTCAAGAATCCATGGCAAATTATGTAATAGTCTGGTTATCTTTAATGGAGACCCATGTGTAAAATTTAGAGCCATGGCTAATAAAATTTGCCACTCTGGGATGGTTTCACAGCATACATTAATTTGTGCATTAGTATAAAAGGTGTATATCTTGTCAAGTCTTATCCTAGATAATTGTACTTCTCACTTAATGACCTTTAATAAAATTTTAGCCACAAGCACTGAGTAAGGAGTCAAGTTTTGTTCTGGTTGTGCTGATAGGTTCACCCACTCTATCACACTGTCTCCTTGAAGGATTGCTGTGGCTTCCTCTTTTGTAGCAAATATTTTCAAGGGTTTTTGAGTAACTATTTCAACCACATTGGATAAAGCCAGTTCAACTTCTCTCAAAGCCTCTTGAGCTTCTTTTGTAAGCTGGCATAGTGAGTTTAAAGCACTGTCTCCCCTTAAAATGTCATATAGTGGTTGCAGTTGATAAGTAGTTAAGCCTAATACTGGAACACATCCATTGGATATCTCCTATTGGTTTCTGGAAGTCATTTAAGGTGCTTATCTTCTCTGTTCTTAAGGAGAATTTTTGTACTGTAAGCACCTTAGGGTATACTTCATATCCTAAATATTTGAAAAGGAGCATATCTTTGAATTTTTTCTGGAGCTATATGCAATTTGTAGTTCCTTTCTGTTTCTATGATCTTTTGTAGACATGCTTCTAACATCTGCTCCTCAGGTGCATAGCCCAAGATATCATCCTTGTAATGTAACAACATAACTTTTGGAAATATTTTTCTTACTCGAATAAGAGAAGCAGCAACATACATTTGGTACATAGTAGGGCTATTTTTCATTCCCTGTGGCAAAACTGTCCATTCATATCTTTTATAAGGCTCAGCTAAGTTAATGTTGGGCACTGAAAAAGTAAATATTTTCATATCCTCATCATCCAGAGGGTTAGGATAGAAACAGCCCTTAATTTCTATAACCCAAAGAAGCCATTCTCTAGGCAACTGAATAGGAGATGGAAGTCCAGTCTGAAGAGTTCCCATAGTTAAGAGCTGTTCATTTACTTTTCTTAATTCAATCAAACATCCTCCATTTTCCAGGTTTCTTTTTTACAACAAATACAGGGGAATTCCAAAGACTTAGAGAAGGTTGTAAGTGTCCTTGGTCAAGTCGCTCCTGTACTATATCTAATAAAGCCTGAATTTTTCATTACATACTGGTGTATCAGTTTTCTCTTAAATAGGAAGTGTTGACAGGCCTTCAACAACAGCCCTGCCTGAAAAACCAAAGTACTCATTTGTAATTCTAACTGTTGGAAGACTTCTCTTCCCCACAGATTGATGGGGATCTTTTCAACTACAAAAGGAGTAAAAACTCCTCTTTCATTTTCAAATGTCCATCTCAAAAAGGGAGCACTACTTTCAATTGCTATTGATCCTCCTAAGCCAAGCATATAGGTGGCTGCATTAACCTTTGGACAGTGACTGGGACACCTGGCTCCTCTAATGAATGTACAATTTGCACCTGTGTCTACCAATCCTTCTAATAGTATGCCATTTATTTAGATAGTGAGCATAGGTCTGTCAGCTGTAACAGCTGCAGTTCAACATATTCCTGGATTCTGTTGTTGGGAGTCAAAATCTGGGTAAATATCACCAGACTGCCTATTAGGAGTCTGTATCAGTAAACTTGATGCTACTACTTCGGGTTGATAAGTCACACATTGTCTACCTGTATCAATGACTGGGGTATTATCTACACATTCTCAAGTTACCCACATCAGTATATGTATGGATATTGTTTTGTAAGCACTCTCAGGAGGTGAAACGGTCAAGCCTACTCTGCCTGGAGGCAAGGAAAGGCAGATTTCACCTCTCCAAGGGATATCTCAGTAGTCCCAACTGCATATAACTCTATTCTCCCAAATTTTAATCATTTTTCTCCCATCAGATTGCTTCTTGGCTGATTGGTTATGTCTGAGTACTGAACTTCTAAAGACACTCTGGGTGTAGCATTAGCTGCCATCATGCCCTAAGTGTTTTTTCCTGGGGTCCTGGGGCTGGGCCCCTCATCCCGTTTCCCTGAATCAGTCTACATTCTGATGCCCAATGGAAACCTCTGTTGTATTTTGAACATGGGCTGCTGGACTTGTTCTTCCACCTGGTTTTCTCACTCTGTCTCTATGCTAACATTGAGCTTTCAGATGCCCTTCTTTACCAGATTGAAAGCATCAATGGGTCTCTCTAGAAGTCCTTTGCCAAAAGGTACCCTGTCTTCCCATGTTTGGATCTTGGGAAGTCTGCATCATAGCCTGGCTATAAAAGGTATTTGTGTTCATCGTGGCACAGCATCTTATGATCTCCTCTAAAGGAGCATCCTTGCATAGTCCTAGTATAATTCTTCCACAAACCTTATTAGCATTTTCTTTAGGAAATTGCCTTATCATAATGTCTGTTATTGAATTTTCATCAGTAGTTCGTATGACAGCTGTCTGCAAATGTCCCACAAAAAGCAGCAAAGGGTTCATTTGGCCCTTGTGTAATTTTTGTGAAGGCCTCACCCTTCTCATTTTTACTAGGGTGAAAAGTCTATGCTTTGATAGCAGCAACAGTAATTTGCTCATATGCTATTATGGGGTAATTAATCTGTACCAAAATGTCTGCCTAAGAATCTACACCTGTCAGTTGGTCACAGGTGATTGGTATATTAACTTCAGGTTGCCTATTTTGCTGGGCTTGTATTCTATCATGTTCACTATACTCAGAAAGCTACAATAAGTTTTGTCCAGGTTCTAAACATGTTCTTGCTATAGATTTCCAATCATTAGGGGTTAAAACTTCAAAAAACAAATTCTGTAACAAAATCTTAACATAAAATGATGTAGTCCCATAAAGAGTGCAAGCCTTTTTCAGATATTTGATGATTTCTAGATTAAAAGGAGTATATCTTCTTTTTTCTTGACTTGATGAGTTAAGCTCTTTAATCACAGACTGTGATTCTGTTTTTAATCAGATATATTCTGTTTGTCTTCCTGGGCTTTAAGCAGTGCCTTTTGCAATTGAATCATAGGGGGGATTTCCTGGGGGGTCAGGTGCTGGTGATATCACTGCCCTTCTCACTCCTCCTTCTCCCTCCACCCAAAAAGGTGAAATTGATGGGGAGGATGAAGATCCTGCTGGGGTGTGGTTGGAGGTGAAGCTGAGGTGTTAGAATGAGAATCACCACACCCTTTAAAGTCACTCAACAATCTATATCTTTTGGCTCTTTTGTCAGTTCCATAACCCTTCTCTTCCTCTTTCTCCTCATGCTTCTTTGTCTGGTTATTTTCCTTAAAACTTTTCTTTTCTTTTTCTTTTTTCTTTTTCTTTTTTTAAATTTTTTTGAACTTGTGGGATTCTTTAAGGCTAATTGTATTATGTTATATATATAGAATGTTTCCTTAGAAATTGAATCAGGACCATTATCATTGTAATATTCAATTAATTAAGCTGTACCAGATCTAAAATTATATTATAAAGCATCAGTTACCAAAACCATTTGGTATTGGCTAAGGGACTAGTTGATCAATGGAATAGGTTAGGTTCAAAGGACAAAATAATTAATAACTTTAATAATTTAGTGTTTGACAAACCCAAAGACCCCAGCTTTGGGGATAAGAACTCACTGTTTGACAAAAATTGCTGGGAAAATTGGAAATTAGTATGGCAGAAACTAGGCATTGACCCACATTTAACACCACACACCAAGATCAGGTCAAAATAGGTTCATGAACTAGTCATAAAAAATGAGATTATAAATAAATTAGAAGAGCATAGGATAGTTTACCTCTCAGACCTGTGGAAAAGGAAGAATTTTATGACCAAAGAAGAACTAGAGGTCATTATTGATCACAAAATAGAAAAATTTGATTATATCAAATTAAAAAAGTTTTTATACAAACAAAACTAATGCAGCCAAGATTAGAAGTGAAATAATAAACTGGGAAAACATTTTTACAGTCAAAGATTCTGATAAAGGCCTCATTTCCAAAATATATAGACTTTAATTTATAAGAAATCAAGCAATTCTCCAATTGATAAATGGTTAAAGGATATGAACAGACAATTCTCAGATGAAAAAATTGAAACTGTTTCTAGTCATATGAAAAGATGCTCCAAGTCATTATTAATCAGGGAAATGGAAATTAAGACAACTCTGAGATACCACTACACCCCTGTCAGAGTGGCTAGAATGACAGGGAAAGATAATACAGAATGTTGGAGTGGAAGTGGGAAAATTGGGATGCTGATACATTGTTGGTGGAATTGTGAATACATCCAGACATTCTGGAGAACAATTTGGAACTATGCTCAAAGAGTTATCAAAATGTGCATATATCCTTTGATTCAGCAGCCTTACTACTGGGCTTATATCCCAAAGAGATTTTAAAGAAGGGAAAGGGACCTGTATGAGCAAGAATGTTTGTGGCAGCCCTCTTTGTAGTGACCAGAAACTGGAAACTGAATGGATGCCCATCAATTGGAGAATGGCTGAATAAATTGTGGTATATGAATATTGTGGAATATTATTGTTCTGTAAGAAATGACAAAGAAGATGATTTCAGAAAGGCCTGGAGAGACTTACATGAGAGTGAAATGAGTAGGACCAACAATACTATATGATGATCAATTCTGATGGACAAGGCCCTCTCCAACAATGAGAGGAACCAATCAGTTTCAATATAGCAGTAATGAACTGAACCAGTGAAAGAACTCTGGGAGTTGACTATGAACCACTTCAGAGAATTCCCAACCATATATTTTTGTCTGCTTACATTTTTTATTTCCTTCACAGGCTAATTGTACACAGTTACAAAATCTGATTCTTTTTGTACAGCAAAATAATTGTTTGTATACATATATTGTATTTAACATATACTTCAACATATTTAACATGTATTGGTCAACCTGCCATCCGGGGGAAGAAGTGGGGGGAAGGAGGGGAAAAATTGAAACAAAAAGTTTTGCAATTGTCAATGCTAGAAAATTACCTATGCATATTTTTTTTTTTTGTAAAAAATTAATTAATTAATAAAAAACCATAAATGTAAAAAAAAAAAACATAAAAAATAAAAAATAAATAATCTGTCCATGTTTAAATAAAAAAAATTCAATTAGTTCCTCTCCTACTAGTTTTCATTTATCTGCTTCTATTTCCTCTTCCTTGGATAACCAAGGGGATGTCTATTCTAATGTTTTTAGAGTACAACAATATGCTCCCAAGTTACAAGCAAACCTTGCTTCTTTAATAACCTAAGTATGCTTTCTATAGACCTTCCTTTGGGTGGGGTTGGGGGTAAGGAAGACTCTTTTCCTAGTATCTGACTCATTTCAGCTAGAAAATGAAAGTTTCTAGTTTAGCCATTTACAAAATTTCCTGCTTCTCTATTTTAATACTTACCCTATTTCCTGGTCACAGGGACTTCACTGAAATTACTATTGAGATTCATGCAGGTCATTACCCCACATTGGGCGCCAATACATAATGTCCAGGCTAGCTCTCTGGAGGGCCTCAGGATCAGTCAGGATCAGTCAAAGTCCTTGATCTTTAGGAGAAGTGGAAGTTGGCATGCAGCTCATTAAAGATGAATCCTGGACTCAGGAGTCTGGAGGCTGAAGTTTTCTCTTCTCATCTTAATGTGGTTGAGAGAGTCTGACCCTTTCCCTCAGCCCTCCAATCTTTGCCTAAAATTACCTCATCACAACACATTCAGCAAGACCACTCTTGAGAAGAGAGATCTCATTACCAGATCATATAGAACCATTATCTCACATTGAGTAGGTAATTAATTAGCCTTAAATACTCTGCTGTTTTTAGATTCAAGTACACCTTTTTCAAAGTTCTAGCCCTCGACAAAACATATATTCAATAAGTATAACATCCAAATTCCTAGAGGAGAAGTTACGAGAGATGCAAGAAGAAATAGACAGTAAAACTATACTAGTGGGGGATCTCACCCTTGCTCTCCCAGAACTAAATAAATTGAACAAAAAAGAAATAAGAAAGAAGTTAAGGGTGAACAAAAATGTAAGAAAAGTTAAGTATGACATCTTTGGAGAAAATTGAATGGAGACAGAAAAGAGTTCAATAAACTTATGCAAAAATGCAGAAAGACAGAAAGAGTAAATGCATTCTTCTCAGATCATAATGCAATAAAAATTGCATGCAATAAAAGGCCAGCAGAAAAAGACAAAAAGTTAATTGGAAATTAAATAATCTAATCCTAAAGAATGAAAGGATGAAACAGCAAATCATAGACACAATTAATAATTTTATCCAAGAGAATGACAATAATGAGACAAGATACCAGAATTTGTGGGATACAGCCAAATTTGTTTTAAGAAGAAATTTTATATTTCTAGCTGGTTACTTGCATACAATAGAGAAAGAGAAGATCAATGAATTGGGCTTGTAACTAAAAAAGCTAGAAAAAGAACAAATTAAAAACCCTATATTAAGTACCAAATTTGAAATTCTGAAAATAAAAGGGGAAATCAATAAAATTGAAAATAAGAAGACTAATGAATTAATAAATAAAATTAAAAGTTGCTTTTATGAAAAAAACCCAACAAAATATGTAAATCTTAAGTTAATTTGATTAGAAACAAGAAAAAAGAAAATCAAATTGTTAGTCTCAAAAATGAAAAAGAGTAACTTTTCATCAATGAAGAGGAAATTAGAGCAATAATTAGGAGTGATTTTCCCCAACTATATGGCAATAAATTTGATAATCTAAATAAAATGGAGGAATATCTACAAAAATATAAAAATGCCCAGATTAAAAGAAGAGGAAATAAATTATTTAAATAGTCCCATTTTGGGAAAAGAAATAGAACAAGCAATCGATCAACTCTCTAAAATAATTCTCCAGGGTCAGATGGATTTACATGTGAATTATATGAAAAATTCAAAGAACAATTAATTCCAGTACTTCATAATGTGTTTGAAAAAATAGGGAAATAAGGAGTTCTACCATATTCCTTTTATGGCACAGATATGGTGCTGATAGATAAACTGATAGGGTGAAAACAGAGAAAGAAAATTATAGACCAATTTCCCTAATGAATATTGATGCAAACATCTTAAATAAAATATTAGCAACAAGATTACAGAAATCATCTCTAGTATAACACAAGTCAGGGTTTATAACAGGAATGCAGGATTGGTTTAATATGAGGAAAACAATGAGCATAATCAATTAGATCGATAAACAAACAAAAATCATATGATTATCTTAATAGATGCAGAAGAAGCATTTGGTAAAATCCAACACACATTCCTATTAAAAACTCTAAAGAGTATAGAAATGAATGGACTTTTCTTTAAAATGATCAGTAGCTTCTATTAAAAAAATATCAGTAAGCATCATATGTAATGGGGAGAAACTAGAACTATTCACAATGAGATCAGTGCTGAAACAAGGTTGCTCACCATTACTATTCAATATTGTATCATAAATGTTAGCTTTGGCAATAAGAGAAGAAAAGAAATTAAAACAATTAAAGTAGTTCATGAGGAAGCCAAATTCTCACTCTTTGCAAATGAGAACCCTAGAGAATCAACTAAAAAACTACTAGAAACAATTCACAACTTTAGCAGAGTTGCAGAATATAAAATAAATCCAAGTAAATCATCAGCATTTTAGTTTATTATCAATGAAGTCCATCAGCAAGAGATAAAAAAAAGAAATTCCATACAAAATAACTTTTGATAGTATAAAATATTTGGAATCTATCTGCCAAAGGAAAGTTAGGAACTATATGAACACAACTACAAAACCCTTTCCACAAAAATAAAGTCAGATATAATCACTTGAAAAAATATTAAGTGCTCATGTGTAGGCTGAGCAAATATAATAAAAATGACAATACTACCTAAATTAATCTACTTATTTAGTGCCATACCAATCAAATTCTCAAGAAATTATTTTATAGATCTGGAAAAAATAGTAACAAAGTTCATCTGGAAAAGAAAAGATCAAGAATTTCGAGGGAATTAATGAAAAAAATGCTAATTGTGGTGGCCTAGCTGTGCCAGACCTAAAACTATATTATAAAACAGCACTCATCAAAACCAGTTGGTACTGGCTAAGAAATACAATAGTTGATCAAATCCAAAGGCCCCAGCTTTGGGGATAAGAACTCACTATTTGACAAAAACTGTCAGTCTGTGAAATTGGAAACTATCATGGAATAAATGAGATCAGCCCTATATTTCTTTTACCATGCGAAATAGTGAATATTATAATATAGGGGTTCTCAAACTATGACCCATAAGCCAGATGCAGCCTGCTGAGGACGTTTATGTGGCCCTCTGGGTTATGGCAAATGGGCTGAGGGGCAGAGAAAGAGTGTGAGCTTTTGTTTTTACTATAGTCCGGCCCTCCAACAGTCTGAGGGACAGTGAACTGGCCCCCTATTTAAAAATTTTGAGGAACACTGTAATATACAGCTTTCCCACAATTATTTCCAAATTATTACTTCCAAATTATTTCCAAAAATGTGTTATCCGTTGCCTTATGAGAAATTACTTCATTTCATAAAGACAATATAACAGTTTTTCTTTTCTTTTTAGATTTTACTTGATATATTTATTAGTCACAAGAAACTACAGGGTTTTATTTAAATTCTGCCTTAGTAGGCAATAGTCATAACAAAACCAGGAATGCAGACTAAGGGTCTTCTTGGGTCATGAGCAATTTAAAATGACACAAAAATAAAAAAGTTTCTAAGGGTTTGGGGGATAAGTTAGAAAAGTGATAATTCATTTTATTTCTTCCACATTTCTTAAGATAAAGTGAACCTTATGACTTTCAGACAAAACAATTTATATAATTCTTAATTTTCAAATTTTATTAGTTTTGTGGTTTAGGATTACTTTAATGCAGAGCTTTTTTTTGCAAGGTTCTATAAATAGTTATCTCCCCCTTTCCTCTCCTTTAATATTAGAGACTTCTTGATTAGCAGAAAAATCAAATGATAAAGTATGTAAAGTATTTCACCTATATATCATTGTGTTTGACAATGTTGTGTGAGCAATGCCACAAAAAATAGGAATAATATTGAATCATAGAATTTTAGATCTGGAAAGATTAAAAATTCTAGAGAATCACCCTTATTTTGCAGATGAGGCAAGTGAAGGACATTAAGGTAAAGTGAGTTGTTCAAGCTCATGCTTGCTCAAAGTAATTTTTTAGGTGACATTTAAATGCAAATTCACTGATTGCAGAGCCAGTGTTCTTTTTTCAAAAAAACAAAACAAAAAACAAACAAAAAAACTTAAGCAACTCTAATATAACACGTTATTGAAATGTTAATTAAATATTTTATAACAAAATAAATGGAAAAAAGACATTGCATTCTCCAAACATTTTCAGAAAATGAATAATCTAATAAGCATCATGTAAAGCACTAGTCCCTCCCAATGAGATCCAGTTTGTTTAAAATTCTTTGCAAGGGGCTACAACTCTTAGGAGCCCTACCAATTTGGATGAATTAATTGAGTCATTAATACTGCTTTGTTAATGAACTGTGAGAGTATAATAAAATATATTTCACTTACTACACATACCCTCTGAATTACTATTGAAAGTTTTTGTTTTAAATTCTATCTGTCATGGTCTGCAGGAATAAATTTTTCTGATTATTGACACTCTTACAAACTCACCTCCAAATCTGAACATGACAAAATCCAGAAAGACCTTGTAAGTTTTCTTTCTCTTTCCTTCAATATGTTTATGCTCTTTGAGAAATAGCATGACATAAGTACACCTTAATCTTATTCTTTTTAAATTTTGTTTCACAAACCCCTTTGACAATTCAATAAAGTTTATGGACCACTTCTTAGAATAATATTTTTAGTTGTATAACAAAACATGTACCTTCACAAACAAAGTCAATTATTTTTATTTAAACATTTAAAAAAATAGTTCATAGACTCCAAGCTAAGAAGCTATGATGTAGTGGATAGGAGGATGGTCTATTATCACACAGACTTAGATGACAGGAGTGCCTTTAAACAAAACTTAGATTCACATGTAAGTCATTTAAGTTTTAGAGTACCTGGAAGTTGTTTACTTCTAGAAATCTGAAAATTTCCAGTCTTTAGCAATGAACAGAATAACTCTTCTAGAAGACATTAATAAAATCATAGCTCTGCATCAAAGAAAACAATATTTTCTAGTCAATTTAACTATGATGGCGGTGAACCCTGAAACTGTGTCCCCTGTGGGTAGACTCTCAGACTCTGGGAATAGCATACCTTTTTCAGACAAGCCCTTCCCAAGTTGTTGATTTTATTCAATTGGAGATCTCTGCCTGATGGTCGTCTATTGATTAGCCCAGATACCTCCCAGCCCTGGGCATTGACAACATTGAAGCAATCTCATTCAAATTTGAATGCTAGCCTGAAGCTCAGATTGCTAATAAAAGACAGTTGTCTTTTGCAGAATCTTGGCAGAAGTCTGAAACAAGATTATTCTTGTCAAAGAAGCTCTCCTCTTGGCAAGGCTGCCTGCTAGGTCTCTTGTCCACTGTGAAGATATTCTCTTCTCAGTGTTAACCTTTGTTATTTCCCTAACAGAACCTTTTACTCTCTATGAAGTCTGTCTTCCTAGCAAAGTTGGCTTCTCAGTGCCAATAATAAATCTCTTTTGCCACACAGACTTTTTGGGTTTGCGAATTCTTTTGCATTGTACCTGCACCAACCAGAGGGGATTCCCCAATTCTTGCACCTTTTCACTATCACTAGCACTTCATCAGCAGGAGTTAAGATTCAGCTCACATCACTTCGTACACAAGGCCTTTCCTGATTCAACAGATATATTTATACTCATACACACAGAGAGAGAGAGAGAGAGAGAGAGAAACACACACACCATATCCATCTGGTTCCCTCATTTGTAAAAAAGGGATGATAATAAAACCTAATTTCTAGGGTTGTGGTAAGCCTCAACTTAGATAATTATTTGGAAAGTGTCTGTTCCATAATAGGTGCTATATAAATGCTAGCTTTTTAAATTTTTTGAATTTTAGTTTCTTAGAGGCTGAGCCTTTGCTTCATTCTTTCCCTAGCAGCTGATAATAGCCTAAATCATATTTAATTTAGACTTGTTGAATTGAAATGAATCTTGCCTTAAATACATGAGATATGGATATATATATATATATATATATATATATATATTTAATAAAATCTCCCTTCTCTACTTTTTACTGAATTATATATAAGTAAGACTTTTTTTTCTCATACTGTTCATTAATTTTTAAGTCATTCTATCTAATGCTGTAAAACTTAAAAAATCTGTTTGAGCTTGGAGTCATGACCTAACTTATTTGTCAGACATATGATCCCTTTTCTTTTTTTTTTCTTTTTCTTTTTTAAGTAGTATTGTCATCTTTATTATATTCACACAACCTATCCAGGAGCACTTGATATTTTTCCAGTTGTTTAGATCTGACTTTATTTGTGTGGAAAGTGTTTTGTAGTTTTGCTCATATAGTTCCTGATTTGCCCTTGACACATACATTCCTCAATATTTTATACTATTGACAGTTGTTTAAACTGGAATTTCTCTTTGTATCTCTTGCATTTAGACTTTTTAATGATGTATAAAAATGCTAATGATTTGTGTGGATTTATTTTATATCCTGAAACTTTCCTAAAGTTATGGATTATTTCTAATAGTTTTTTAGTAGAATCTTTGGTGTTCTCTAAATATACCATCATACCATCTGCAAAGAGGAAAATATGGTTTATTTATTACATACACTAATTCTTTTAATTTTGTTTTCATCTCTTATTTCCAAAGCTAGTGTTTCTAATACAATATTGAATAGTAAAGGGTGATAGTGGGCAACCTTGTTTTACTGCTGATTTTGTTGGGAATTTTCTAGTTTATCCCCATTACAAATGATACTTACTGATAGTTTTAAATAGATCCTACTGACTGTTTTAAGGAAAAAGCCATTTATCACTACACTCTCTAGTGTTTTTAATAGCAATGGGATTTTATCCAATGCTTTTTCTGCATATATTGAGATGATCATATGATTTTTATTAATTTGGTTATTGATATAATCAATTATGTTAATAGTTTTCCTAATACTGAACCAGCCCTGCATTCCTGGTATAAATCTTTTTGGTCATGGTGTATTATCCTGGAGATGATTTTCTGTAATCTTTCTGCTAATATTTTATTTAAGATTTTTGCATCAATGCTCATTAGGGAGATGGATCTATAATTTTCTTTTTCTGTTTTCATCCTACCTGGTTTAGCTATCAGTACCATGTTTCTGTCATAAAATGTTTTTGGTGTGAATCCTTCGTTCCTATTTTTTTTATTGTGTAATTATTTTTTATTTTTTTATTAATTTTTATAATTATAACATTTTCTTTGACAGTACATATGGATAGGTAAATTTTTTTTACAACATTGTCCCTTGTACTCTCTTCTGTTTCAAGTTTTTCCCCTCCTTCCCTCCACCCCCTCCCCTACATAGCAGGCATTCCCATACATATTAAATATCTTATAGTATATCCTAGGTACAATATATATGTGCAGAACCAAATTTTGTTGTTGTTGTTGTTGCAAAGGAAGGATTGTATTTGAAAGGTAAAAATAATCTGGGAAGAGAAACAAAACAAAACAAAAAAAAATAATGCTCACAGTTTACACTCATTTCCCAGTGTTCTTTTTTCTGGATGTAGCTGATTCTGTCCATCACTGATCAATTGGAATTGGATTAGCTCTTCTATATGTTGAAGATATCCACTTCCATCAGAATACATCCACATACAGTATCATTATTGAAGTGTATAATGATCCCCTAGTTCTGCTCCTTTCACTCAGTATCAGTTGATGTAAGTCTCTCCAAGCCTCTTTGTATTCCTCCTGTTGGTCATTCCTTGCAGAACAATAATATTCCATAAAATTCATATACCATAATTTATCCAACCATTCTCCAATTGATGGACATCCATTCATTTTCCTGTTTCTAGCCATTATGAAAAGGGCTGCCACAAACATTTTGGCACATACAGGTTCCTTACACTTTTTTAGTATTTCCTTGGGATATAAGCCCAATAGTAGCATTGCAGGGTCAAAGGGTATGCACATTTTGATAACGTTTTGGGCATAATTCCAGATTGCTCTCAAGAATGGCTGGATTCTTTCACAACTCCACCAACAATGCATCAGTGTCCCAGTTTTCCCACAACCCCTCCAACTTTCATCATTATTTGTTCCTGTCATCTTAGCCAATCTGACAGGTGTGTAATGATACCTCAGAGTTGTCTTAATTTGCATTTCTCTGATCAATAGTGATTTGGAACACTCTTTCATATGAGTGGAAATAGTTTTAATTTCATCATCTGAAAATTGTCTGTTCATATCCTTTGACCATTTAGCAATTGGAGAATGGCTTGATTTCTTATAAATTAAAGTCAATTCTCTGTATATTTTGGAGATGAGGCCTTTATCAGAATCTTTAACTGTAAAAATATTTCCCCAATTTGTTACTACAATCTTGTTTGCATTAGTTTTGTTTGTGCAGAATCTTTTTAATTTGGTGTAATCAAAATTTTCAATTTTGTGATCAATAATGGTCTCTAGTTCTCCCTTGGACACAAACTCCTTCCTCCTCCACAAGTCTGAGAGGTAAACCATCCCATGTTCCTCCAATTTATTTATGATTTTGTTCTTTATGCCTAAATCCTGGACCCATTTTGATTTTATCTTAGTATGTGGTGTTAAATGTGGGTCCATGCCTAGTTTCTGCCATACTAATTTCCAGTTTTCCCAGCAGTTTTTGTCAAATGATGAATTCTTATCCCAAAATTTGGGATCTTTGGGTTTGTCAAACACTAGATTGCTATTTTTATTCACTATCTTGCCCTGTGAATCTAACCTATTCCACTGATCAACTAGTCTATTTCTTAGCCAATACCAAATCGTTTGCTGACTGTTGCTTTCTAATATAGATCTAGATCAGGTACAGCTAAACTACCTTCATTTAATTTTTTTTTTTCATTACTTCCCTTGAAATTGTCGACCTTTTGTTGTTCCATATGAATTCTCTTGTTATTTTTTCTAGGTCATTAAAATACTTTCTTGGGAGTCTGATTGGTATAGCACTAAATAAATAGATTGGTTTAAGGAGTATTGTCATCTTAATTATATTTGCTCAGCCTATCCAAGAGCACTGAATGTCTTTCCAATTATTTAAATCTGACTTAATTTTTGTGGCAAGTGTTTCATAATTTTGTTCAAATAATTCCTGACTTTCCTTTCATAGATATGTTCCCAAATATTTTATACTATCGACAGTTATTCTAAATGGAATTTCTCTTTGTATCTCTTGCTCTTGGATTGTGTTAGTAATGTATAAAAATGCTGAGGATTTATGTGGATTTATTTTGTATCCTGCAACTTTGCAAAAGTTCTGAATTATTTCTAATAGCTTTTTAGCAGAGTCTTTAGGGTTCTCTAAGTATATCATCAGGTCATCTGCAAAGAGTGATAGTTTGATTTCCTCATTTCCTACTCTAATTCTTTTAATGTTTTTCTCGGCTCTTATAGCCGAGGCTAGCATTTCTAGTACTATATTGAATAGTAATGGTAATAGTGGGCAACCTTGTTTCACTCCTGTTCTTACAGGGAAAGGTTCTAGTTTATCGCCATTACATATGATGTTTACTGCAGGTTTTAAATATATGGTCGTTATTATTTTAAGGAATAGTCCATTTATTCCTATACTTTCAAGCATTTTTAGTAGGAATGGATGTTGGATTTTATCAAATGCTTTTTCTGCATCTATTGAGATGATCATATGGTTTTTATTAATTTGATTATAAATATGGTCAATTATATTAATAGTTTTCCTAATATTAAACTAGCCCTGCATTCCTGATATAAATCCTACTTGATCATAGTGTATTGTCCTGGGGATTATTTTGTGAAGTCTTTTTGCTAATATCTTATTAAAGATTTTAGCATCAATATTATTAAGGAGATTGGCATATAGTTTTCTTTCTCAGTTTTCGATCTACCTGGTTTAGGTGTCAGTACCATGTCTGTGTCATAAAAGGAATTTGGTAGGATTCCTTCATCTCCTATTTTTTCAATTAGTTTATATAGCATTGGAGTTAGTTGTTCTTTAAATGTTTGGTAGAATTCACATGTAAATCCATCTGGTCCTGGGGATTTTTTCTTAGGAAGTTGGTTAATAGCTTGTTCTATTTCTTTTTCTGAGATGGGATATTCAGACTACTTACTTCTTCCTATGTTAATCTGGGGAGGCTATATTTTTGAAGGTATTCTTCCATTTCATTTAAGTTATCGAATTTATCGGTATAAAGTTGAGCAAAGTAGCTCCTAACTATTGTTCTAATTTCCTCTTCATTAGTGGTGAGTTCTCCCTTTTCATTTTCAAGACTAACAATTTGCTTTTTCTCTTTCCTTTTTTTAAATCGGGTTTGTCTATTTTGTTGGTTTTTTCATAGAACCAACTCTTAGTTTTATTAATTAATTCAATAGTTTTTTTACTTTCAATTTTATTAATCTCACCTTTTATTTTTTGAATTTCAAGTTTTGTGTTTGTCTGGGGTGTTTTAATTTGTTCCTTTTTTAGTAATTTTAGTTGTAAACCCAATTTGTTGGCCCTCTCTTTCTCTATTTTATGCAAGTAGGCCTGTAGAGATATAAAACTTCCCCTTATTACTGCTTTGGCTGTATCCCACACATTGGTATGATGTCTCATTATTGTCATTTTCTTGGGTGAAGTTATTAATTATGTCTATGATTTGCTGTTTTACCCAATCACTCTTTAGTATAAGATTATTTAGTTTCCAATTTTTTTTGGTCTATTTTTCCCTGGCTTTTTATTAAATGTAATTTTGATTGCATTGTGGTCTGAAAAGGATGCATTTGCTATTTCTGCCTTACTGCATTTGATTTTAAGGTTTTTATGCCCTATTATATGATCAATTTTTCTATGGGTTCCATGAACTGCTGAGAAGAAAGTATACTGCTTTCTGTCTCCATTTAGCTTTTACCAGAGATCTATCATATCAAACTTTTCTAGTATTCTATTTACCTCTTTGACTTCTTTCTTATTTATTTTGTGGTTTGATTTATCTAATTCTGAGAGTGCAAGGTTGAGATCTCCCACTATTATAGTTTTGCTATCTATTTCTTCTTGCAGCTCTCTTAATTTCTCTTTTAAGAATTTAGATGCTTGGTGCATATATGTTTAATATTGATACTTCTTCATTATTGATGCTACCTTTTAGCAGGATACAATGCCCTTCCTTATCTCTTTTAATTAGATCAATTTTTGTTTTTGCTTGATCTGAGATGAGGATGGCTACCCCTGATTTTTTGGCTTTGCCTGAAGCATAGTAGATTCTGCTCCACCCTTTTACTTTTAGTTTGAATGTCTCACCCTGTTTCAGGTGTGTTTCCTGTAAATAACTTATAGTAGGATTCTGACTTTTAATCCAGTCTGCTAACTGCTTCCTCTTTATGAGGTAGTTTGCCCCATTCACATTTATGTTTAGAATGACCAATTCTATATTGCTTGCCATCCTGTTAACCCCTGCTTATGTTTTTCTCCTTTCCTTCCCTCTTATCCACCTACCCAGCATTAAACTTGTGAACATCCCTTGCTTTTCACAGCCCTCCCTTTTTAGTATCCCTCCCCCACCTCAAAGTTCCTCCCCTTATTTTACCCCATTTTCTCACAATTTCTGTAGTCGCTTCCTCTTAGCTTACTCCTTCCTTCTCACTTTTCAATGAAGTGGAAGAAGTTTCACCATAAATTGAATATTTCTATTAATACACACTATGTTCATCTCCCTCCTTTTTTTCTCTCAGATATAATAGGTTACCTTTGCCTCTTCATGAGATGTAGTACCACCACTTTACATTTTTTTATGATATAATTTCCTTTCCATCTCTAGTTTCTAGGACAAATTATATATATGTTCTTTACATATTTTTATGGCAGAAGTATAGTTCTTAAGATTTCTTATTACCTTTTTAGAAATCTCTTGAGTTATGTATTTGAAGATCAAACATTTTATGTAGCTTTGTTTTTTTTTTTCATCAAGAATAGATGTAATTCATTTATTTAATTAAATGTCCATCTTCTTCCCTGGAAATCCATGCTCATTTTTGCTGGGTAAGTTATTCTTGGATGCATACCAAGTTCCTTAACCTTTCAGAATATCATGTTCCAGTCCCTTTGTTCTTTTAATGTGGATGCTGCTAGATCCTGGGTTATCCTTATTGTGGCTCCTCCATATCTGAATTGCTTTTTTCTAGCAGCTTCCAGTATTTTTTCCTTTGTCTAATGGTTCTTGAACTTGGCCACTATATTTCTTGGTGTTTTGATTTTAAGGTTATATGATCCCTTTTCTTCACAATTAACACTTTGATCATGAAGGGAAAACATGTAAATGAGGTTTGATTAGCTCTCTTATCAGAATATTTTACCATAGAAACCCATTTTCTTATAGTCCACAATATAGAGAGCAACTACTTAGGATAATCAGTGAATTTCAGTAAAGAGAAATCAACAAATTATAGGGTTGGACAAGCCAATATTTAAGTTGATCATAAATATAATATCAATTGATGGTGAGATATTGGCTACTTATGCTGTGGTCGACAATCACAGATACATTTATTGATCAAAGTTTAAGGAAGGCAATATAAATTATAGATTCTTTGCTTTGCCTCCAATGGACAAGCTGGTCTACATTGTCAATTCTGATTTCTGTTTATATGTCTCATTATTGTAATGCTGAATTGAATGCCAAGTAACAGTTAACCCACTTCATGAAATAAGAAATTTTGGTGTTTTGAATAGAATAATTCAATATAAGAATTCTGTAATTGGCTTTCCTTTTTCCCCTCTTTTCATCAGCTTTTGGTCATCTTTACCTCCTCACTCAAATACTGTCCATCTATATGATAACATGTAGGTAGGTGACTCAAGGAATAGAATGCTGGGCTTGAAGTCAGCTTCATTCACTTATTTACTGTATGGCCTTGAATAAATCACCTCAATGCTGTTTGCCTTAACCACTGGAGAAGGAGATAAGAAACCACTCTATTATCCTTGTGAAGAAAACTACATAGACAATATTGCTCCATAGGATCATGAAGAGTCAAGTATGATTGATATGACTAAACAACATATAATAATGTGATTTCAAAGCATTTCATGCTTTGTTTTCCATTTTAAAATACTGATTCCCCTATTTTGGTTGTTGTAAATATAAAATACACAATTTGCTTTCAAAGTCATTCATAGCCTAGATAAAGCCTACTTTCACAGCCTTCTTATTTACTGTACTTACTTAAAAGTAGTCTTTTATTCATTCTTGTTTATTCCACAAACAACATGCTTCACCTTTAGGCTCTAATCATTTAGTCTGGTTGTCTTCCAAATCTGGAATTCCCTCCTTCCTCCATTTTGACAACTGACTTCCTTAGCTTCCTTTAAGTTGAAACTTATATCTCACCTTCTGTGTGAAGCCTTTCCCTGATCTGCATAAGTTCCAGTCCTTATTGTATGTCAATTTTTTTTATTTTTACTGAATGTAGCTTATGTTTCTTTCTCTGTCTGTGCATATATATGCACATGCATGTACACAAAGACATATACATGTATATTCTCATTCCCTAGATCAGTAGTCCTCAAACATTTTAAATAGGGGGCCAGTTCACTGTCCCTCAGACTGTTGGAAGGCCAGAGTATAGTAAAAACAAAAGCTCACACTCTGTCTCTGCTCCTCAGACCATTTGCCATTACCCGAAGAGACACATAAACATCCTCAGTGGGCCACATTTGGCCCAAGGGCCATAGTTTGAAAATCCCTGACCTAGATTGTAAACTCCTTGAGGGTTTTTGCCTCTTTTTGTGTTTCCAGCACTTAGCATAGTGCATGAAATGTAGTAATAAATTTTTTAAATTATAACTTTTTATTGACAGAACATATGAATGAATAACTTTTTACAACATTATCCCTTGTACTCACTTCTGTTCCGACTTTTCCCTTCCCTCCCTCAACCCACTCTTATATATGTTAAATATGTTATAGTATATCCTAGATATAATATATGTGTACAGAACCATACAGTTCTCTTGTTGTACAAGAATAATTGGATGCTTCAGGGAAGAAAAAAAAATGCAAGTAGTCCACATTCATTTTCCAGTGTTCCTTTTCTGGCTATAGTTTATTCTGACCATCATTGATCAATTGGAACTGAATTAGATCTTCTCTTTTTCAAAGATATACACTTCCATCAGAATACATCCTCATACACTATTGTTGTTGAAGGATATAATGATCTCCTGGTTCTGCTCATTTCACTCAGTGTCAGTTCATGTAAGTCTTTCCAAGACTCTCTGTATTCATCCTGCAGGTCATTTCTCACAGAACAATAATATTCCATAACATTCATATGCTACAATTTACCCAACTATTTTCCAATTGATGGGCATCCATTCATTTCCAGTTTCTAGCCACTTCAAAAAGGTCTGCCACAAACATTTTGGCACATATAGGTCCCTTTCCCTTCTTAATATTTCTTTAATATTTCTCAGATTTGTGGAGGAGGAAGGAGTTTGTGTCCAAGGGAGAACTAGAGACCATTATTGATCACAAAATAGAAAATTTTGATTACACCAAATTAAAAAGTTTCTGCACAAACAAAACTAATGCAAACAAGATTAGAAGGGAAGTAACAAATTTGGAAAAAATTTTTACAGATAAAGGTTCTGAAAAAGGCCTCATCTCCAAAATATACAGAGAATTGACTTTAATTTATAAGAAATCAAGCCATTCTCCAATTGCTAAATGGTCAAAGGATATGAACAGACAATTTTCAGATGATGAAATTAAAACTATTTCCACTCATATGAAAGAGTGTTCCAAATCACTTTTGATCAGAGAAATGCAAATTAAGACAACTCTGAGGTATCATTACACACCTGTCAGATTGGCTAAGATGACAGGAACAAATAATGATGAAAGTTGGAGGGGTTGTGGGAAAACTGGGACACTGGTGCATTGTTGGTGGAGTTGTGAAAGAATCCAGCCATTCTTGAGAGCAATCTGGAATTATGCCCAAAACGTTATCAAAATGTGCATACCCTTTGACCCTGCAATGCTACTATTGGGCTTATACCCCAAGGAAATACTAAAAAAGTGTAAGGAACCTGTATGTGCCAAAATGTTTGTGGCAGCCCTTTTCATAATGGCTAGAAACAGGAAAATGAATGGATGTCCATCAATTGGAGAATGGTTGGATAAATTATGGTATATGAATTTTATGGAATATTATTGTTCTGCAAGAAATAACTTAAGTGAAATGGATGACTTCCTCCAAAAATTTAGGCTTCCTAGATTAACAGATTGCTTAAATAGTCCCATTTCAGAAAAAGAAATAGAACAAGCTATTAATCAATTCCTCAGGAAAAAATCCCTGGGACCAGATGGGTTTACATGTGAATTCTACCAAACATTTAAAGAACAATTAGCCCCAATGTCATATAACCTATTTGAAAAATTAGGGGATTAAGGAGTCCTACCAAACTCCTTTTATGACACAGACATGGTACTGATACCTAAACCAGGTAGATTGAAAACTGAGAAAGAAAACTATAGACCAATTTCCTTAATGAATATTGATGCTAAAATCTTAAATAAGATATTAGCAAAAAAGACTTCAGAAAATCATCCCCAGGATAATACACTATGATCAAGTAGGATTTATACCAGAAATTCAGGGCTGGTTTAATATTAGGAAAACTATTAGTATAATCAACCATATTAATAATCAAATTAATAAAAACCATATGATCATCTCAAAAGATGCAGAAAAAGCATTTGATAAAATCCAACATGCATTCCTACTAAAAATGCTTGATAGTATAGGAATAAATGCACTATTCCTTAGAATAATCAGGAGCATATATTTACGACCGTCAGTAAGCATAATATGTAATGGAGATAAATTGGAACCTTTCCCAGTAAGATCAGGAGTGAATCAAGGTTGCCCGCTATCACCATTACTATTCAATATTGTATTAGAAATGCTAGCCTCGGCAATAAGAGTCGAGAAAGAGATTAAAGAATAAGAGTAAGTAATGAGAAAATCAAACTGTCACTCTTTGCTGATGATATGATGGTATACTTAGAAAACCTCAAAGATTCTAATAAAAAGTTATTAGAAATAATTCACAACTTTAGTAAAGTTGCTGGATACAAAATAAATCCACATAAATCCTCAGCATTCTTAAATATCATCAACAAAATGCAACAGCAACAGATACAAAGAGAAATTCCATTCAAAATAATGGTCGATAGTATAAAATATTTGGGAATATATCTACCAAAGGAGAGTCAGGAATTATATGAGCAAAATTACAAAACACTTGCCACCAAAATAAAGTCAGATCTAAATAATTGGAAATACATTCAGTGATAGACTGAGAAAATATAATAAAGATGACAATACTCCCCAAACTAATCTATTTATTTAGTGCTATACCAATCAGACTCCCAAGAAACTATTTAAATGACCTAGAAAAAATAATAACTAAATTCATATGGAAGAATTAAAGGTCCAGAATTTCAAAGGAACTAATGAAAAAAAAGTCAGATGAAGGTGGTCTAAGTGTACCTGATCTAAAGCTTTATTATACTGCAGCAGTCACCAAAATCATTTGGTATTGGCTAAGAAATAGACCAGTTGATAAGTGGTACAGATTAGGTACAAAGGACAAAAAAGGATGCATCTATAACAATCTAGTGTTTGACAAATACAAAGATACCAATATTTGGGATAAAAATTAATTATTTGAAAAAAACTGTTGGGAAAACTGGAAATTAGTATGGCAGAAATTAGATATGAATCCACACTTAACACCATCTACCAAGATAAGATCAAAATTGGTCCATGATTAAAGAATGAGATCATAAATAGATTAGATGAACAGAGAATAGTCTACCTCTCAGACCTGTGGAGGAGGAAGGAATTTATGACCAGAGGAGAACTAGAGATCATTATTGATCACAAAATACAAAATTTTGATTATATCAAACTAAAACATTTCTGTACAAACAATACTCATGCAAACAAGATTAGAAGGGAAGTAACCAATTGGGAAAATCTTTTTACAGTTAAAGGTTCTGATAAAGGTCTCATTTCCAAAATATATAGAGAACTGACCCTAATTTATAAGAAATCAAACCATTCTCCAATTGATAAATGGTCAAAGGATATGAACAGACAATTAATTCTCAGATGATGAAATTGAAATTATATTCACTCATATGAAAGAGTGTTCCAAATCACTACTAATCAGAGAAATTCAAATTAAGACAACTCTGAGATACCACTACACATCTTTCAGATTGGCTAAGATGACAGGAACAAATAATGAGGAATGTCGGAGGGGATGTGGGAAAACTGGGACACTAATACATTGTTGGTGCAGCTGCGAAAGAATCCAGTCATTCTGGAGAGCAATTTGGAACTATGCCCAAAAAGGTATCAAACTGTGTATACTCTTTGATCCAGAATTGCTGCTATTGGGCTTATATCGCAAAGAAATACTGAGGAGGGGAAAGGGCCCTGTATGTGCCAAAATGTTTGTGGCAGCCCTTTTTATAGTGGCTAGAAACTGGAAGATGAATGGTTGTCCATCAATTGGAGAATTGTTTGGTAAATTATGGTACATGAAGGTTATGGAATATTATTGCTCTGTAAGAAATGACCAGCAGGATGAATTCAGAAAGGTTTGTAGAGACTTACATGAACTGATGCTGAGTGAAATGAACAGAACCAGAAGATTTTTGTACACAATGCTGTATGAAGATGTATTCTGATGGAAGTGGATATCTTCAACATAAAGAAGATCCGACTCACTTCCAGTTGATCAATGATGGACAGAAACAGCTACATCCAGAGAAGGACCACTGGAAAATGAATCTAAATTGTTAGCACTACTGTCTATCTACCCAGGTTACTTATACCTTCTGAAGCTAATAACCAATGTGCAACAAGAAAATTGGATTTACACACATATATTGTATCTAGGTTATACTGTAATACATACAAAATGTATGGGATTGCCTGTCATCTAAGGGAGGGAGTAGAGGGAGGGAGGGGAAAATTTGGAAAAATGAATACAAGGGATAATGCTATAAAAAATTACTCATGTGTATATACTGTCAAAAATTATAATTATAAAATTAAAAAGAAAATAGCCCTTCCTACTATTCTGTGCTGGCCCAATCATTTGGTGTATAGAGAGAATTGTGGGAAGGAATAGGAGGTGCAGTAAAATAAGCCAGACACACTTTGATGGTAAAAGAGGAAAGGAGAAGTCGCCGAGATCCTATGCCCATTCCCATCACTTCTACCCCTAAAGACCAAGATTGAAAACCAAGGACTTTTGCTTATCCAGACTCTGGGGGATTCTAAGGTATCCAGCTTGCTAATGCAGTCATCACAAATTGTGAGAGGTAAACTATCCTATGTTCTTCTAATTTATTTATAATCTCATTCTTTATGCCTAAATCATGTACCCATTTTGATCTTATCTTGGTGTATGGTGTTAAGAGTGGGTCCATGCCTAGTTTTTGCCATACTAATTTCCAGTTTTCCCAGCAGTTTTTGTCAAATAGTGAATTCCTATCCCAAAAGTTGGGATCTTAAGAATTTGTCAAACACTAGATCATTAGAGTTATTGACTATTTTATCCTGTGAACCTAACTTATTCCACTGTCTATCTCTTAGTCAATAACAAATGGTTTTGGTGACCTCTGCTTTATAACATATTTTTAGATCAGGTATAGCTAGGCCACCTTCATTTGATTTTTTTTTCATTAAGTCTCTTGAAATTTTTGACCATTTGTTCTTCAAGAAGACTTTTGTTGTTATTTTTTCTAGGTCATTAAAATAATTTCTTGGGAGTCTGATTTGTATAGCATTAAATAAATATATTAGTTTAGGTAGTATTGTCATCTTTATTATATTTGCTTGGCCTATCCAAGAGCACTTAATATTTTTCCAATTGTTTAAATTTGACTTTATTTGGGTAGAAAGTGTTTTGAAGTTTAGCTCAAATAATTCCTGACTTTCCTATGGCAGATAGATTTCCATCTATTTTATGCTATTGGCACTTACTGTAAATGGAATTTCTCTTTGTATTTCTTGCTGTTGGATTTTGTTGGTGATGTATAAAAATGCTGAGGATTTATGTGGATTTATTTTGTATCCTGCAACTTTGCTAAACGTGTGAATTATTTCTATAATTTTCTAATTTCTAATGAATAATTCTAATAGTGGAATCTCTGGAGTTCCCTAAGTATACCATCTTATCATCTGCAAAGAGTGATAATTTGTTTTCCTCATTATCTACTCTAATTCCTTTCATCTCTTTCTCAATTCTTATTGCTAAAGCTAAGGTTTCTAATACATTATTGAGTAATAATGCTGATAGTAGGCGACCTTGTTTCACTCCTGATCTTACTGGGAATGGTTCCAGTTTATTCCCATTACATATAATGTTTACTAATGGTTTTAAATAGATGCTCCTGACTATTTTAAGGAAAAGTCCATTTATTCCTATACTTTCAAATGTTTTTATTAGGAATGGATGTTGGATTTTATAAAATACTTTTTCTTCATCTATTGAGATGATCATATAGTTTTTGTTAATTTGGTTACTGATATAGTCAATTTTGCTAATAGTTTTCTTAATATTTAACCAGTCCTGCATTCCTAGTATAAAACGTACTTGGTCATAGTACATTATCCTGGGAATGATTTTCTCTAATCTTTTTGCGAATATTGTATTTAAGATTTAACATCAATATTGATTAGGGAGATTGGTCTATAGTTTTCTTTTTCTGTTTTAAGCTTACCTGGTTTGGGTATCAGTACCATGTCTGTGTTATAAAAGGAATTTTGTAGGACTCCCTTCAATCCCTATTTTTTCAAATAGTTTATATTGCATTGGAGTTAACTGTTCTTTAAATGTTTGGTAGAATTCACATATAAATCCACCTTGTCTGGGGATTTTTCCTTAGGGAGTTGGTTAATAGCTTGTTCTATTTCTTTTCCTAAGATGGGACTGTTTAACCAATTTACTTCTTCCTCTGTTAATCTGGGTATGCTATATTTTTGAAGGCATTCTTCCATTTATTTTTAGTTATCAAATTTATTGGCATAAAGTTGGGCAAAGTAACTCATAATTATTGCTCTAATTTTCTCTTCCTTATTGGGGATTTCTCCCTTTTCATTTTTAGATTCGCAATTTGATTTTCCTCTTTTTTTTAGTAAATCAGTTTTACTAAAGTTTTATCTATTTTGTTGATTTTTTTATAGAACCAACTCTTAGTTTTATTAATTAATTCAATATATGTATATATTTTTTTACTTTCAATTTTATTAAACTCTCCTTTTATTTTTAGAATTTCAAGTTTAGCGCTTGACTGGGGCTTTTTAATTTGTTTCTTTCTTAGCATTTTTAGTTGTAAGTCCAATTCATTGACCTCTTTCTCTAATTTATGTATGTAGGCTTCTAGCAATATAACAAAGCATTTTTACAGCTTTGGCTGCAACCCATACATTTTGATATGATGTCTCATTACTGTCATTTTCTTGGGGAAAGTTATTAATTATGTCTATGATTTGCTGTTTCACCCAATCTTTCCTTAGTATGAGAGTATTTACTTTCAAATTATTTTTAGTCTATTTTCCCCTGGATTTTTATGGGATGTAATTTTCCATGCATTGTGATCCAAAAAGGATGTATTTACTATTTCTGACTTTCTGCATTTGAATTTGAGGTTTTTATGTTTATGTTTATTAGGATATATGGTCCTATATAGGTTCCATGAACTGCTGAGGAGCCAGTGTACTCTTTTCTGTCTCTATTTAGTTTTCTCCAAAGATCTATCATACCTAATTTTTCTAGTGTTCTATTTACCTTTTTGACTTCTTTCTTATTTATTTTTTGGTTTGATTTATCTAATTCTGAGAGTGCAAAGTTGAGATCCTTCACCATTTTTGTTTTGCTATCTGTTTCTTCTTTTAGCTCTCTTAATTTCTCTTATAAGAATTGAGATGTTATATCACTTGGTGCATATATTTTTAATATTGATATTGCTTCATTATCTATACTACCTGTTAGCAAGATATATTACCCTTCCTTATCTCTTTTAATTAGATGGATTTTTGCTTTTGCTTGATCTGAGATAACGATGGCCACCCCTGTTTTTTTACTTCACCTGAAGCATAGTAGATTCTGCTCCAGCCTTTTACATTTAGTCCATTATGTATTGCTCTGCTTCAAGTATGTTTCCTATAAACAACATATTTTAGGATTCTGGTTTTTAAGCCAGTCTGCTATCTGCTTCCTCTTTATGGGAGATTTTGCCCCATTCACATTTATGCTTAAAATTACTAATTCTGAATTACTTGCCATCTTGTTAACCCCTGCTCATGCTTTTCTCCTTTCCTTCCCTCTTATCCTCCTCCTCAGTATTAAACTTGTAAGCACCACTTGCTTCTCATAGCCCTCCCTTTTAGGATCCCTTCCCTATCTTAGAGTTCCTCCCCCTTTCTTAACCCTTTTCCTCACAATTTGTGTATTCCCTTCCTCTTAGCTTACTTCTTTCCTTTTCACTTTTTCCCTCCCACTTTTCAATGAGGTGGGAGAATTTTCTCCGTAAACTGCATATGTCTAATATTTTTCTCTTTAAGCCAATTTTGATGAAAGTAAATTACACACTCTGTTCATCCCTCTCCCTTCTTTCTCTCACATATAATAGGTTTCTTTTGCCTCTTTGTGATATGTAGTACCCCCACTTTACCCTTTTTTTGGTACAATTTCCTTTCCATTTTTAGTTTCTAAAACAAATTATATATGTGTTATTTATGTATCTTTATAACAGAAATACAGTTCTTAAAATTTCCTTTTACCTTTTTATGTTTCTCTTGAGTGATCAAACATTTTGTTTAGTTCTGATTTTTTCACCAGAAATAGATGAAATTCACCTATTTCATTGAATGCCCTTCTTTTTTCCCTGGAAAAAATGCTCATTTTGACTGGGTAAGTTATTCTTGCCTGCATTCCAATTTCTTTAGCCTTTTTAAATATCAGATTCCAGGCCCTTTGATCCTTTAATGTGGATGTTGCTAGATCCTGAGTGATCCTTATTGTGGCTCCTCTATATTTGAATTGATTTTTGTTTAGCAGCTTATAGTATTTTTTTTCCCTTGGTCTGATAGTTCTGGAATGTAGCCACAATATTTCTTGAAGTTTTGATTTTTGGGTCCCTTTCAGAATGTGATCAATGATTTCTTTCAATGGCTATTTTAATCTCTGTTTCTATAATATCTGGGTAGTTCTCTTTGATAATTTCCTGGAAAAATAATGTCCAGGCTCTCTTTTTCATCCTATTTTTCAGGAGTACAATAATTCTCAGATTATCTCTCCTAGATCTATTTTCCAGGTCTGTTGTTTTCCCAAGAAGCCATTTGACAGGTTTTTCCCCATTTTTTCATTTTTTTCTTTTGTTTTGCTTGTCTTTGTGTCTCCTTGAGTTATTCAATTCCATTTGTTCCATTCTGATTTTTAATGAATTATTTTCTTCAACTCACTTTTAAATTTCTTTTCCTAATTGTCCAATGGAGTTTTTAACTGAGTTGTTTTGTTCTATGGATTTTTTTTTTTAATTTCACCAATTTTATTTTTTAGAGAACTATTTTCTTTTACCAATTCACTAATTCTGTTTTCCTTGGAATTGTTTACCTTTTGCAATTCAATAATTCTGTTTTCTAGGGATTTGGTTTCTTTATCCACTCTATCTTTAAATGAGTGGGATGATTTATCCAGATCCTCTTGCCAAACTTCCCTTTCCTTTGCCTATTTTTCTTCTAGTTCTCTTGTAAAAGCCTTTTTAATTTCTTCTATGAGAGTCTTGTGTGTTGAGGACAAGATCATATCCCCCTTTGGGGATTCATCTGGAGATAGTCTGTTTTTAGTCTCCTCAGGGTTTAAAGTCTGCTCTCTATCAGTGTAGAAGTTCTCTATTATTAGAGCTCGCTTTAATTTTTTGCTCATTTTGTCAAAGAAGTATTTAAGAGAACAAACTAATAAAAAAAGCAAATGCAGTCTGCTTTTTTTTTTTGGGGGGGGGGGCTGGATGGTATTACCAAGCTTCCTCTACAGACTGCAGGGGGTAGCAGTGAAGCACTAGCAGGACAACAATGATTGCGTTGCATCTGCACTCTGAGACTCTGAGTGTGTGCTGAGTCACTCTGGGTGCTGGGTGGATGTGGCCAAGTCCTGAGAGATCCTAGCATTTTGACTCCCTGTATTTATAGCTTCTCTGCTGATCTACTGGCTTGCTGCCAGGGCAAAATAGCCACACTGTGTTAAAGTTCTCCTTTCAGAAATGGCTTGAGATCAGACCCTACCCTGCTCAGGTCTGCTCAGTGTGAGCTGCCTTCCATGCTCTGGCTGCCTGCTTGCAGTCTGTGACTAATCTAACCATCCCCATTCATGAGCAAAGAGACCTTTTCTGCCAAATTTTGAGAATATTTTCTGTTGATAATGTATTTGTAGGTTTTTTCAGTCAAGTTCTAATCCTGAGGACTTGTCATGAAAAAAAATATTCTGAGAGCAAGAAGGAGCTTAGAGAGATGTGTGTGTCCTCTCCTCCATCTTGGCCAGAAGTTGAAGAAATCTAGTAATAATTCTTAATATATATGTATTGATTGATTCTATGCTGTTAGCATCTCCATATGCTAAAGACATTTTTATTTTATGACAATTGACTTTGGGACACTGCCACATTTACTGTTGCTCCCAAAGATATGCAACAGCTATCCACATCTTACCTTACCTTTGCTTCTGCTGCTACTAGAGATTTTTTCAGTTTTCCATCTTCTGTTTTATATTCCTCTGGTCTTTTTACATTATGTTGAATAACATGGAGAGAAGAAGGGTGAATGTAGTGCAATGAGACAGGATTATTTTTGTCAAGGAAGCTCTGTTCTTGGCAAGGCTGTCTGCCTTCTCATTGCCATTCAAATTATAGTGTCATTCACATTACAGTATGTGTGTGTTGCTTCATTTTATTATATGATTCTTTTGTCCCTTAAGTTTTCCATATAAAGGGAAAAATGATTTCTATTTTTATTGCTTTGACAATGCTATTGAAATAGAATAAATTCCAGGTTTGGAAGACAACCAGAGTAAATGATTAGAGCCCAAAGGTGAAGCATGTTGTTTGTGGAATAAACAAGAATTCATTTTGGGAATTCTTAACCCTAATCGAGAGTGTTATCAGTACCATGAGACTATGATCTCTGTCCAAATAGAGGGGGTAAAAAAATGAAAAAAAAATCTTAACCTGGGAGAACTTTAGGTGGTTTTTGTTAACTGGGTGTTGTGACCATGATTAAAGAATTGTCAGTCTATCCTTATTAAGTATGTAGGTTTTAGTCACTTTTTTTTTTAACAGAGTAATGAGGGAAAGGAAAGGGGGAACCCCATTTCTCGGCACATAGATAATCCCATGAGGCGCAGTGTCCCCTGTAAAATGAATTAACAGGCTCGAAAACCTAGATTGATAAATAAAAGGTTTATTGTAGAAATTTGAAGTAAAGCTCAGTTAGAAAGATGCCAGGGCCAGAGGTGGTCGCTGGGTGGGCAGGAACCCTTACATGACTGGAAGGATACCATGTGTTGGCTCCTGCAAAGAAGGCGTTTCTGGCTCACCTCTTTTATACCTAGAAGATGATGGGCGGTAACCCCCGTAGGGCTTTTCAGTTAGCTCAGATCAGGTGAGGGCTGGGGGAAGCTGAGCTGATAGTGGGGCTGGGCCCAGATATTCATAGGGTGCCTTTGACCAGGATTTGTGAATCAAGGTCAGCCATGGGTTGGGCAATTAGAAAGGAATCTTAAAGGGTCTAAATCCCCAGCAAGAGCAGAGCTGAATTGGTCAGAAAGTGAGTCTGAAAAGACCAGAAGACAAATAATAGGGAACAATGGTTCCCAAAACTAATTAATAAATCAACTATTTATTATGAATGTCAGCTACTTGGACAAATACTGAAATAGAACATAGGGATAAATAGGCAATAAAATGAAATAACTCCTATTTAACAAGGAACTTATATGTAATTAGGAGAAATAAAAATGCATGTATAAATGTATACAGTCTAAATAACAACTTAATTAACATAAATATATATAAATTGTCAAATCTAAGGTACCTTGGGAAGAAAGAGGGATATTATCATGTAGAAGATGACTCTTGGTTTGCATATTAAAAAAAAGAGTGGGATGAGGTGACTATAAGAAAAAGTGCATTCCAAGCACTGGATTGACCAGTACAAGAGCATAAAGGTAGGAGATAAAGTATCACTTATGAGGAACAAATTTGCCACTTTGTCAGATCAAAGAGTATGGAAGGGAGAACAAAATCCATTGAAGCTAGAAAAATAAACTGGAAGCATCTTAAATTCATTAAACACTGAACAGAAGAGTTTGTATTTGATAAAAGGAGCAATATGAAACCCTTGGAGTTGATTGAGCAGACAAGTTATATTTGGACTTAAAGAAAATTACTTTGGAAAACATGTGGCAGATGTAAATGATAAGAAATTTGAGGCACTGAGATCAAATAGGAAACTGTAGGAACAATGTAGGTTACATACTAAATTTGTAGCTATATGAATGGAGAAAGGCAACCATTCATCCAATAGTCATCATAAGACCTCTGGAACAGTCAAGCAATACCCCATTAAAAGTTCTTCAGAAATCAATACTGTCAGCATGAGACCAGGGAAATGAGTAGAAGAATTTGCTCAGTAGAGATGCCATACCCTGAGCAGAGTAGAGAAAGTGAGAAGAACATGATTATATCATCAGAAAATATTGCTCCAATACCTGAGGTAAGTTGATTCATTACATACACATTTTGATTACATGAATTCCCACAGGCATAATAAGTATGTAAACCCACTCTTCTCATAGATGATAGGTACATTTCTATTATTTATATTGAATTATTTGCATCATAGTATTACAATTCTGTTGCAGATGATTTACTATGAGGAAGTCTTTTGTTTTGTTACTATCTCAGAATCACTGAATAGTATTTCTTCAATTTAAATCCATGGTCTAGAAATGTTCTTTACCTCATCTTTTTCTAATTTTTCTTTTAGCATTTTCATTTCATCACCTAATAGCCTAAAAACCAATTATGTGTGTGTGTATGTGTGTGTATGTGTGTGTGTGTGTGTGTGTATGTGTGTGTGTGTATGTTTAGGTGTACACATATCATATTTATATGCGCACAGAAAATCTGCATAAGATAATTTTGGATTCTGCATATCAACTGCTTATAATTCATTTCAAACTGAATATTTAATAGATATCCCAAATTTAACATGTCCATATAATCATTTTTTTCTTTTTTCAAACCCAGCCTTCCTCTGAATTTATTTATGTTAAGACCTTCTATTCAACCATGATCTCATCCAAATCATCCTCAACTCAATTCCACTAATCCATTAATCCTTAATTCCATTCATCCATTCAATTGCCAAAACTTATTGTGTTCTACTCTTACTGTTATTTATTTCATCTATCCCTATTCTCTACTCCAATTTCTATTCTAATTCACTCTCACCACTTTTTTCACTAAAGATTTTTGTTTTTCAAAACATATGCATAGATAATTCTGCAACATTAACCTTTGTAAAATGTTCCAGTTTCTCCCCTCTTCTCTCGCTCCCCTTCCCTAGATGACAAGTAGTCCAATATATGTTAAACATAGTGAAAATATATGTTAAATCCAATATACACCTACACATTTATACAATCATCTTGCTGTACAAGAAAAATCAAATCAAATGAGAAAAAAAATGAAGAAAATAAAATGCAAGCAAACAACAAGTAACAGAGTAAAATGCTATGTTGTAAACCATACTCAGTTCCCACCATCCTCTCTCTGGTTATAGATGACTCTTTTAATCACAAAACCATTGGAACTAGTCTGAATCATCTTATTGTTGAAGAGTACTTTGTCCATCAGAAATGATCATCGTATGATATTGCTGTTGCCATGTACAATGATCTCCTACTTCTGCTAATTTCAATTAGCATCAGTTCATGCAAGTCTCTCAAGCCTCTCTGAAATTTTTATAATTATAACATTTTCTTTTACAGTACATATGCAATAGGTACTTTTTTTTTTTTTTTACAACATTATCCCTTGTACTCCCTTCTGTTCCGAATTTTTCCCCTCCTTCCCTCCACCCCCTCCCCTAGATGGCAGGCATTCCCATACATATTAAATATCTTATAGTATATCCTAGGTACAATATATATGTGCAGAACTGAATTTTGTTGTTGTTGCTGTTGCAAAGGAAGGATTGTATTCGGAAGGTAAAAATAATCTGGGAACAGAAACAAAACAAAACAAAACAAACAAACAAAAAAAAGCAATGCTCACAGTTTACACTCATTTCCCAGTGTTCCTTTTCTGGATGTAGCTGATTCTGTCCATCATTGATCAATTGGAATTGGATTAGCTCTTCTCTATGTTGAAGATATCCATTTCCATCAGAATACATTCTCATACAGTATCATTATTGAAAGATGATCCCCTAGTTCTGCTCGTTTCACTCAGTATCAGTTGATGTAAGTCTCTCCAAGTCTCTCTGTATTCCTCCTGCTGGTCATTTCTTACAGAGCAATAATATTCCATAACATTCATATACCATAATTTACTCAACCATTCTCCAATTGATGGACATCCATTCATTTTCCAGGTTCTAGCCACTATGAAAAGGGCTGCCACAAACATTTTGGCACATACAGGTCCCTTTCCCTTTTTTAGTATTTCCTTGGGATATATGGCTGGGTCAAAGGGTATGCACATTTTGATAACTTTTTGGGCATAATTCCAGATTGTCTCCAGAATGGTTGGACTTTCACAACTCCACCAACAATGCTTCAGTGTCCCAGTTTTCCCACAGCCCTTCCAACATTCATTATTATTTGTTCCTGTCATTTTAGCCAATCTGACAGGTGTGTAATGATATCTCAGAGTTGTCTTAATTTGCATTTCTCTGATAAATAGTGATTTGGAACACTCTTTCATATGAGTGGAAATAGTTTTAATTTCATCATCTGAAAATTGTCTGTTCATATCCTTTGACCATTTATCAATTGGAGAATTGCTTAATTTCTTATAAATTAAAGTCAATTCTCTGTATATTTTGGAAATGAAACCTTTGTCAGAACCTTTAACTGTAAAAATGTTTTCCCAATTTGTTACTTCCCTTCTAATCTTGTTTGCATTAGTTTTGTTTGTGAAGAAACTTTTTAATTTGGTGAATTCAAAATTTTCTATTTTGTGATCAATAATGGTCTCTAGTTCTCCCTTGGACACAAACTCCTTCCTCCTAAGATCTCTTTGGGATATAAACCCAGTACGAACACTGCTGGATCAAAGCATATGCATAGTTTGATAACTCTTTGGGAATAGTTCCAAATTGCTCTCCAGATTGGTTGGATTTGTTCACAGTTCTACCAACAATGTATTAGTATGCCAGTTTTCCCACATTTCCTCCATAATTTGTCTTTATCCTTTCCTGTCATCTTGGGAAATCTGAGAGTGTGTTCACTGCCTATTTTCTAGACCTCTTGCAATAGCCTTCTGTTTTATCTCTACACTTCAAGTCTTTTTTAGCCCCTCTTCAAGACATTTTCTATATAGTTGACAAACTGATATTCCTAACACAGAGATTTGATTATATTGTCATTGACTTAAAAGACTAAATTAACTCCCTTTTACCTCATGCCAAAATCTTCTGTTTTACATCGAAGACTTTCACAGCAACATATTGCAGAATGGGATGAAAAATGTCTTTCCAATTGTGGAGAAAGAACCCTGAAAACTGAATGTAGAATGAAGAATAGTAGTGTCACCTTTTTATTGCTTGGTTGATTGGTTTCTTCATCATATTTTCCTCTTTTTGTCTTAATTTTCTTTCACAACAAGATGAATATGGAGATATGTTTAAAAGAAATGTACATATTTAATCTATATGGGATTGTTTGCTGTCTTAGGGATGGGGAAAGTAAGGAAGAGGGAGAAAATTTGGAGCACAAACTTTTATAAAATGAATGTTAAAACTATCTTTACATGTATTTGAAAAAATAAAATACTATTTAAAATTAAAACAATAAACAACAAAAAAATAAGAACATATTTCCTAGGCTAATTGATGTAGATGATGTAGTGGATAGAGCATTGGGCCTGCAGTCAGGAAAAATCTTCTTTGTGAATTTAAATATCACACTTAATTCTTTTTGCTTCATTTCCTCATTTATAGAATAAGCTTGACAAGGAAATTGCAAATCACCTCACTATCCTTGCAGAGAAAACTCCAAATGGGGTCATGAATAGGTGGAAGCAACTGAAACATGACTCCACAATACTCATTTTTCATTTAATCAATTTGCATACTCCACAATTGAACAAAACTGCTTTGTACTATCTCACATATAACTTTATCTCTCATTGTTGCTTTTTTCTTCTGCCTCTTTGAATTTCTAATGTCCTTCAAAGAAAAACACTAACTCAGCTAGTGTTTAGAGATATCTTCTCAATCCCTAAAATACTTAAATTTTTTTTTAATATGTCTATAGGTATATGTGATGTTTACTTTGATAAAATAGATGTTCTTTGGTATTGGCTAAGAAATAGAGAAGTTAATCATTGGAATAGGTACATTCACAAAACAAAGTAGCCAACGATTATAGCAATCTAGTAATTGACAAACCTAATGGCCTCAGCTTTTGGGATAAGAATTTACTATTTGATAAAAACTGCTGGGAAAATTGGAAACTAGTATAGCAGAAACTAGGTTAACATTGTATATCAAGATAAATTAAAAGTGGGTTCATGATCTGAACATAAAGAATGAGAAGAACTTAGTATAATTTATCTTTCAGACCTGTGGAGGAGGAAGGAATTTGTGACCACAGAGGAACTACAGATCATTATTGATCACAAAATAGAAAATTTTGATTATATTAATTTAAAAAGTTTTTGTACAAACAAAACAAATGCAGACAAAATTAGAAGGGAAGCAATAACCTGGGAAAACATTTTTACAGTTTAACATTCTGATAAGGGCCTCATTTCCAAAATATATAGAGAACTGACTGTAATTGTAAGAATCAAGCCATTCTACAATTGATAAATAGTCACAGGTTAAGAACAGACAATTTTCAAATGAAGAAATTGTAACTATTTCTAGTCACATGAAAATGTGGTCCAAATCATTATTGATCAGAGAAATGCAAATTAAGACAGCTCTGAGATACCACTATACACTCGTCAGATTGGCTAAAATAACAGAAAAGATAATGATAAATGTTGTAGGGAATGTGGGAAAACTGGGACACTGATACATTGTTGGTGGAATTGTGAAAAAATCCAACCATTCTGGAGAACAATTTGGAACTATGCTCAAAAAGTTATTAAACTGTGTGTTCCCTTTGATCTAGCAGTGTTCCTATTGGGCTTATATCCCAAAGCATTTTAAAGAAGGAAAAGGGTTCCACATGTGCAAAAATGGTTGTGGAAATCCTTTTATACTGACTAGAAACTGAAAATTCAATGGATGCCCATCAATTGGAGAATGATTGAATAAATTGTGGTATATGAGTATTATGGAATATTATTGTTCTGTAAAAAAATAATCAGCAGGATGATTTTAGGAAGGCCTGGAGAGACTTACATGAATTGATTCTATGTGAAAAATGCAAAACCAGGAGATCATTATACACAACAACAAGATTATATGATGATCAACTCTGATGGATGTGGCTCTTTTAAAAAATGAGATGATTCGGGGCGGAGCCAAGATGCCGGAAAAGATACACCTGATTTTGTGAGCTCCCTCCTTCCCTCAATACCAATTAGTTAAATCAGCCTCAAAAATAATGCTGGACTGATAGAAACCACAAGGACTGGAAGCACGACTTACCAGTTTAAGAGAATCTGGAGTTTCAACAGAAAACGTCGGTTCCCAGGGGAGGAAGAAAAAAGGCCAGTACAGAAGATTGGGTGCTAGCACACTGCACCGATTGAGCTGGGGAGAACTCTGGGATCAGAGAAGCCACTGAGATAGAGGAATCTAGCACAGGCTGTTAGCTCTTCTCTGCTTATAAAACAGCAGTTCAGAAGAGAAATCAAGCCACTTTAAAATATAAAGGCAGATACTAGAACCACCCCAATCCGGAAGTGACCTAACAGATTTTGGCACAGCTGTGAAGCCTCCATATGCTGTCCAGGGCTTCACTTGGGGTAAAGAGCTTGAAAAGCAGGGACACAGCCCAAGGTAACATCTAATTCACATAGTGCCTGGCTTGGCTGGAGGCTGTGGAACTCAGCCATGGAAGTCCCAGAGAAGTGGAACCTTTGAAGTAGGGACCACTGTTTCCAGGAAGACACTTCCAATTTGAGCACAGGGGCTTTTCACATCAGCTGCTGATATCCATGCCCTGTGGGACACATTGGCTGGGTTTTGTGTCGCCTTTACTGTTCAGTCTTAAACCTCAGGGAAGTCTCTAGGACACACAGGACAACCCTCGCAGCCACAGCCATACTAATCACCCCTGAGGCACTTCCAGGGGGGAGGGGAACTCTCTCCCAGAGCTCTCTCTTAGCTCAGGCACAGGAGCTGCTGCATCCATCCTGTCTGGGAGGAAGCTGGTAAATAAATAAATAAATAATTTCTTACCCCAAGAACTGACCCAAAAGATTTTTAAAATATGAGTAAAAAGCTAATGATTACTATTTCTACACAGAGAAAGAGCGGGTATCCAACCCCGAGGAAGTTAATAGCAGAGAGTCAGCAGATAACAGCCTAAAGGAGAACGATACCTGCCCCCCATCACATAACTCTCTCCTAGAAGAGACTATTAAAAAGTTAAGAGAGTTTGAAGAAAAATGGGGAAAGGAAAGAGAAGTTATGATAGAGAATAACAATGTTCTGAAATTTGAGTTGGAAAAAATAAAGAATTCACAGGAGATGCAGGGAAACAAAATTTGTGAATTAGAAAAGGTTAAAAAATCACAGGAAAGTAGGATTTCTGAATTGGAAAAGTTAAAAAAGTCAGATGAAGGTGGTCTAAGTGTACCTGATCTAAAGCTATATTATATAGTAGCAGTCACCAAAACCATTTGGTATTGGCTAAGAAATAGACCGGTCGATCAGTGAAACAGATTAGATACACATGACAAAAAAGGGTACATATATAGCATTCTAATCTTTGACATACCCAAAGATACCAACATTTTGGATAAAAATTCATTATTTGGAAAAAACTGTTGGGAAAACTGGAAATTAGTATGGCAGAAATTAGATATAGATCCACATTTAACACCATATAGCAAGATAAGATCAAAATGGGTCCATGATTTAAGCATAAAGAATGAGATCATAAATAGATTAGAGGAACAGAGAATAGTCTACCTCTCAGACCTGTGGAAGAGGAAGGAATTTATGACCAGAGGAGAAATAGAGATCATTATTGATCACAAAATAGAAGATTTTGATTGCATCAAACTAAAAAGTTTCTGTACAAACAATACTAATGCAAACAAGATTAGAAGGGAAGTAACCAATTGGGAAAATATTTTTAAAGTTAAAAGTTCTGATAAAGGTCTCATTTCCAAAATATATACAGAACTGACCTTAATTTATAAGAAATCAAACCATTCTCCAATTGATAAATGGTCAAAGGATATGAACAGACAATTTTCAGATGATGAAATTAAAACTATTTCCACTCATATGAAAGAGTGTTCCAAATCACTACTGATCAGAGAAATGCAAATTAAGATAACTCTGAGATACCACTACACACCTGTCAGATTGGCTAAGATGACAGGAACAAATAATGATGAATGTTGGAGGGGATGTGGGAAAACTGGGACACTGATACATTGTTGGTGGAGTTGTGAAAGAATCCAGCCATTCTGGAGAGCAATCTGGAACTATGTCCAAAAAGTTATCAAACTGTGCATACCCTTTGATCCAGCATTGCTGCTATTGGGCTTATATCGCAAAGAAATACTGAGGAGGGGAAAGGGACCTGTATGTGCCAAAATGTTTGTGGCAGCTCTTTTTGTAGTGGCTAGAAACTGGAAGATGAATGGATGTCCATCAATTGGAGAATGGTTGAGCAAATTATGGTATATGAATGTTATGGAATATTATTGCTCTGTAAGAAATGACCAGCAGAAGGAATACAGAGAGGCTTGGAGAGACTTACATCAACTGATGCTGAGTGAAATGAATAGAACCAGAAGATCGCTGTACACTTCAATGTTGTATGAAGATGTATTCTGATGGAAGTGGATATCTTCAACATAAAGAAGATCCAACTCACTTCCAGTTGATCAATGATGGACAGAAACAACTACACCTAGAGAAGGAACACTGGGAAGTGAATGTAAATTGTTAGCACTACTGTCTATCTACCCAGGTTTATACCTTCGGAATCTAATACTTAATGTGCAACAAGAAAATGGTATTTACACACATATATTGTATCTAGAGTAGAGGGAGGTAGAGGATAATTTGGAAAAATGAATACAAGGGATAATGTTATAAATAAAAATCACTCATGCATATATACTGTCAAAAATTATAAATAAAATTTAAAAAAAATTATGAAAGATTAGTAAATTGATAATGAGTATCTACAAAAAGAAGTTGTGATTACAGAACTCCATCTTTAAGGAGAGTTTATATAAAACTAAAATTGTTTCATTTTTTATGATAATTTCTAAATTGGATGGATATGTAAATTACCTTTGTTTTTATGGACATATTTGATAAAATATCTCTTATTCTTTGATGAAGATAAAAATATGTGATAATAAAATTAGAAACGATTCAGAAAAAAAAATGAGATGATTCAAACCAGTTCCAGTTGTTCAGTAAAGAAGAATATCAGCTATACCTAGAGAGAGAACTATGGGAAATTGTTGTGCACCACAACATAGCGTTTCCACTCTTTCTGTTATTGTTTGCTTGTATTTTTTTTTTTTTGGTCAGGTTTTTCCTTTTTTTTTTCAAGATCTGATTTTCCTTATGCATCAAGATAACTATGTAAATATGTGTACATAGATTGGATTTAATATATACTTTAATATTTAACATGTATTGGAAAGGATCCATCTAGGAAAGGAAGAAGGGGGATGGAGAGGAAAAGTTGGAACAGAAGGTTTTGCAAGGGTCAATGTTGAAAAATTACCCATGCATATATTTTGTAAATAAAACTATAACAATATAAAAGGGGGAAAAGGTAGAATGTTTGTTCCTTGAAAATTATACATGTTTTATTTCATTGTTGGTCTAATCAGATGCCTCACAACTTTAAGAACTATGACTTCATGGAACATTGGCCTTATTTATTAAAATACTAATGATAAAAATTAAAAAAAAACACTAAGGGCCAGTGGATAGAGCACCAGCCCTGAAGTCAGGAGGACCTGAGTTCCAATCTGATCTTAGACACTAACACTTCCTGGCTTTGTGACCTTGAGCAAGTCACTTAACCCCAATTGCCTTAGCAAAAAAAACAAAACAAAACAAAACAAAAACAAAACATCTGAAAATACTGTTTAGTTATGCATCAATGTTAGTTATTGGTAGGGAAATTCTAAGAAAAGCTAGGATGTCTCTTTAAATCAAATCAATATTTGGGATGTCTCTTCAAATCAAATCAATATATACTCTGACACCTTGTTACTTCAACATAAAGGTAGAAAGATGTGAAACGGAAAAAATATGAAAAAATACAGTTCAGGAGAAAGAATTAAGAGAAATATAAAGACTTGTACAATCTCCTCTATATCACAATTACTCTGTAAATCATGCATACTTTTCTTTTAAAAATTGATAGATTTTGGACATAAAATAAAAAATCAGAAAGAACAAAACTGACCATAGTTTTACAGTTAGGAAAAGAGATAGGTAGCAGCATAGCATAGTGGGTAGTTTCAAATTTGAAGTAAGAAAGAACTGAGTTCAAATCTCACATAAAAATTTTACTAGCTATGTGAAGCTGAGTGAGTTATGTAACTTCTATTTGTCTCAGTCTGGCTAAGATTTACTGTGAGGATAAAATGACTTGACATTTGTGGCCTGAAGAATTTAAAATGAACTGATGCTGAGTGAAATGAGTAGGACCAGAAGATCATTATATACTTCAACAACAATACTGATGGACATGGCCCTCTTCAACAATGAGATGAACCAAATCAGTTCCAATAGAGTAGTAATGAACTGAACCAGCTACACGCAGTGGAAGAACTCTGGGAGATGACTATGAACCACTATATATAATTCCCAATCTCTCTATTTTTGTCCACCTGTATTTTTGATTTCCTTCACAGGCTAATTGTACATATATTGTATACATATATTGTATTTAACTTATACTTTAACATATTTAACATGTATTGATCAACCTGCTATCTGGGGGAAGGGTGGGGGGGAAGAAGGGGAAAAGTTGTAACAAAAGGTTTTGCAATTGTTAATGCTGAAAAATTATCCATGCATATATCTTGTAAATAAAAAGCTATACTAAAAAAAAGGAATTTGGATGCTCAAAAAAAAATGACTGTTTCTGTATTACTTGCCATCTTGTTAACGCCTGTTTATTATTTTCTTCTTTTCTTCTCCCTTACCCCTCTCCCCAGTATTAAACTTGTAAGCAACACTTGCTCTTTTCACAGTCCTCTCTTTTTAGGATCCCTCCACCCACCTTAGAGTTCCTCCCTCTTTCTTACCCCTTTTCCTCACAATTTGTGTATTCACTTCTGCTTAACTTACTCCTTCCCTTTTCACTTTTCCCCTCCCAGTTTTCAGTGAGGTGGAAGAAGTTTCTACATAAATTGCATATGTCTAATATTTTTCTCTTTAAGTCAGTTCTGATGAGAGTAAGATACAGACTATGTTCATCCCCCTCCCTTCTTTCTCTCAGATAAAAGTTTCCTTTGCCTCTTTGTGAGATGTAGTACTCCCTGTTTACCCTGTTTCTGGTATAATTTCCTTTCCACCTCTTTTATCTAGAGCAAATTATACATGTCTTTTTAATGTATCTTTATAACAGAAATATAGTTGCCAAGAATTATTTTTTATCTTTCTTTTTTCTTTTTATGTTTCTTTTGAGTTTTATATTTGGATATCAAACTTTTTGTTTAATTCCAGTTTTTTCATCAGAAACAGATGAAATTCACCTATTTCATTGAATGTCCATCGTCTTCCCTGGAAAAAAATGCTCATTTTGGCTGGGTAAGTTATTCTTGGCTGAACACCAAGTTCCTTAGCCTTTTGGAATATCAGATGCCAGGCCCTTTGATCTTTTAACGTGGATGCTGCTAGATCCTGAATAATCGTTATTGTGGCTCCTCTATGTTTGAATTATTTTTTCCTAGCAGCTTGTAGTATTTTTTCCTTGGTCTTCTATTAGTGAGGGGTTTCAACCTTGTTCTCTCACAACTAGATAAATTGAACCACAAAGTAAGTATAAAAGAATTTAAGGACGTCAGTAGAATCTTAGCAATGTTAGGAATGATAGATGTTTGGAGAAAATTGAATGGATACAGAAAGGAATATGCCTTTTCCTCAGTAGTACAGTCTTAATTTGCATTTCTCTTATCAATAGTGATTTGGAACACTTTCATATGAGTGGAAATCATTTCAATTTCATCATCTGAAAGTTATCTGTTTATATCCTTTGCCCATGCAGAAAGCAAAAATCGTAAATGCATTCTTCTTAGATCATGATACAATAAAAATTACATGTAATAAAAGGCCAACAAAAAATAGACCAAAATTAATTGAAAATTAAATAATCTAATCTAATGAGTGATTAAAATAAGAAATAATAGAAAAATCAATAATTTCATTCAAGAGAATGACAAGAATGAAACAACATTACCACAATTTGTGAGATGTAGCCCAAGTGGTTATTAGAGGAAATTTTATATATCTAGATGCTTACTTGCGTAACATAGAGGAAAAGATGATTGAATTAGCTTGCAACTAAAAAAGTTAGAAAAAGAACAAATTAAAAACCCACAATTAAATATAAAATTTGAAATTCTGAAAATAAAAAAGAAAGATTAATAAAATTGATAACAAGAAAACTTCAAGTAATAAACAAAATTCAGAATTGGCTTTATGAAAAAAAGCATCAAAATAGATAAATCTTTAGTTAATTTGATTAGAAAAAGGAAAGAAGAAAAAACAAATTGTTAGTCACAAGAATGCAAAGGTAGGACTTTCCAACAATGAAAGGAAATTAGAGCAATAATTAGGATTTATTTTGCCTGACTATATGTCAATAAATTTGATAATGTAAGTGAAGTGGGGGAAGATATACAAAAATAGGGATTGCCCAGATTAACAGAAGAGGAAATAAATTTCTTAGAAAAAGAAGCTATTAATCAACATTATAAGAAAAAATCTCTAAGGCCAGATGGGTTTACATGTGAATTCTACCAAACATTTAAAGGACAATTAATTTCAATACTATGCAAATTATTTTTTAAAAAATCAGGAAAATGAGTTCCACCAAATTCCTTTTAAGATAAGGATATGGTGCTGATACCTAAACAAGGTAGGGTGAAAACCGAGAAAGAAAATTATAGACCATTTTCTCTAATGAATATTGATGAAAAAATCTTAAATTAAAAAAAAAAAATTAGCAAAAAGATTACAGAAATTCGTCTTCAGAATAATATGCCATGACCAAATAGGATTTATACCAGGATTGCAGGTCTGGTTCGACATTAGGAAAACCATAAGCCTAATTGTCTATATGAATAACCAAACTAATAAAAATCTCTTTTCTTATGATATGGATTTATAAAAGCAAATTAAAACTGATATTATTCCCAGCCTTCTTCTGTCAATCTTAGAATTCCAAATCACAGAGTGTGCTTAAGTACTCCTCTGTCATTTCTGATTTACTTTAAGAGAGTACAGTGGAAATTTTGGTTTTGTTTTTAGACACAGCACATGTCATTGACTTCCTGATGAAATTTGAGTCTCCTAAATCCCATATTGCCCAAATGTGTTGATCATTAGTCTGTTAAAATCACAAAGGAAATGACTCCAACATTTTGGTTATAGTTCAATGTATCTAGGGGCTAACTGTTAAAGTATATAGATCTTATTCAAAGAAGATAAATTGAACATTGGCAATTAACATAGAAAATAAACTATAGGAGAGGCTATGTCATCCACAGATATTTTCTTAATATTAAAAGAACATGAAGAAAGTATCTTGGATGGTTGATTTTCTGTGGTGACTTTATTAGAAAATACATGAAGGAAATGTGTCTTAACATGCTCCACAATGATAAGGCAAAAAAAATCTTGGAGATATGGAATATGAATTGATTTATAATAATAAACTGAGTCAAAGAACAAGGCAGAGATATTTTGATATTTTGGAATTTTATTTTTCCATGGGTTGAAATGAATAAAAGCACTTTGGGAGTATTAGTGTTATATAAAATTTATATATATATATAATTTATATAAAATTAAAACAAAAGCACACTTTTTGGTTGACAAAAACTCTTCCTTCACACTGGCTTCATGGGGTAAGTAGCATAAATATTATTTTCATTTTTTGCAAACTAGCTAGCTGATGCTGGATAGTGTCTTTACCTAGTCTAAACTTTATTTAGGCATGTCCAACACTGAGTGAAAAAAATTCAAGGATAAGCATCTGAGTGGCACAGTAGATAGAACACCAGCCTTGAAGTCAGGAGGACCTGAGTCTAGCCTCAGACACTTAACACTTTCTATCTGTGTGACCCTGGGCAAGTCACTTAACTCCAATTGTCTCAGCAAAAATAAATAAATAAATAAATAAAAATAAAATCAAGGGACTGAAAAATGGTACAAGAGCAACCATTCATTTTTTCTCTCTTCTAATAACTTCAGTTTTTACTGTGTCAACTAAATTTAAACTCTTAAAATCCTGAAGTTTCAAACCTGAAAGCTGAAGACATGATTAATTTAAATGAAATTGTATGCTTAATGAAGTCTAGTTTTTACTGAGTTTGCTTCCAGTTATTTACTTTTTGTTCCTTTCTCTAATATATTTGAAATAATGGCAGTTATAGATTTGAGTTCTGAAGAGGAAAAAAACTATATTTAATTTTGTCTTGTTAATTAGTTAATTAGTTAATCTTGTTAATTGTCTTCTTAATTTAGAAGATTAAATATAGGTGTATTTTAAAAATCACAAGCAACACAATAAAGCAACTCATAAGGCTGAGTCTAAATCTTTCTCTAAAATAGCAGTGTAAATAGGTACAGAACTTACTTGTGTGTAGTTGTTTTCTCATTGATTGTTGCTGAGCAATAACCCAAATATTGTTTATTCAGTGACCATGGATATAAATATCTCATTTAAAGAGTAATTTAAATAAAGCAACTTAACTAATCAATAATAGGTTGGTATGCTCTCCAAATTCTATTGTTAATTGCAAATATCTATTGACATAGATCATGATTATTATGGATTAAAAACTGTCATATCTATTTTATTACTTTACTATATTATAATAAAGAAGAAAATGTGACATAATCAAGACATAATAAGATATATCAGAAAATTAAGAGGAAGAAGAACTGTGCAAGAAGATCGGGACAAATATAACAAGGACAGTAGTGTTAGAAAAACAAGAGGGGGAAAATCATCACATAGTTAAGTTGTTGTTTTTTTTTTTTGACCTGTTTAAATAACTGGGAAAGTCACTGTTTTCAGAATAGTTTATATACACCTTTGAGAATGCATTCATGCATGATTTCTGCTCTGAATTTCTGCTGGTTCATTTAACCAGGCACATTTTATTTGGATCAGTGATTTAGGACTTTACTCATACATAGAATGTCAAATCACATAACACTACTGACTTTAAAAATAAATCCACTTCACAAGTCTAATCCCAGTAAAATATCGTTTTTTATTTTTGTAGCAGTGGAAGAAAGAATGACCCTTTAGGATCAACTGTAAAACTCCATATTCAGAAAACTTTTCTTTGACTGCATGGCCTTAGCATAAAATATTATTTGAAATAACTAAACTTCTCTATCATTATCCTAGCCAGGGCATTTCTCTCTTCATTATGAAAGCAAATTTCACTTTTAAGAATTTTGGTAATCTTGCATTTATAGGTTAGCCATGTCCAAGTTTAAAATGCAAACATTACAATGAAGACCAATTTCTATAGATGTTATATGGCGAAGTAATGGTCCTATGTGTAGTAAAGAGATAAGATGTTGCTGTGTGGTTCTAAGTGAAACAGAATATACATCTTTAGTCTCTCCCCTCTACCCTTCTCCAAGAGAGACTTTAATTTAATGCTAAGAGAGACATTTAGGAGTTTGGGGTCAGAAGCCATTCTGTTTTCCTCAGAGAGAAAGAGTATTGGGTAGGACTACATTTATATGACCCCCTAAATATTATTAGTCTAGGGGATATTGTTGAGTTTAAGACAAGTTGATCAATGCCATCTTGAGACAAGGGGAATGGAACGTCTATATCCAAATTTTGACCCTTTCCCCATCTAATACCAGTTCCATAATGAACACATATAGAGACTAGCAAAGAAACTCATTTATCCAAATCATAGCAAAACAATTCAGTTTATACATCCATCCATACATAGACATATACACACATATATGTGTAATACATTATATCTACATAACACATATATGTATATCTATATCTATATGTATATAGATATAGATATATATAGATATATAGATATATTACATTATATTAAAAAATACCAGACAATACAAAATAACTCTCCCGCTGGGAGTAAGATAACTCACCTTAATCAAAAGTAAGTATTTTAGATCTCATGCAAGGGGAAAACTTCTTGAAAAGTCTTTAGCATAACAAGGTGGGAATAGATACATGATGGAGAATGTCAGCTCCTCTCATTTTTCCCCATAGCATTATCCTTCAGCAAACTGAAATGTGGTTGGATTTTTTCCATTTTTTCTTTTGAAACTAGAAACTAGAAGTGCTAAAAGTGAGTTGAAACTTAAAGAATACATGAGCTAGAAAGGCTTCAGGAGGTCAGATCTTAAAAAGTCCCAATGGGACTCTAAGATTGATGAGTCATCCAAAGGGGACTTGAAAAGACCGATGGAGTCTGGAATTCTTTACCTTCTCACATTCATCTCCACCAAAAAAAGAGAGAATTTCATACCAATGGGCTTCATACCAATTAAATAAATGTAAATCAATTAAAAATATAAATATAGCTCTGAACAAGTACAGTGAAGTATGGTAGGAAATAGAGGAAATGAAAAGATAATAAATATGTTCATGCCTTCAAATAATTTGCTATATAGTAATCTAGAATAAACAAATACCTCACATGTGTATAGGACATTAAGGCTTGCAAAAAAAAAAAGTTTTACAAATGAGGAAACTGAGACTAAGAAACATTAAATAACCTGCCAAATTCCTAGCTAATTAGAGCCTAAAAAGTGGAGCTGAATTCAGATCTTCCTGACTTTAAGTTCAGTGCTCTTATGTATTCTGCCACCTAAATGCTTTGGTGAATAATGATGCCAAAAAATGTGCTCAAAATTCATGCATCAAGAAATGAGAGCAACTGTAAGAAATGACCAGCATGACACATACAGAGAGGTTTGGAGAGGCTTACATGAACTGATGCTGAGTGAAATGAACAGAACCAGAAGATCATTATACACTTCAACAACAATACTGTATGAAGATATATTCTGATGGAAGTGGATATCTTCAACATAAAGAAGATCCAACTCACTTCCAGTTGATCAATGATGGACAGAAACAACTACACCCAGAGAAGGAACACTGGGAAGTGAATGTAAATTGTTAGCACTACTGTCTATGTACCCAGGTTACTTATACCTTCAGAATCTAATACTTAATGTGCAACAAGAAAATTGGATTTACACTTATATATTGTATCTAGGTTATACTGTAACACATTTAATATGCATGGGATTGCCTGTCATCTAGGGGAGGGAGTAGAGGGAGGGAGGGGAAAATTTGGAAAAATGAATACAAGGAATAATGTTATAAAAAATTACTCATGCATATATACTGTCAAAAAATTTATAATTATAAAATAAAAAAAGAAATGAGAGCAATATGCTTTTCCTTCTTTTCTAATAGTTTTTTTTGTTACCAGCATGATTTAGAAAAACTGTCTTTTAAATTACTTCTGTGAGCTACACATTTCAAAATATAAATGGAAAATGGAAGAGGTTCAACTTCATTTTAATCCTCATATCTAACATCTGTTAATGACAGTGTTTCTAGTTATACATGAAACACATTCTATAAGGATGCTGAAAAAATCAATACCAGAATGTCTGACAGCTGTTGTAGTCAAGGCAAACGATAGTTATTCTTTCAGAAAGAAACCTGAATAGCAGAGATTCTCCCCCTACTGTTAAGTATCTTCCCTGGGCAAGTCACTTAACCCCAATTGCCTCTCCAAAAAAAATAAATAAATAAAAAATAAAAAGTATCTTTGAGCCATATGAATAAAACTGAGATCATAAGAGAAGGATAACATTGTGCAGTGCAGTTACACTTAATTATTTGAGGGGGGAATTCTATTTGGAACGCTTTTCTTATTGAAGGGGTGCATCAATAGAGAAGAGAATTGGGAAATGCTTAGAAATATTGTTGATCATTTCTGCCCATTTATTGCTCCTAATCAGAGTGTACTATACAAGGACAATTTCTTTAAAAAACAACAGCAAATTTTTACTTTTTACATACTTAATTTTTTTCAAAACTCTGGGAAACAGTATTGAGTACCATACATATATTTTGATTCAAGTGAAAGTGTAGAAACTTATTATATTTATTTTCATGACCATATTAATATAGCAAAATGAATTTGGTGGTTATGCAAATATATAAAAGAAGCATTAGTCAGTTAATAAACACTTATTAACCATTTGCTATATAAGAGGAACTATTCTAAGCATAGAGCATAAAAAAGAAAGGCAAAAGGATAAGACACCAAGTGAGATACTAAAGCATATCATAATCTATGTTTTTGTAATAACTTGATTAAACTTAAGTTCTTACTCCAATTCTCCATGATAGAATAGATGACCAGGGTCATCTGTGGGTGTCCTAATAAAGTGTAAGGCTTAGAAGGTCTACCAGAATGGAAAGACTTTTAGTGCAGTTACAGAAATGGGCTGTTTATTCAATGACAAATAATGCAGCTAAACTTAAAAAAAAAAAAAAAAAGATGAAATCCAATAATTGACCTGAAGATGATGTTCCCCCTGCCCCAGGCATAACAATTTGTGCAACTACCTACTAAGGCATATGACAACAAAACACATCCATAGAGCATCAGACAGAGAAAAAATGGTCTCTCTTTTTTTTTTCTTTCCTTCATTTTAAAAAGGGGGTAAAATACTGTGTTTAGATAATGAAAAAAAAAAAAAAAAAACTTTGGTATTTAGTAGAGTTAAATCTGAGAAATGAATATATTAGACAACAACATTTATAAATAACATATGTAGAATTGGCCAACCTGTTTTCTTTTCTTTTTTTTTTTTTCACTTCCCTCTGTCCACATATGATATTATAACTTACCTGCAGATGCTCCACTAAAAGGAAAAATAAAGTTTGAACACTCAAATCTCACAAAATATCTTTTGTTTTACTAGCTAGATTTCTAAATTACCCTAGTTCTCCTTAATTGACTAACATAGGTCTTAGAGACCAAATCCCATTTGGTCATTGGTTAGAACATGATTGGTTCATAGTGAATGCAAAGAGTAATTCTTCCTGTTTTGATCAGAAACTTTGGCCTCTCCAAGACTGATTTTTTTTAACTAGGTAAAAGAGGCCATTTTCTGCCTCATCTCTTAGTTAGTCTTAATTACTGAATGAGCTTTGCCAAAGTCATGGTGAGATCTGTTAAAGATCTTAGATTTAAAATATCAGATCTCCTATTGCATACAGAGACATCCTACTTGTCCTGATCTATATCTTTGCCACTGGGGCCAAATAATTCTGGAAGAAAATGTAAGACTTTTGACTTTGTTCAGCCCTTCCTCATTTAAATAAACTTTACTTGCATGTCATTGAATCATTTGCATGATGTCATGGTCTTTTTCAAGAAGGAAGGGCAAATACCCCCACATGTAGAATTCCAGTATTTTCTACTAATTTAAACAATATACTCAAGAACTTATTTAAAGAAAAGTCCATGTGTTTGAATATATCTGGAGCTTGAAATAAGAGCAGATGCATTTATTGTGATGATTAGATATTCAAATAAATGAATGGAGTAAGTTTATTGAATGTCTGATCACATATTCAAACTATATGAAAACACTTTTGAATGTCACATAATATATTAAATATGCATACATTCATTTCAATAAACATAGAATAAAATCATAGATTCTTGTCTTGAGGCAATGAATTCCTGCTATTTGTATTGTGTCTTCAAAATTAGCTATGTTGGATTTTTCTAAGTGTGACTGATTTTTCCTAGAAGTAAAAAGAAATTATGATTTTTTTGGTTGTCTACTTAATCTTATACTTTTTATTGCAATAGCTCCTGCTAAAAATATAAGTGATATTTTCACTTCCATAAGTATATTCGTTTCCCCCTATATTTTAAGTGCAGGATAGAACCATCACTAGCTTTTATCTTTAAATTTAAGAGAATAAAGTATGCTCATTATTGGTGTGCTTTATTTTTATGTTCTAGAAAAACAAGGAAAGGGGTCAAAATATGACTGTCTTTAAAAGAGAGTTGTGTTTACTATGCAAAAAGAAATATAGCAAATTAACAGGATCAATTTAATTTAAAATACTTTTATGTGAAAGCTGAAGTAAGAAGAGAAAAATAGTTTTACAGACATTTATGACAAATGGTACAGTAATTAGAAGGAACATGTGTATCAAAATACTCTTTCTTTAGATCATGCTAAAACCAATGAAAACTTTAGGAACATGGCAAAATGATGGAAAGAAATGGAGGGAAATGGTTTCAAGAAAAGAGTTGGGAAAATGGCCAAGTAAGAATTGTATGTATAAATGGTAGAAAGTTTTATTTTTAGTGGACTTTTAAAAAGAGATCATTTTCTCTATTTTAGTTCTACTCTGATTCCTCACTAAATGATGGAGGTGATCTTCCAGAATAGTTTGGAACTATTCAGAAGGAAAATTTTATAAAGTTTCACCAAACTGGAAATATTTCAGATATTTTCAGGCTGTTGGATAATAGCTGTATGATATGAGAACAAGTCAAGTAAAATTCAGAGTGCTCGTGACTTGAGAGACACATTGGACCAAGCAAATCATCAAAACTTTTACCAAGATAGGAGGGGTTGTCATCATCATCACAAATAGTATTCTCATGAATTGAATTAAATTATGGAGCTTTGAAATAAATACCAAAAGAAAGAGAAGGAAAGGGGTAAAAAGGAAAAAGAGAAGGAAAAATCAGTGAGGAAGAAGTAGTAACTATACCTAAATGGAACATATGTTTTAAAATATTTTATTACATATCTCACATGTTTTGACATTTAATGATATTCAAAATTAAGTCGCTACTACTTAATATGTAATTTAATAAACTTTTTCTTTATGCCTTTTTACATTATATTAATTTTCTCCTCCCCTATCCTAATAAACCTTTTCTTTTTACAAAAATTAAAACCCAAGTGAAGCAAAGTCAACAGTTCAAAATACCTGATGAGATAAATGGTGCCTTGATGGGAAATGCAACTTTTCACATGTGTGGTTTTTAACTTCTCTAATGAAAAGGAGAAAGGGAGTTCAAGGGTGCAAAAATTGTACACAATGTCAGATTTTTAAAAAGTGATAACAATTTTTATTGAATTTTTAACTTTTTTTCATTGATTTCTTGGGCAAATATACTGAAAAAAGTTTGCCATTTTCTTCTCATTTTACAGATCAGAAACTGAAGCAAAAGGATTAAGTGACTTGACCAAAGGTTTAACTTCTAGTAAAATTACTGTAAGATTGGTGCTTTATCCATTGTACCACCTATACACCTTACATTGCACTTATTTAATAACAAGACTCAAAATGAAATGGTTTCTTGGGTACTCACCAACCAAATAACATTTATTATCATTAAGAAATCTTGTATTACAAGGCAGTAATCATCAAAACAATCTGGTACTCCCCCCCAAAAAAAAATAAAAAAAGAATGAAGTATTGGTGGAATTGACTATAGAATCCATAATAATTTTGTCTGTAATAATTCAATATTTAACAAACCAAAGTACTCAAGATTCTAAGAAAAAAAAATCACTTTGACAACACTTTCTGTGAAAACAAGAAAACAATTATTTTTAGAAATTAAGTATAGAATAACATCTTACATTGTATAGTAACACAAGATACAAATGAGTACATGATTTAGACATGAGGTGTAATACCAAAGGGGAACAGAGAAATTTTTACCTGTCAAATATATGGATAAAAAGAAAATTTATGAACAAAGGAAAGATAGCACCATTGAATGTAAAATGGAGAATTCTGATTATATTAAATTAAACAGGTTTTGCACAAACATATCCAATGCAGTTAAGATTAGAAGAAAAAAAAAGGAAACTGGAAATAAAATTTTATAACATATCTCAAAAGTCTCATTTTCTAAAACATATAGCGAACTGAGTCAAGTTCATAATAATACAAATCATTCTCCATTGATAAATAAGCCAAAGGATATAAAAGCCAGTTTTCAGGTGAAGAAATCAAAACTATCTACCTTTATCTATAGTTATATGAAAAAATGCTTTAAATCATTATTAGATAAATGCAAATTGAAATAACTTTCTAGTACTACTTCACAACATAAACTTTCTGCTTTTTTGGTCACTCTTCACTTTTTAATGAGATATATCAATAGTCATCTGGTTCTGGAAAATATGTTACTTAAATTTAAAAAAAAGTCTGTGATAATTATTCTTAATCTTTTTATGCTTAAATAAAAAATTTTAGTACTGCAGTTTATAAATCATTTTCCCACTTGACCAATATTCTTGTCAGCTTGTCACCATTCAACTTGTCACCATTTAGCTAAACTTATCCTTAAATCTATGTACCATATGCTTTAGTCTTTTTCAGGTTGCATTCTTAACTTCCTCTACTGTGTTCTATCTCTTCATCTGAAACTTCATTCCATTCCTGGAATTCATACATTAGAAGAATTTTCTTACCCTATAGTGTCTCTCTCTTCTTCTTTCCTCTCCTCTCCTTTCCTCTCTTTCTTCTTTCTTTTTCTCTCCTTTTTTAATTAGATGCTTCCTAGAAGCTCCATCTAAAAAGGCACTCAGACTATTCATATATCATTTCTCTTTTGACTGTACTTTGAACTTTCTTTCTCATGTTCCCTAGGATCTGTCCCTTTCTTTACACTTTTAGTTTTCTTGTATGTATTCCACAATTACAATGTCATCTCCTGGAATACAGGGATCATTCCCCGTTTCTATTTCTTTGTTCTAAAATTTAACACAGGCCCTGATATGGAAAAACATTTAATAAACGCTTGTTGATTGACTGGCTGCATTTCTATTTCCAGGGCCATATTTGCAACATTTCCCACTTGCTCCTGTTAGGGCTTACACTATTATGCTGACCTAAACTATGGATACTCAACATTACTTTCACTTTATAATCAGACACCAGAATAACATTTTATCCTCCTACTGAATTTTTTCTGATGCAATTGGAGTTAAATGACTTGCCCAGGGTAACACAGGTAGGGAGTGTTAAGTGTCTGAGATCATTTTTGAACCCAGGTCCTCCTAACTTCAGGGCTGGTGTTTTATTCATTGTACTACTTGGCTGCCCCCAATTGTATTTTTAAAAATAACAATATTTTTATTATTTTGAATACATGCAAAGATATTTTTCAATTTCTACCCTTGCAAAAAAACCCCTATGTTCCTACTTTTTCTTCCTCCCTCCTCTCCTACCCTAGACAACAAGTAAATCTAATATAGGTTGTGTAATTTTATATGTACAATTTTTCTAAATATATTTCCACATATAGCATGCTGCACAAGAAAAAATCATACCAAAAGGGGAAATATGAGAAAGAAAAACAAACAGAAAACCAACAACAACAACAAAGTACTATGCTATGATACATATTCAGTTCCATAATCCTTTCTCTGGCAGATGGCTCTTTCCATCAGAAGTCTATTGCAATTGCTTTGAACCATCTCATTGTTGAAAGGAGCCAAATCCATCATAGTTGATCATTACATGATCTTGTTGTTGATGTGTAAAATAGTTCTACTTAGTTCTTGGTTCTACTCACTTCACTTTAGCATCAGTTTATGCAAGCCTCTCCAGGCTTTTATGAAATCATCCTGCTGATTATTTCTTATTGAACAACACTATTCTATTACATTCATATACTTTTTTCAGCTACTCCCCAAGTGATGAGCATCAACTCAATTTCCATTTCTTTGCCACTACAAAAAGGATTGCTGCAACATTTTTGCACATGTAGGTTCTTTTCTCTTTTTATTTATGATATCTTTGGGATACAGATCCACAATTGCAACTAAAAAATAACATTAAGATACTATATTTATTTTTCATTCAAGGTAACCAATAAATCATCAAATTACTTTTAGGCTGAGGCAGCTAGATGGCACAGTAGATAGAACACAGTCCCTGAAGTCAGGAGAACTTGAGTTCAAATTAGCCTCAGAAACTCATTACTTCCTAGCTGTGTAAACTTGGACAAGTCACTTAATCCCAATTGCTGCAGGGAAAAAAAAAAAAAAAACTTTTTGGGAAAGAGGATAATATGTCATTGG